>NC_060179.1:9684683-9809683 GCF_021184085.1 Oncorhynchus gorbuscha
ATGAAAAACTTACCCAAATGAAACTGCCTATTTCTCAGGCCCGGAATCTAGCATATGCATATAATGTAAGATTAGGATAGAAAACACTCTAAAGTTTCCAAAACTGTCAAAATATTGTCTGTGAGTTTAACAGAACTGATATTGCAGGCGAAAACCTGAGGAAAATCCAACCAGGAAGTGGACTCTATTTTGAAAGCTCCATGTTCCATAGCCTGCCTTCGCTCCATTTTAAGGGATATCAACCAGATTCCTTTTCCTATGGCTTGCCCATGGTGTGAACAGTCTTTAGACATAGTGTCAGGCTTTTATTTTGAAAAATAAGCAAGAAAGATCACATCGCGTCAATGAATGGCTGGGTGCCAGGAATGTTTGGAGCAGCCATTTTTTTTCTCTCTCTCCTATTGAAGAAGCTAAATTCCCGGTTGATTATTAAAAACATTTGAAATGTTTCTACAAACATTACGGATACTATTTGGAATTTTCGTCTGCGATATCGTGACCGCTCGAGCCTGTGGATTTCTGAACATAACGCGCCAACCAAATGGAGGGTTTTTGGATGTAAAAATAATCTTTATGGAACAAAAGGAACATTTATTGTGCAACTGGGAGTCTCGTGAGTGCAAACATCCGAAGATCATCAAAGATAAGTGATTTAATGTATTGCTTTTCTGACTTTCGTGACCAATCTACTTGGCTGCTAGCTGTTTTTAATATTTTGTCTCCTAAGAGAGATGTCCTTACATAAACGCTTGGTATGTGTCAGGTCCTGACCTTAGTTCCTTTTTTATGTCTCTGTTTTAGTTTGGTCAGGGCGTGAGTTGGGGTGGACATTCTATGTGTTTGTTCTATGTCTTGTATTTCTGGTTTTGGCCTGGTAAGGTTCCCAATCAGAGGCAGCTGTCAATCGTTGTCTCTGATTGAGAACCATACTTAGGCAGCCTGTTTTCCCACTATGGGTTGTGGGTAGTTGTTTTCTGTTTAGTGTTTTTTGTTGCACCTTAATAAACTCTTCGTTTGGTCGGTTTGTTGTTTTTGCTTTATTAAAATTATTATGAATACGTACCACGCTGCACTTTGGTCCTCTTCTCCTTCTCCCGACGACAAACGTTACAGTATGCTTTCGCCGAAAAGCTTTATTGTAATCTGACACCCCAGGTGGATTAACAACAAGCTAAGCTGTGTTTAGCTATATTGCACTTGTTATTTCATGAAAATTAAATATTTTTAGTAATTTGATTTGAATTTGGCGCTCTGCAATCCAGTGGTGGTTGACAAAAATGATCCCGCTAACGGGATGGGTTTAAACAGAAAGTTATAACAAGTCAGGAGCTGTTCTTCTGCATGACCCGTCTCTCTCTCTCTCTCTCTCTCTCTCTCTCTCTCTCTCTCTCTCTCTCTCTCTCTCTCTCTCTCTCTCTCTCTCTCTCTCTCTCTCTCTCTCTCTCTCTCTCTCTCCTCTCTCTCTCTCTCTCTCTCTCTCTCCCCCTTCATTGCTACTCTCTAGTCTCTCTCTTGCTCCCCCGTTCAAGGTTGGTGGGGGGATTAGGTCCCCGCCCAGCATCTGGGGGTGTCTGTAATTTAATAGCCTTATTATGCCCAGTGTGATCCCTGACTTATCCCCGCCTCTAAATGCAGCATTAGGCCATACGTGTGTGGAGCAATCCCATTATATCAAAGCTTCCACTCATCCTGTAGCTGCCAGGGGAGGGGGAGGGGAGGGCAAGGATGTATGTGAGAGCTGCATGCTTTTACAGAAGATATTCACTTCACCCACCACCCTCTGAAGCTTTAGAGCTAGGCTATAACATAACAGTGGGCGTAACTCAGTCAACCGAGGTGTAATATCTTTAACAGGAGTTCAGCTACCCACCATCACCCTGTCATCCTTCCCTTCTCTCCCCAGCTTTCTCAATGAGTTCTTAGAATACCTGTGTCACCTTCTTAGAATGTCCTGTACCTGTAGCATTTCTAGAATGACTTATTTTCTGTTAGAATATGTTATGGATGAGAGTGCTCTGGAGGGGCAAAGACAAGAGAAACCCTCAGATATATGTTGCTCTGGCATGTATCTGAATCTCTTCAATTGTCACAGTCCGAGACACTCTGAGGGGGGAGAGAAAGAGAGAGATAGTATGAGTCTTTACATTATCACTAATGCCCGCCCCACACAAAAAAAGTATCTTCTACTTGTCAGGATATTGATTCACATGTAATGTCTGCAAGTAGAGGAGAATGTAGTGGTAAAATAGAGGACAATGTAGTGGTAAAATAGAGGACAATGTAGTGGTAAAATAGAGGACAATGTAGTGGTAAAATAGAGGACAATGTAGTGGTACAGTAGAGGACAATGTAGTGGTAAAATAGAGGACAATGTAGTGGTAAAATAGAGGACAATGTAGTGGTAAAATAGAGGACAATGTAGTGGTAAAATAGAGGACAATGTAGTGGTAAAATAGAGGACAATGTAGTGGTACAGTAGAGGACAATGTAGTGGTAAAATAGAGGACAATGTAGTGGTACAGTAGAGGACAATGTAGTGGTAAAATAGAGGACAATGTAGTGGTACAGGACAATGTAGTGGTACAGTAGAGGACAATGTAGTGGTAAAATAGAGGACAATGTAGTGGTACAGTAGAGGACAATGTAGTGGTAAAATAGAGGACAATGTAGTGGTAAAATAGAGGACAATGTAGTGGTACAGTAGAGGACAATGTAGTGGTAAAATAGAGGACAATGTAGTGGTACAGGTAGTAAAATAGAGGACAATGTAGTGGTAAAATAGTAGTGGTACAGTAGAGGACAATGTAGTGGTAAAATAGACAATGTAGTGGTACAGGACAATGTAGTGGTAAAATAGAGGACAATGTAGTGGTACAGTAGAGGACAATGTAGTGGTACAGTAGAGGACAATGTAGTGGTAAAATAGAGGACAATGTAGTGGTACAGTAGAGGACAATGTAGTGAAAATGTACAATGTGGGTACAGTAGTGGACAATGTAGTGGTAAAATAGAGGACAATGTAGTGGTACAGTAGAGGACAATGTAGTGGTAAAATAGAGGACAATGTAGTGGTAAATGTAGTGGTAAAATAGAGGACAATGTAGTGGTACAGTAGAGGACAATGTAGTGGAAAATAGAGGACAATGTAGTGGTACAATGTAGTGGTACAGTAGACAATGTAGTGGTAAAATAGAGGACAATGTATACAGTAGTGTAGTGGTAAAATAGAGGACAATGTGGTGTAGTGGTAAAGTAGAGGACAATGTAGTGGTACAGTAGAGGACAATGGACAATGTAGTGGTAAAAGAGGACAATGTAGTGGTACAGTAGACAATGTAGTGGTAAAATAGAGGACAATGTAGTGGTACAGTAGACAATGTAGACAATGTAGTGGTAAAATAGAGGACAATGTAGTGGTACAGTAGAGGACAATGTAGTGGTAAAATAGAGGACAATGTAGTGGTAATAGAGGACAATGTAGTGGTACAGTGGTAAAATAGAGGAGTAGTGGTACAGGACAATGTAGTGGTAAAATAGAGGACAATGTAGTGGTAGTAGGTAGTGGTAAAATAGAGGACAATGTAGTGGTACAGTAGAGGACAATGTAGTGGTAAAATAGAGGACAATGTAGTGGTAAAATAGAGTAGTGGTAAAATAGAGGACAATGTAGTGGTACAGTAGAGGACAATGTAGTGGTAAAATAGAGGACAATGTAGTGGTACAGTAGTGGACAATGTAGTGGTAAAATAGAGGACAATGTAGTGGTACAGTAGAGGACAATGTAGTGGTAAAATAGAGGACAATGTAGTGGTACAGTAGAGGACAATGTGTAGTGGTACAGTAGTGGATGTAGTGGTAAAATAGAGGACAATGTAGTGGTACAGTAGAGGACAATGTAGTGGTAAAATAGAGGACAATGTAGTGGTACAGTAGAGGACAATGTAGTGGTAAATGTAGTGGTAGGACAATGTAGTGGTAAAATAGAGGACAATGTAGTGGTACAGTAGAGGACAATGTAGTGGTAAAATAGAGGACAATGTAGTGGTACAATGTAGTGGTAAAATAGAGAGGACAATGTAGTGGTAAAATAGAGGACAATGTAAAGTAGTGGACAATGTAGTGGTAAAATAGAGGACAATGTAGTGGTACAGTAGTGTAGTGGAAAATAGATAGAGGACAATGTAGTGGTAAAATAGAGGACAATGTAGTGGTACAGTAGAGGACAATGTAGTGGTAAAATAGAGGACAATGTAGTGGTACAGTAGAGGACAATGTAGTGGTAAAATAGAGGACAATGTAGTGGTACAGTAGAGGACAATGTAGTGGTAAAATAGAGGACAATGTAGTGGTACAGTAGAGGACAATGTAGTGGTAAAATAGAGGACAATGTAGTGGTACAGTAGTGGACAATGTAGTGGTAAAATAGAGGACAATGTAGTGGTACAGTAGAGGACAATGTAGTGGTACAGTAGTGGACAATGTAGTGGTAAAATAGAGGACAATGTAGTGATACAGTAGAGGACAATGTAGTGGTACAGTACAGTACAATGTAGTGGTAAGGTAGAGGACAATATAGTGGTGAAGTAGAGGACAATGTAGTGGTAAAATAGAGGACAATGTAGTGGTAAGGTAGAGGACAATGTAGTTAGTGGAACAGGATCAGAATAATAAAGAAAACACTCTTCTCCCATAACCTCTGCAAACACGTTGCTTTACTGCAGCATGTGTGGATGTGCTGAGGATTCAGGACCAGCTTCTTCTCAGCAGAGACAGCTCTCTATCCAGTAGTGGGGCTCCTGGAACAATTGTTTTCGTCCAAAGGTCTGTGCCTGAGGCTAGCTCCATTGATCTGTGCCAATAATACTGAGCTAGAGACAAGTGCTGAGGTGCAATTATTCAGGCACACAACCAAAGACTTCCACATTATGCAGCTGGCACTGAGGCTTTCACAGCAGTTCATGTTGGGGTTGTGTACTTGCATGCGTGCGTGTGTGTTTGTGTGTGTGTGCATGTGCAAGTGTGTGTGTGTGTGTGTGTGTGTGTGTGTGTGTGTGTGTGTGTGTGTGTGTGTGTGTGTGTGTGTGTGTGTGTGTGTGTGTGTGTGTGTGTGTGTGTGTGTGTGTGTGTGTGTGTGTGTGTGTGTGTGTGTGTGTGTGTGTGTGTGTGTGTGTGTGTGTGTGTGTGTGTGTGTGTGTGTGTGTGTGTGTGTGTTGAAGTGACAGGTTTTGAGTATGCAAGAAAGGCTTTTCACCGTACTTGTCCATGTGACATTACAACTTGAAACTAGTGCAGTATGTTACTGGATACATTGTGCAGGTCTTAGTGTGTAAGTGGCCTAAAATATCAGTAACTGAGTGTGTGTGTGTGTGTGTGTGTGTGTGTGTGTGTGTGTGTGTGTGTGTGTGTGTGTGTGTGTGTGCGTGCGTGCGTGCGTGCGTGCGTGCGTGCGTGCGTGCGTGCGTGCGTGCGTGCGTGTGTGTGTGTGTTGGAGTTGCAGTGTGTGTGTTGAAGTGACAGTGTGTGTGAGTGTGTAGTGCCCTGTGAATGTGCATATAGGCTATCTAAATGTTTGTTTTAAATTGAGTGCAAGGGTCAACTCAGTTAGTTCATTTAGCCATGTTGTTAGTTATTTAGTTAGCTATTTAGAAGTTGAATGGCTCAGGGATTTAAGCTGTTCAGGATCCTGTTGGGGTCAGATTAGAAGCACCGGTATCGCTTACCGTGCAAAAGCAGATGGAACAGTCTATGTCTTGGGTGGCTGGAGTCTTTAACACTTTTCCAGGCCTTCCTTTCACACCGCCTGGTATAGAGGTGCTGGATTGCAGGGAGCTCCACCCCAGTGATGTACTGGGCTGTCCATATCACCCTCTGTAGCACCATGTGATTTGATGCCGGTGCTATTGTCATACCAAGTAGCCAGACAAAATGTTCTCACAGTTGTAGAACTTTTTGAGGAATACATGATTAAAAGCTCATTATATTTGTTAAAGCATGAATCTATAGTATGTTGTAAAAACACTCATGGACCCTGATTAATACACTACACATAGTATGTGTGTAGTGTGACGTTGATGAACCAGACCTGTTTATGCCACAACAACCCTCAGTTCAATGGAATAGACAGGTTAAAAGGTGTACTTCAGTTTCTAGGGAATTAATCCCTTTATCTAATTCTCCAGTCCGATGAATTTATGCACAGCATTTTATGTCTTTGCATCCACTATAGTTTGAGGTAGAGGCCAATATAGTAAGGTAGAGGACAATGTAGTGGTAAGGTAGAGGACAATGTAGTGGTACAGTAGAGGACAATGTAGTGGTAAGGTAGAGGACAATGTAGTGGTACAGTAGAGGACAATGTAGTGGTGAGGTAGAGGACACTGCAGTAAGGTAGAGGACAATGTAGTGGTAAGGTAGAGGAGAATGTAGTGGTACAGTAGAGGACAATGCAGTAAGGTAGAGAACAATGCAGTAAGGTAGAGGACAATGTAGTGGTAAGGTAGAGGACAATGTAGTGGTAAGATAGAGGACAATGTAGTGGTAAGGTAGAGGACAATGTAGTGGTGAGGTAGAGGACAATGTAGTGGTAAGGTAGAGGACAATGTAGTGGTAAGGTAGAGGACAATGTAGTGGTGAGGTAGAGGACACTGTAGTAAGGTAGAGGACAATGTAGTGGTAAGGTAGAGGACAATGTAGTGGTAAGGTAGAGGACAATGTAGTGGTGAGGTAGTGGACACTGCAGTAAGGTAGAGGACAATGTAGTGGTAAGGTAGAGGACAATGTAGTGGTAAAATAGAGGACAATGTAGTGGTAAGGTAGAGGACAATGTAGTGGTAAGATAGAGGACAATGTAGTGGTAAGGTAGAGGACAATGTAGTGGTGAGGTAGAGGACACTGCAGTAAGGTAGAGGACAATGTAGTGGTAAGGTAGAGAACAATGTAGTGGTGAGGTAGAGGACACTGCAGTAAGGTAGAGGACAATGTAGTGGTAAGATAGAGGACAATGTAGTGGTAAGGTAGAGGACAATGTAGTGGTAAGGTAGAGGACAATGTAGTGGTAAGGTAGAGGACAATGTAGTGGTAAGGTAGAGGACAATGTAGTGGTAAGGTAGAGGACAATGTAGTGGTAAGGTAGAGGACAATGTAGTGGTAAGATAGAGGACAATGTAGTGGTAAGATAGAGGACAATGTAGTGGTGAGGTAGAGGACAATGTAGTTAGTGGAACAGGATCAGATTAATAAAGAAAACACTCTCCCATAACCTCTGCAAACACGTTGCTTTACTGCAGCATGTGTGGATGTGCTGAGGATTCAGGACCAGCTTCTTCTCAGCAGAGACAGCTCTCTATCCAGTAGTGGGGCTCCTGGAACAATTGTTTTCGTCCAAAGGTCTGTGCCTGAGGCTAGCTCCATTGATCTGCGCCAATAATACTGAGCTAGAGACAAGTTCTGAGGTGCTATTAACCAGGCACACAACCTAAGTCTTAAATATTCTGTGCACTGGCAAACAGTGCCTGTTTATGCCATTACAACCCTCAGTACAATGGAATGGACAGGTTCAAGACATACTTCAGTATTTTGAAATGAAAACATTTATCTGCTTCCGCAGAATCAGATGAGCAATTGTTATGTCTCTCCGTCTATTTTGAAGGTAGTTGCTAATTCGTGTTAGTGCAATGACTGGAATGGTAACTATGGTAACTGCTAGCATGCTAACGTACAGTATTAGTCAACAGGTTGGACACACCTACTTATTTCAGAGTTTCTTTATTTTTACTATTTTCTACATTGTAGAATAATAGTGAAGACATCAAAACTATGGAATAACCCATACTGTGTGGAATCGTGTAGTATAGTATATACATTCTCCTCCCTCCTGAATCCTCCTCCCCCCCCCCCCTCCTCCCTCTCTGCAGATGACTTCGTCAACCATTTTGAAAAGAAGATCGACGACATCCGATCCTCGTTTGCTAAGTCAAACAACACCGCTGGTTCTGCTCACACTGCCCTACCCTGTGCTCTGACCTCTTTCTCCCCTCTCTCTCCAGATGAAATCTCGCGTCTTGTGACGGCCGGCCGCCCAACAACCTGCCCGCTCGACCCTATCCCCTCCTCTCTTCTCCAGACCATTTCCGGAGACCTTCTCCCTTACCTCACCTCGCTCATCAACTTATCCCTGACCGCTGGCTACGTCCCTTCCGTCTTCAAGAGAGCGAGAGTTGCACCCCTTCTGAAAAAACCTACACTCGATCCCTCCGATGTCAACAACTACAGACCAGTATCCCTTCTTTCTTTTCTCTCCAAAACTCTTGAACGTGCCGTCCTTGGTCAGCTCTCCCGCTATCTCTCTCAGAATGACCTTCTTGATCCAAATCAGTCAGGTTTCAAGACTAGTCATTCAACTGAGACTGCTCTTCTCTGTATCACGGAGGCGCTCCGCACCGCTAAAGCTAACTCTCTCTCCTCTGCTCTCATCCTTCTAGACCTATCGGCTGCCTTCGATACTGTGAACCATCAGATCCTCCTCTCCACCCTCTCCGAGTTGGGCATCTCCGGCGCGGCCCACGCTTGGATTGCGTCCTACCTGACAGGTCGCTCCTACCAGGTGGCGTGGCGAGAATCTGTCTCCTCACCACGTGCTCTCACCACTGGTGTCCCCCAGGGCTCTGTTCTAGGCCCTCTCCTATTCTCGCTATACACCAAGTCACTTGGCTCTGTCATAACCTCACATGGTCTCTCCTATCATTGCTATGCAGACGACACACAATTAATCTTCTCCTTTCCCCCTTCTGATGACCAGGTGGCGAATCGCATCTCTGCATGTCTGGCAGACATATCAGTGTGGATGACGGATCACCACCTCAAGCTGAACTTCGGCAAGACGGAGCTGCTCTTCCTCCCGGGGAAGGACTGCCCGTTCCATGATCTCGCCATCACGGTTGACAACTCCATTGTGTCCTCCTCCCAGAGCGCTAAGAACCTTGGCGTGATCCTGGACAACAAACTGTCGTTCTCAACTAACATCAAGGCGGTGGCCCGTTCCTGTAGGTTCATGCTCTACAACATCCGCAGAGTACGACCCTGCCTCACACAGGAAGCGGCGCAGGTCCTAATCCAGGCACTTGTCATCTCCCGTCTGGATTACTGCAACTCGCTGTTGGCTGGGCTCCCTGCCTGTGCCATTAAACCCCTACAACTCATCCAGAACGCCGCAGCCCGTCTAGTGTTCAACCTTCCCAAGTTCTCTCACGTCACCCCGCTCCTCCGCTCTCTCCACTGGCTTCCAGTTGAAGCTCGCATCCGCTACAAGACCATGGTGCTTGCCTACGGAGCTGTGAGGGGAACGGCACCTCAGTACCTCCAGGCTCTGATCAGGCCCTACACCCAAACAAGGGCACTGCGTTCATCCACCTCTGGCCTGCTCGCCTCCCTACCACTGAGGAAGTACAGTTCCCGCTCAGCTCAGTCAAAACTGTTCGCTGCTCTGGCTCCCCAATGGTGGAACAAACTCCCTCACGACGCCAGGACAGCGGAGTCAATCACCACCTTCCGGAGACACCTGAAACCCCACCTCTTTAAGGAATATCTAGGATAGGATAAAGTAATCCTTCTCACCCCCCCCTTAAAATATTTAGATGCACTATTGTAAAGTGGTTGTTCCACTGGATGTCATAAGGTGAATGCACCAATTTGTAAGTCGCTCTGGATAAGAGCGTCTGCTAAATGACTTAAATGTAAATGTAAATGTAAGTATTCAAAATATATTTAATATCAGTAGTCACCCTTTGCCTTGATCACAGATTTGCACACAATTGGCATTCTCTCAACCAGCTTCACCTGAAATTATTTTCCAATAGTCTTGAAGGAGTTCCCACATATGCTGAGCACTTGTCGGCTGTTTTTTTATTTTGTTACTTAACCTTTATTTAACTTTTCCTTCACTCCATGGTCCAACTCAACCCAAACCTTCTGAATTTGGTTGAGGTTGGGTGATTGTGGCGGCCAGGGCAGCAGATGCAGCACTCCATCACTCTCTTTCTTGGTCAAATAGCTCTTGCACAGCCTGGAGGTGTGTTTTGAGTCATTGTCCTGTTGAAAAACAAATGATAGTCCCACTAAGTGCAAACCAGATGGGATGGTGTATCGCTGCAGAATGCTGCGGTAGCCATGTTGGTTAAGTGTGCCTTGAATTCTAAATAAATCTGCTAGTGTCACCAGAAAAGCACCTCCACAACATCACACCTCCTCCTCCTCCATGCTTCATTGTGGGTTCCACACATGTGGAGATCATCCATTCATCTACTCTGCGTCTCAGAAAGACAGGCTGGTTGGAACCAAAAATCTCACATGTGGATTCATCCAATCAAAGGACAGAAGTCCATTGCTTGTTTTTCTTAGCCCAAGCAAGTCTCTTCTTCTTATTGGTGTCTTTAGTAGTGGTTTCTTTCCAGAAATTTGACAATGAAGGCCTGATTCATGTCTCCACTGAACAGTTGATGTTGAGATGTGTCTTTTAGTTGAACTCTGTGAAGCATTTATTTGGGTTGCAATCAGAGTTGCAGTTAACTCTAATGAACTTATCCTCTGCAGCAGAGGTAACTCTGGGTCTTCCTTTCCTGTGGCGGTCCTGACGAGAGCCAGTTTCATCATAGTGTTTGATTGTTTTTGCGACTGCACATGAAGAAACTTTCAAAGATCTTGAAATGTTCTGTATTGACTGACCTTCATGTCTTAAAGTAATGATGGACTGTCGTTTCTCTTTGCTTATTTGAGCTGTTCTTGCCATCATATGAACTTGGTCTTTTACCAAATAGGGCTGTCTTCTGTATACCACACCTACCTTGTCACAACACAACTGATAGGCTCAAACACATTAAGACGTAAAGAAATAACACAAATTAACTTTTAACAAGGCACACCTGTTAATTGAAATGCATTCCAGATGACTACCTCATGAAGCTGGTTGAGAGAATGCCAAGAGTGTGCCAAGCTGTCATCAAGGCTAAGGGTGGCTACTTTGAAGAATCTCAAATATAAAATGTAATTTGATTTGTTTAACACTTGTTTTGTTTACTACATGATCCCATACTACATGATTCCATATATATTTAAGTAATCACAAATTACTGAAATATGCCAAAACTGTTGGACATATAAAACTGTTTTTTTCTCATTTTTTTTTAATAATGTTGATTATGTTGATTATGAAAATATGAATAACATTCCACCAATGAGGCCATTAGGTCATTTGAATACAGGAAATAGCCACAGACTTGAGGCCTCTGTCGCTTGCAACACTGTAACCAACATATGAACTGCACTATTCAACATGTTTTCAACTGGGAAGCTTAGTTATTTTTTTTGCCGACAACAGTTTGAGTTGTGCTGCATAGTTGTACTGTATATCATTTGAGCAGCCTGTCAGCTTTGGCTGAGCTGTACACTGTCACACACCTACTCCGGGCCCCACCCAGACCTAGCTGCCAGGGGATGATTGTGTTTTAATCACATCTGTTGCTGTGGTAGGGCCACCTGTGTGCTGACACCCGTTAGAGATAACTGCCGTCCCTGAGGCTGAGAAAACCTTTCCGTCTGCTTGCACATGTCACACAGTAAATAAAGACAGATGTGTTTGGCAGCTCGCAGCTTTGATACATTTGCTTCCTGACAAGCGGAGTAGTACACAATTCCTTTTTTTTGGTCTGAAATTAAATGAAATGTGTCTTATTCTGTATCTCCAAAAAATATGAATTGTAGTTTGTTGCTGAAACTCATCACCACTTTGCTTTGTCCTTTTTCATTGTCATTTAAAGAACAGAAATAAAAATGTGTTTGTGCCATTTCACTCATTTTTACATTAAACAACAGAATCATTTTTAAGCCCACGGACATTGTCACGGCAATGAACCTGGCTTGTGTATCACAACCTAATTCCCCATAGCAAGAGATAAGATGCATGGTGGAATCAGCTGTGTTGCCATGGAGAAAAAGAATACACCATCACAATTTAGTGGGTGAATGAATAATCATCATAATGACATCATTAGAATTTGTGCATTCCCAGGACAATCTCTCAACATAATTTTGTATCTTGTGAAGACAGTGTAAAAGCGTTTATGTGAAAAATGAAATGGTATTGTGTTCCTGTATGATAATGCAGTCACACATCAGTTCCCTGACACTTCTCGCCTCTCTATGCCAGCAACAGAAAGTGATGTCACAGAGATCAGGTCATCTCGCTGAATACCTCCGACTGTCTTGTTTTCTCTCGCTCTCTCTCGTTTTACGGCTTTACAATTATTTGAGGTTACTGGGAGTCAGTCTGAATGCATTTGATTTCTCTTTCTTTCTATCTCTCTCTCTCTCTCTCTCTCTCTCTCTCTCTCTCTCTCTCTCTCTCTCTCTCTCTCTCTCTCTCTCTCTCTCTCTCTCTCTCTCTCCCTCTCTCCCTCTCTCTCACTCTCCATTTCAATTTCAGGCTTTATTGGCATGGGAAGCATATGTTCACATTGCCAAAGCAAGTGAAATAGATAATAAACAGAAGTGAAATAAACAATAATAAAGTAACTGTTAACATTACACTGGTGTTCCAAAATGACGAAGACATTTCAAATGTCATATTACGTCTATATACAGTGTTGTAACAAAGTGCAAATAGTTAAAGTACAAAGGTAAAATAAATCAACATAGATATGGGTTGTATTTACAATGGTGTTTGCTGCTGTGATTGCACACTGTGATATTTCAACCATATATATGGTAGTTGTCACGCCCTGGTCAAAGTATTTTGTGTTTGTCTTTATTTATTTGGTCAGGCCGGGGTGTGACATGGATTTATTGTGGTGTGTTTTGTCTTGGGGTTTTGTTAGTTATTGGGTGTGTGGCTTAGTGGAGGTATCTAGCAAAGTCTATGGCTGTCTGGAGTGGTTCTCAATCAGAGGCAGGTGTTTATCGTTGTCTCTGATTGGGAACCATATTTAGGCAGCCATATTCTTTGTGTGTTTCGTGGGTGATTGTCCTTAGTGTCTTGATGTCCTTGTTCTGTGTTTATGTGCACCAGTATTAGGCTGTTTCGGTTTTCCTTACGTTTATTGTTTTGTAGTGTTTGTATTTAGATTTGTTACGTTAGTTGAATAAACATTGATCGAAATCTACACGCTGCATTTTGGTCCGACTCTCCTTCACACCTAGAAAACCGTTACAGTAGTTTATCAAAATTGTGTTTGTTTTCAAATTCTTTGTTAATCTGTATAATCTGAAGGAAAAATGTCTCTATGGTCATATATTTGGCAGGAAGTTAGGAAGTGCAGCTCAGGTTCCACCTCATTTTGTGAGCAGTGTGCACATAGCCAATCTTCTCTTGAGAGCCATGTCTGCCTACTGCAGCCTTTCTCAATAGCAAGGCTATGCTCACTGATTGTGTACTTGGTCAAGATTTCCTTCATTTTGGGTCAGTCACAGTGGTCAGGTATTCTGCCACTGTGAAAGCAATTAATGAAAAGGAATCTGGAGAAGGGAGGTGAGAGTATGTGGATGTTACTATAAAAAAACGCATCTATTTTCTGGAACAAAACTGCACAGTATTCACCTATACAGATAGGTGAGAGAGAGAGAGAGAGAGAGAGAGATAAAGAGAGAGAGAGATAAATAGAGAGAGAAAGAGAGAAAGAGAAAGAGAGAAAAAGAGAAAGAGAAAGAGAAAAAGAGAAAGAGAAAGAGAGAATTTGACCCCAATAACTACCTTCGGATATGCATCAACAGCAAACTTAGAAAAATCACAGCATTATCATTAACAGCAGACTCCTACATTTCCTCAGTGAAAACAATGTACTGAGAAAATGTCAAATTGCAGCTTAAGCCCCACCCTCTTCAATATATATATATATATACAGCAAGACCTAAATAAACTGCACAGATTCTGTCAGACCTGGGCCCTGACAGTAAATCTCATTATGACAAAAATAATGAACTACCAAAAAAGGTCCAGTTTGCCAGGACCACAAATACAAATTCCATCTAGACACCGTTGCTCATGAGCACACAAAAAACCTACCTCGGCCTAAACATCAGCACCACAGGTAACTTCCACAAAGCTGTGAACAAGCGCATACAGATCGCAGTTGTGAGTGGTATAAGGCGCTTTGGTAACAAAACGGATGGCACTGTGATAGACTGCATCCAATTTGCTGAGTAGTGTATTGGAAGCTATTTTGTAGATGGCATTGACGAAGTCGAAGATGGGTGGAAGTACTGTGCAGCAGTACTGTCTTTTATCGATGGCGGTTATGATATCGTTTATTGGCTGAGGTGCACCCATGACCAGCTCGGAAACCGGATTGCACAGAGTAGAAGGTACAGTTTATTAACTTGGCTTTCAAAGACATTAGAAAGGCAGGGCAGGATGGATATAGGTCTGTAACAGTTTGTGTCTAGAGTGTCACCCCCTTTGAAGAGGGGGATGACCGCGGCAGCTTTCCAATTTTTAGGGGTCTCAGACGAAATGAGAGGTTGAACAGACTGGTAATAGGAGTTGCAACAATGACGGCGGATCATTTTAGAAAGAGAGGGTCCAGATTGTCTAGCCCAGCTGATTGGTACGGGTCCAGGTTTTGCAGCTCATTCAGAACATCTGCGATCTGGATTTGGGTGAAGGAGAATCTGGGAGGCTCGGGCAAGTAGCTGCGAGGAGTGTGGAGCTGTTGGCCGGGGTTGGGGTAGCCAGGAGGAAGCATGGCCAGCTGTAGAGAAATGCTTATTGAAATGTTCAATTATCATTATCGGTGGTGACCGTGTCGCCTAGCCTCAGTGCAGTGGGCAGCTGGGAGGAGGTGCTCTTGTTTCAAAGGGTAGGGTTAGGTACTGGATTCTTATAAAGGGTTAGGTACTGGATTCTTATAAAGGGTTAGGTACTGGATTCTTATAAAGGGTTAGGTACTGGATTCTTATAAAGGGTTAGGTACTGGACTATTTCAAAGAGTAGCTTTGGGTACTGGACTCAAACAACTGGTTAAGTACTGGACTCTTACAAAGGGTAGGGTTAGGTACTGGACTCTTACAAAGAGTAGGGTTAGGTACTGGACTCTTACAAACAGTAGGGTTAGGTACTGAACTATTATAAAGTGTAAGGATATGTACTGAAGCTCATATAAAGACATACAAACTCATATTGTTAGAAAACCCTTACAGTTACCCAATGGTACTTCCCGCAGTCTTCTCTAACTCTCAAACTCTGAGGCACATTACTACTCTGCAGAGAGCAGAGGTAGTGGGGGGTTGGGCTTTCTATTGTTTGCAGACACAATGCAGTGGCTAAAGTATTGGATAGGCTAGAAGTAGGCAATTTCACCACTATAAACATACATGGATGCTAGCAGCAATGGGCTAAAATACTGCACATAATATTATTCTAAGCTAGGCCATTGGCTATTAGTAGCAGACTGTATAAACAAGGGAGGCTAGCATGCAAAGTTGCAGGCCAGAGGCTGTGGGTAGTAGCAAACATTATAAACAATAGTGGCTAGCACGCTAGGCTAGCAGGCAACAGAGTGTAGGTAGTAAGTAGCAAACATTATAAACAACAGTGGCTAGCACGCTAGGCTAGCAGGCAACAGGCTGTAGGTAGTAGCAAACATTATAAACAATAGGGACTAGCACCCTAGGCTAGTAGGCCTCAGGCTACTAGAGGTGTCTTATATGGGAAAACACAGGTTATTTTGCACCCCAGTACAATTTCAGAAGGGATGAATGAGAACCAGGCAGAAATGATCTGACATGTCCTATCCGGCCAACTTGACCTGTTTAACTGTCTTGTTCTATCTGACTGGCCAGCTGAACTTTTCCTGTATGGCCGCCTGGCCAAACTTATCCTGTCCTACAGGCCAGCAGAACATATCCTGTATGGCCGACTTTTCCTATTTGGCTGACTTGTCCTATCTAGCCGAATTGGCCAATCTGGACCACTTTTCCTATCTGACCTGCCAGTCAAATGTATTCTATCCAGCCGGCCAGTCAAACTCAACCTATCTTGGTAGCTGCCCGAACTTAACGTATCTGGTTAAACGTATCCTGTCTCGCCAATTTACCCATTCTGGACGACTTTTCTTATCTGACCGGCCAGCCAAACTTGCCATATCTGGCCGACTTATCCCATCAACCCGACTTGTCCCATCCGGCCAAATGTGTCCCATCTGGCCAGCCACCTGAACTTGTCCTATCTGGCCAGCCTTCTGAATGTATCAAATCTGTCCGGCCAGCTGACTTGCCCTTTCTGGCCGACTTATCCTACATTTAACATTACATTTAAGTCATTTAGCAGACGCTCTTATCCAGAGCGACTTACAAATTGGTGCATTCACCTTATGACATCCAGTGGAACAGTCACTTTACAATAGTGCATCTAAATCTTAAAGGGGGGGGGTGAGAGGGAATACTTATCCTATCCTAGGTATTCCTTAAAGAGGTGGGGTTTCAGGTGTCTCCGGAAGGTGGTGATTGACTCTGCTGTCCTGGCGTCGTGAGGGAGTTTGTTCCACCATTGGGGGGCCAGAGCAGCGAACAGTTTTGACTGGGCTGAGCGGGAGCTGTACTTCCTCAGTGGTAGGGAGGCGAGCAGGCCAGAGGTGGATGAACGCAGTGCCCTTGTTTGGGTGTAGGGCCTGATCAGAGCCTGGAGGTACTGAGGTGCCGTTCCCCTCACAGCTCCGTAGGCAAGCACCATGGTCTTGTAGCGGATGCGAGCTTCAACTGGAAGCTAGTGAAGAGAACGGAGGAGCGGGGTGACGTGAGAGAACTTGGGAAGGTTGAACACCAGACGGGCTGCGGCGTTCTGGATGAGTTGTAGGGGTTTAATGGCACAGGCAGGGAGCCCAGCCAACAGCGAGTTGCAGTAATCCAGACGGATTACTGCAACTTTTCCCATCTGGCCAAACATATCCTATCTAGCCGGCCAAACAACCTTGTCCTATCTGGCTGACTTGTCTTATCTGGCTGACATGCTTTATCTGGCCGGCCAAACTTGTCTTATCTGACCGACAGAACTTATGCTGTATGGCTGACTTGTCCTATCAGACCGAACTTATGCTGTATGGCTGACTTGTCCTATCAGACCGAACTTATGCTGTATGGCTGACTTGTCCTATCAGACCGAACGTATGCTTTCTCGCTAACTTGTCCTATCTGGCCGACTTATCCTATAGCCAGGTGGTCGAACTTACCAGGATCATTTGTCCTATCTGGACAAATGTGTCCTATCTGGCCGGCCAAACTGATCTTATCTGGCCGACTTGTTTTATCTGTCAGACAGACCTGCTTTATCTGGCCGGCCAAACTTGTCCTATCTGGCTAGCCGGCTATTTGGCCGACTGGACAGCCACCCAAACCGACTACTATCTGGCTAGCCACCTGAACGAATGCTGTATGGTCGGCCAGCCAAACTTATCCTACATGGCTAGCCATCTGAACGAATGCTATATGGCCGACTGGACAGCCACCCAAACCGACTACTATCTGGCTAGCCACCTGAACAAATGCTATATGGTCGGCCAGCCAAACTTATCCTACCTGGCTAGCCATCTGAACGAATGCTATATGGCCGACTGGCCAGCCACCCAAACCGACTACTATCTGTCTAGCCACCTGAACGAATGCTATATGTGTCGGCCAGCCAAACTTATCCTACCTGGCTAGCCATCTGAACGAATACTATATGGCCGACTGGACAGCCACCCAAACCGACTACTATCTGGCCGGCCACCCAAATTTACACACACACACACACACACACACACACACACACACACACACACACACACACACACACACACACACACACACACACACACACACACACACACACACACACACACACACACACACACACACACACACACACACACACACACACACACACACACACACACACACAATGCAACGACTGTGAAAGGTCAAGTATAATCCATTTCACTGCATTAGGCTCTCATCCTGATCTAATGCATTTCCCCTGTTTCAAGTGTCTGTCACATCCTCGGGGGAGCACAGCTTGATTCATGTCTTTTTTTCCAACTCAACTGAGAATTGATAGGGAGAAACATTAAACAAGGTTTGACATTCCACACTAATGGACACAGTCAGTGGCAAGTTGGCAAGACTGCTCCCTTTCTTTCTTACCACATGTAGAGTGTGTAGAATGAAAGAGCTCTATTTTCAGGGTTGTGATTGATTTCATCACCCTCTTACTGGAGTCTTCAGGCCTCGCCATCGCTCACTTCCTGGATCGCTAAAATGAATGGCTTTCCCCTGCTGTGACTTAAGAGGTTGTTTTCTCTTAACTTCGCATAAAAGCAGTGATCAAAAAATGTAACATCTTGGTGAGCACACAACTTAATGATGATCGCCTTAAAGACGATAGGGATAACTTTTCATCTTGTCATAATGTCTCGACTGGTAAACACAGGTCTTTTATGGGTTTTTTGATTGAATGTTTTAATTTACCAGCTACACACACAGGACTTACATTGTTAGAAAGCGTGACAGATATTTCGCGTGAAAGGGATATCACAACAACAAAAAAACTGACACTCATTTCCAATGTGGTCCTCTTGATGAAGATGCAGATTGACAAGTCTCTCTAGTAGTCGGTTCTGGATGATGGATGGTGAGTTGTGTCAGTGGGCTGGAAAGGCAGTAGCGTATAGCTTGAGTGGAGGGGGCATCGAAGGTTCTGCCAGGGAATGAACAAAGACAATCTGATAAATAGACCCGGAGCTCTTTGTCAGTGCACCACACCTGCTTCTCCGATGTTCAGTTCACTTCCTCCACAGGAACTGCTTTTTTGCAAGTACATGTCCGCCATTGCGGTAATGTGACACCCCATGCTCAAAAGCCACCACACATCGACAGTGGTTGGAAACAGTCCCTTAGCCTTCTCTGCCATCCCTGGCCTCCGCATGTAGTTGTTGTTATCATTCCCAGCAGATTTAAACTAAAAAAACAGCTCTGCCTTGTTTCAATCCAGATAGTCTAGCAAGTTAGCTAGGCAACTGATGATATCTTCAATGACAGTCTGGTATTAAAACATATTGTAAAAAGCTCTAGAATAAAACAATGTATTTAGCTCTAGAACTAAAACAATGTATAAAGCTCTAGAATAAAACACAATGTATACAACTCTGGAATAAAACATAATGCATACAACTCTAGAATAAAACATAATGTATACAACTCTAGAATAAAACATAATGTATACAACTCTAGAATAAAACATAATGTATACAACTCTAGAATAAAACATAATGTATACAACTCTAGAATAAAACATAATGTATATAGCTCTAGAATAAAACATAATGTATACAACTCTAGAATAAAACAATGTATACAGCTCTAGAATAAAACATAATGTATACAACTCTAGAATAAAACATAATGTATACAGCTCTAGAATAAAACATAATGTATACAACTCTAGAATAAAACATAATGTATACAACTCTAGAATAAAACATAATGTATACAGCTCTAGAATAAACATAATGTATACATCTCTAGAATAAAACATAATGTATACAGCTCTAGAATAAAACATAATGTATACAACTCTAGAATAAAACAATGTATACAGCTCTAGAATAAAACATAATGTAGGAAGCTCTAGAATAAAGTGTAATGTATAAAGCTCTAGAATTCTTTTTTTTATAAAGCTCTAGAATTATAACATATTGTATTTAGCTCTAGAATAAAGCGTAATGTATACATCTCTAGAATTAAAACATAATGTATACAACTCTAGAATAAAACATAATGTATACAACTCTAGAATAAAACATAATGTATACAGCTCTAGAATAAAACATAATGTATGAAGCTCTAGAATTAAAACAGAATGTTTGAAGCTCTAGAATTAAAACATAATGTATGAAGCTCTAGAATTTAAACAGAATGTATGAAGCTCTAGAATTAAAACATAATGTATAAAGCTCTAGAATTAAAACATAATGTATCAAGCTCTAGAATTAAAACAATGACTGATTCCCTGACCTGTTAATGTTTTTAATATGCTGTTTTTGATTTTTTTATACTCTTGTTTATACTCTTTCTATGGTTTTTACTAGATTACTTTTAGTTTTTCATGTTGTTTGTCTGTAATTTTTGTAATGACTTGGTGCTGCCTATCTTGGCCAGGACGCTCTTTAAAAAGAGATTTTAGACCTCAATGAGCCCTTCCTGATTAAATACAAAAATCATAATAATAAATACAACAATGTATAAACCTCTAGATTTTAAACAGAATGTATAAAGCTCTAGAATGTAAACAGAATGTATAAAGCTCTAGAATTTAAACCGAATGTATAAACCTCTAGAATGTAAACAGAATGTATAAAGCTCTAGAATTTAAACAGAATGTATAAACCTCTAGAATGTAAACAGAATGTATAAACCTCTAGAATGTAAACAGAATGTATAAACCTCTAGAATTTAAACAGAATGTATAAAGCTCTAGAATGTAAACAGAATGTATAAAGCTCTAGAATTTAAACAGAATGTATAAGCTCTAGAATTTAAACAGAATGTATAAGCTCTAGAATGTAAACATAATGTATAAAGCTCTAGAATTTAAACAGAATGTATAAACCTCTAGAATGTAAACAGAATGTATAAAGTTCTAGAATTTAAACAGAATGTATAAGCTCTAGAATGTAAACAGAATGTATAAAGCTCTAGAATTTAAACAGAATGTATAAACCTCTAGAATGTAAACAGAATGTATAAAGCTCTAGAATTTAAACAGAATGTATAAGCTCTAGAATGTAAACAGAATGTATAAGCTCTAAAATAAAACATAATGGGAAGCTCAATAACAACAGTGAACACTGTGCATAGCAGCTGCCCAGTTGTATTATGTTTAAGGATGTAGCGCAACGATAAATCTGTCCCAATGTAATGTTAAATGCTTCATATACTTTTAAGGTTTCAGAGGTCACTTTTATTTTCCTCACAATGTAACAGAACAGGCTGAATGTACCAATGTACCTATAAGGGCACAAGACGAGACCCAGATGCGGACACAGTAGGCAGATGGTTTGAGTCTTTAATATTTATTAACCCATCCAAAAGGAGTAGGCAAGAGAATAGTAATGGACAGGCAAAAGGTCGAAGCCAGTTCAGAGTCTAGGAGGTACAGAGTGCCAGACAGGCTCGAGGTCAGAGTAGGCCGAATGGTCAGGCAGGTGGGTGCGGAGTATAGGAGGTACAGAGTGGCAGGCAGGCTCGAGGTCAGAGTAGGCTGAATGGTCAGACAGGTGGGTACAGAGTCTAGGAGGTACAGAGTGGCAGGCAGGCTCGAGTTCAGAGTAGGTTGAAAGGTCAGGCAGGTGGGTACAGAGTCTAGGAGGTACAGAGTGCCAGACAGGCTCGAGGTCAGAGTAGGCCGAATGGTCAGGCAGGTGGGTGCGGAGTATAGGAGGTACAGAGTGGCAGGCAGTCTCGAGGTCAGGGCAGGCCGAATGGTCAGGCAGGTGGGTGCGGAGTATAGGAGGTACAGAGTGGCAGGCAGGCTCGAGGTCAGAGTAGGCTGAATGGTCAGGCAGGTGGGTACAGAGTCTAGGAGGTACAGAGTGCCAGACAGGCTCGAGGTCAGAGTAGGCCGAATGGTCAGGCAGGTGGGTACAGAGTCTAGGAGGTACAGAGTGCCAGACAGGCTCGAGGTCAGAGTAGGCCGAATGGTCAGGCAGGTGGGTACAGAGTCTAGGAGGTACAGAGTGGCAGGCAGGCTCGAGGTCAGAGTAGGCTGAATGGTCAGGCAGGTGGGTACAGAGTCTAGGAGGTACAGAGTGGCAGGCAGTCTCGAGGTCAGAGTAGGCTGAATGGTCAGGCAGGTGGGTACAGAGTCTAGGAGGTACAGAGTGCCAGACAGGCTCGAGGTCAGAGTAGGCCGAATGGTCAGGCAGGTGAGTACAGAGTCTAGGAGGTACAGAGTGCCAGACAGGCTCGAGGTCAGAGTAGGCTGAATGGTCAGGAAGGTGAGTACAGAGTCTAGGAGGTACAGAGTGCCAGACAGGCTCGAGGTCAGAGTAGGCCGAATGGTCAGGCAGGTGAGTACAGAGTCTAGGAGGTACAGAGTGGCAGGCAGGCTCGAGGTCAGAGTAGGCTGAATGGTCAGGCAGGTGGGTACAGAGTCTAGGAGGTACAGAGTGGCAGGCAGTCTCGAGGTCAGGGCAGGCAGGCTCGAGGTCAGGGCAGGCCGAATGGTCAGGCAGGTGGGTGCGGAGTATAGGAGGTACAGAGTGGCAGGCAGGCTCGAGGTCAGAGTAGGCTGAATGGTCAGACAGGTGGGTACAGAGTCTAGGAGGTACAGAGTGCCAGACAGGCTCGAGGTCAAAGTAGGCCGAATGGTCAGGCAGGTGAGTACAGAGTCTAGGAGGTACATAGTGGCAGGCAGGCTCGAGGTCAGAGTAGGCCGAATGGTCAGGCAGGTGGGTACAGAGTCTAGGAGGTACAGAGTGGCAGGCAGTCTCGAGGTCAGAGTAGGCCGAATGGTCAGGCAGGTGGGTACAGAGTCTAGAAAACAGGCAAGGGTCAAAACCGTAAGGACGAGCAAAAAGAGAATAGAAGCAGGAGCACAGGGAAAACCTGCTGGTTGACCAGGAAGACATACAAGATGAACTGGCACAGAGAGACAGGAAACACAGGGATCAATACACCAGGGGAAATAAGCGACACCTGAAGGTGGTGATGACAATCACAAGGGCAGGTGAAACTGATCAGGGTCCAACAGTATCGTCATTTACAGAATCTGTTAAAGTCTCCAGTTGCGTCGAGTGGCCAAAACCCAGGACGAAGAGAGAGGATGGCCACAAGAAAGCATTGGTGGACCACATTTTACAGACACTCTTATCCAGAGCGACTTACAGGTGCAATTAGAGTTAAGCGCTTGCTCAAGTTGAAGTCATGAAAACTATTTTTTTCATACACTCCACAAATTTCTTGTTAACAAACTATAGTTTTGGCAAGTCGGTTAGGACATCTACTTTGTGCATGACACAAGTCATTTTTACAACAAGTGTTTACAGACAGATTATTTCACTTATAATTCACTGTATCACAATTCCAGTGGGTCAGAAATGTACATACACTAAGTTGACTATGTCTTTACACAGCTTGGAAAATTCCAGAAAATTATTTCATGGCTTTAGAAGCTTCTAATAGGCTAATTGACATTATTTGAGTAAAGTGGAGGTGTACCTGTGGATGTATTTCAAGGCCTACCGTCAAATTCAGTGCCTCTTTGCTTGACTTCATGGGAAAATCAAAAGAAATCAGCCAAGACCTCAGAAAGAAATTGTAGACCTCCGCAAGTCTGGTTCATCATTGGGAGCAATTTCCAAACACCCGAAGGTACCACTTTCATCTGTACACACAATAGTCCACAGGTATAAACACCATGGTACCACGCATCCGTCATACCGCTCAGGAAGGAGACGCGTTCTGTCTCCTAGAGATGAACGTACTTTGGTGCAAAAAGTGCATATCAATCCCAGAACAACAGCAAAGGACCTTGTGAAGATGCTGGAGGAACCCGGTACAAAAGTATCTATATCCACAGTCAAACGAGTCCTATAACCTAAAACAACATAACCTAAAATGCCGCTGAGCAAGGTGGAAACTCCTGTTCCAAAACCGCCATAAAAAAAGACGGACTACCGTTTGCACCTGCACATGGGGACAAAGATCATACTTTTTGGAGAAATGTCGTCTGGTCTGATGAAACAAAAATAGAACTGTTTGGCCATAATGACCATCAATATGTTTGCAGGAAAAAGGGGGAGGCTTGCAAGCTGAAGAACACCATCCCAACCGTGAGGCCCGGGTGTGGCAGCATCATGGTGTGGAGGTGCATTACTGCAGGAGGGACTGGTGAACTTCACAAAATAGATGGCATCATGAGGATGGAAAACTATGTGGATATATTGAAGCAACATCTCAAGACATCAGTCAGTAAGTTAAAGCCTGGGTCTTCCAAATGGACAATGACCCCAAGCATACTTCCAAAGTTGTGGCAAAATGGCTAAAGGACAACAAAGTCAAGGTATTGGAGTGGCATCACAAAGCACTGACCTCAATCATATAGAACATTTGTGGGCAGAAAAAAAGCCAACTTATTGTGGGAAGCTTGTGCAAGGCTACCCAAAACAATTAAACAATTAAACAATTAAACAGTTAAACAATTTAAAGGCAATGCTACCAAAAACTAATTGAGTGTATATAAACTTCTGACCCACTGGGAACGTGATGAAATAAATAAAAGCTGAAATAAATAATTGTCTCTACTATTATTCTGACATTTCACATTCTTAAAATAAGGGAATTTTTACTAGGATTAAATGTTGGGAATTGTGAAAAACTGAGTTTAAATGTATTTGGATTAGGTGTATGTAAACTTCTGACTTCAACTGTATATAACCTAGGGATTTGAACCTGTTAAATGTTGGTTACTGGCCCAAGTTCTCAACCACTTGGCTCCTTGCCGCCACATGAGTCCCAGGGACCATTCCAGGTCCTCAGTGTTGTGCACACCAAGAACCTGACGCCTTTTACCCACTCCACTGAGTCCCTGTCGATGTGGATTGCGTTGTGTCTGTCTCCTCTAGTCCATGACCAGCTCCATTGTTTTGTTGACATTAAGGGAGCGGTTCTTTTCCTTCACACCACTCTGCCAGGGTCGTTCACCTTCTCCCTGGAAGCTGTCTCATCATTGTTGGTAATCAGGTCTACCACTGGTTTGTTGTCAGCAAACTGGATGATGGAGTTGGAGACCTGAATGGGCACTCAGACATGGGTGAACAATGAGTACAGGACGGGGCTGTGCATGCACCCCTGTTGGGTTCCTGTGCTGAGGATCAGCGTGACGTAGTTGTTGTTGCCTACCTTCACCACCTGGGGTCGGCCCGTCAAAAGTCTAGGACCCAGTTGCACAGGATGGGGTTCAGACCCAGGGCCCTGAGCTTAGTGATGAGCTTGGAGGGCACTATGGTGTTGAAAGCTGAGCTGTATTTGATGAAGAGCATTCTTACATAGGTATTTCTCTTGTCCAGGTGGAAGAACAACCTGTGCAGCATCTGTGGATAAACGGCGAGAGTATAATTATTTGGATAGAATATTCAAGACTGTGCAAATTGGTTTCAAAGAGTTTCATTGGAAGCATTTTTAGAAGACAATGAGAAAACATTTTGAAACAATAAATGGTGAACATCTCAGCTCAGACATGGATGAAACTAAATATATTGTTTCCATCTCTGGAACACTGAATGCTTTGTTTACATTCATGCATTCTATCCTGCACAGTTACTCATTTCCCCGCCACAAACCAACGGAGGATGCAGAGGTGAAGACGGCTCATACCTGCCTGGAAAATTATGTCATGTCCACATCAACACCACAACTTATTTCATAATGTTTTCTCTGAGCAGGGGATAGCATACACAGTACATACACCTCTCTTCCTCTGTCTTCTCTCATCTCTCCCACTATCTTCCCTGATCTCTCCATCTATCTTCCCTAATTTCTTCCTCTGCCTTCCCTCATCTAACCCTCTGTTCCTTTGTCTTTTCTGTCTAAAGAGCAGAGCAATGTTTCAAGATGTGAATTGATGAGTTACAGCTGATGTTTCGTACCTGTTTTGAGCAATGCTTACCAACTATGGTTTTGATTGAGTATGCAGACCTTCGGATGGAGTGAGATGGTAGCGTTCACCTCAGGAATGTCCTGTGCCTAGGTCAGCAAAGTCTACAGGACAGAGTAGATGAGGGGGTTGAGCCCCAGGACCAGTAGAAGCCCGGCATGGTGCCTCCGCACAGGCCCCTGGTCCTCGCCAGCCTCTTCCTGTAATCAATCAATTAAATGTTCTTCATAAAGCCCTTTTACATCAGCAACTTTAGTTAAATAGTTTCTACGGTATATTCTGTGCTATCGTATTGCCATCTGTAGACGTTACGTGACTACAGTACATTTCTGTGCTGTTGTATTGCCATCTGTAGACGTTACGTGACTACAGTACATTTCTGTGCTGTTATATTGCCATCTGTAGACGATACGTGACTACAGTACATTTCTGTGCTGTTATATTGCCATCTGTAGACGTTACGTGACTACAGTACATTTCTGTGCTGTTATATTGCCATCTGTAGACGTTACGTGACTACAGTACATTTCTGTGCTGTTATATTGCCATCTGTAGACGATACGTGACTACAGTACATTTCTGTGCTGTTATATTGCCATCTGTAGACGTTACGTGACTACAGTACATTTCTGTGCTGTTATATTGCCATCTGTAGACGTTATTTGACTACAGTACATTTCTGTGCTGTTATATTGCCATCTGTAGACGTTACGTGACTACAGTACATTTCTGTGCTGTTATATTGCCATCTGTAGACGTTACGTGACTACAGTACATTTCTGTGCTGTTATATTGCCATCTGTAGACGTTACGTGACTACAGTACATTTCTGTGCTGTTATATTGCCATCTGTAGACGTTACGTGACTACAGTACATTTCTGTGCTGTTATATTGCCATCTGTAGACGTTACGTGACTACAGTACATTTCTGTGCTGTTATATTGCCATCTGTAGACGTTACGTGACTACAGTACATTTCTGTGCTGTTATATTGCCATCTGTAGACGTTACGTGACTACAGTACATTTCTGTGCTGTTATATTGCCATCTGTAGACGTTATGTGACTACAGTACATTTCTGTGCTGTTATATTGCCATCTGTAGACGTTACGTGACTACAGTACATTTCTGTGCTGTTATATTGCCATCTGTAGACGTTACGTGACTACAGTACATTTCTGTGCTGTTATATTGCCATCTGTAGACGTTACGTGACTACAGTACATTTCTGTGCTGTTATATTGCCATCTGTAGACGTTACGTGACTACAGTACATTTCTGTGCTGTTATATTGCCATCTGTAGACGTTACGTGACTACAGTACATTTCTGTGCTGTTATATTGCCATCTGTAGACGTTACGTGACTACAGTACATTTCTGTGCTGTTATATTGCCATCTGTAGACGTTACGTGACTACAGTACATTTCTGTGCTGTTATATTGCCATCTGTAGACGTTACGTGACTACAGTACATTTCTGTGCTGTTATATTGCCATCTGTAGACGTTATGTGACTACAGTACATTTCTGTGCTGTTATATTGCCATCTGTAGACGTTACGTGACTACAGTACATTTCTGTGCTGTTATATTGCCATCTGTAGACGTTACGTGACTACAGTACATTTCTGTGCTGTTATATTGCCATCTGTAGACGTTACGTGACTACAGTACATTTCTGTGCTGTTATATTGCCATCTGTAGACGTTATGTGACTACAGTACATTTCTGTGCTGTTATATTGCCATCTGTAGACGTTACGTGACTACAGTACATTTCTGTGCTGTTATATTGCCATCTGTAGACGTTAGTACATTTCTGTGCTGTTATATTGCCATCTGTAGACGTTAGTACATTTCATTTCTGTGCTGTTATATTGCCATCTGTAGACGTTACGTGACTACAGTACATTTCTGTGCTGTTATATTGCCATCTGTAGACGTTACGTGACTACAGTACATTTCTGTGCTGTTATATTGCCATCTGTAGACGTTACGTGACTACAGTACATTTCTGTGCTGTTATATTGCCATCTGTAGACGTTACGTGACTACAGTACATTTCTGTGCTGTTATATTGCCATCTGTAGACGTTATGTGACTACAGTACATTTCTGTGCTGTTATATTGCCATCTGTAGACGTTACGTGACTACAGTACATTTCTGTGCTGTTATATTGCCATCTGTAGACGTTACGTGACTACAGTACATTTCTGTGCTGTTATATTGCCATCTGTAGACGTTACGTGACTACAGTACATTTCTGTGCTGTTATATTGCCATCTGTAGACGTTACGTGACTACAGTACATTTCTGTGCTGTTATATTGCCATCTGTAGACGTTATGTGACTACAGTACTGTATTACTCCATCCTTCCCATGTTCAGGGATCATTTCCACAATAAATGAAATGTGTCTTTAAACAAAGATTGTCCTTCTAGGAGGAGATTCGCTCTACTCCATGATTTCCCCTCTGTTTTGGGGAACAGAGCACTAAGTCAACTTTAAAGCCGACGTAGGCTATAATGGATGATGCTCTCAGCACTTGATGTTGTTCTCTTGCGTTAGGCTACAGCCCATATTTAATGTGTTGATTCCGGCTTTCTCTCACACGGGGCTTAGTGGTGCAGAGCTCTCCAGGTCTCACTGGAAGCCACCATCGCACGGTCACACTCTACCGCACTGCTCTGTGTGTGTGTGTGTGTGTGTGTGTGTGTGTGTGTGTGTGTGTGTGTGTGTGTGTGTGTGTGTGTGTGTGTGTGTGTGTGTGTGTGTGTGTGTGTGTGTGTGTGTGTGTGTGTGTGTGTGTGTGTGTGTGTGTGTGTGTGTGTGTGTGTGTGTGTGTGTGTGTGTGTGTGTGTGTGTGTGTGTGAACCAGCAAATGTAGTGCTAGGTTATTTTCTCATTCAGATGTCAATGTAATGCCTTTGGTAGTTGTACCTTCACAATGCTGATTCAACAGTTGTATTATCCTGTTTTGGTTTTTGGTTTACTGGTTTACTGGTTTGCTGGCTTGCCGGTGTACTGGTTTACTGGTTTGCTGGCTTGCCGGTGTACTGCTTTACTGGTTTGCTGGCTTGCCGGTGTACTGCTTTACTGGTTTGCTGGCTTGCCGGTGTACTGCTTTACTGGTTTGCTGGCTTGCCGGTGTACTGCTTTACTGGTTTGCTGGCTTGCCGGTGTACTGCTTTACTGGTTTGCTGTTTTTCTGGCTTGCTGGTTTGCTGGCTTGCTGGTTTGCTGGCTTGCTGGTTTCCTGGCTTGCTGGTTTACTGGTTTGCTGGCTTGCTGATTTGCTGGTTTGCTGGTTTACTAGTTTGCTGGCTTGCTGGTTTACTGGTTTACTGGCTTGCTGGTTTGCTGGTTTGCTGGTTTGCTGGCTTGCTAGTTTGCTGGCTTGTTGGTTTGCTGGCTTGCTAGTTTGCTGGCTTGTTGGTTTGCTGGCTTGCTGGTTTGCTGGCTTGCTAGGTGGCTTTCTGGCATACTGACTTTGTCCTACAACAAGTCGGTCGTGATGGTCCAGATGGTGTCTATATTACCATCCGCATCCCCTTGCCTCTTCGTACAGCCAGCCCTGCTGACAGAAAGCTTTTATCCCAACTCCCTCCAAGGCAAATTGATTCCACACTTCACAGATTATGCAAACATTGCACAGGGAAACGAGGTATAAATGTAATGGAGTGAATCAGGACACAATTATATCATTCTCTCTCTTTCTGTACTAAAGCAACATAAATATGATTAGCGTATGTTAACTTAGTATCAGAAGAGAGAGAACGGCCTGTAATATGCTGTGATACAGTACTCTGAACCCAGGGGACGGGCCTGTAATATGCTGTGATACAGCACTCTGAACCCAGGGGACGGGCCTGTAATATGCTGTGATACAGTACTCTGAACCCAGGGGACGGCCTGTAATATGCTGTGATACAGTACTCTGAACCCAGGGGACGGTCTGTAATATGCTGTGATACAGTACTCTGAACCCAGGGGACGGCCTGTAATATGCTGTGATACAGTACTCTGAACCCAGGGGACGGCCTGTAATATGCTGTGATACAGTACTCTGAACCCAGGGGACGGCCTGTAATATGCTGTGATACAGTACTCTGAACCCAGGGGACGGTCTGTAATATGCTGTGATACAGTACTCTGAACTGTAATATGCTGTGATACAGTACTCTGAACCCAGGGGACGGTCTGTAATATGCTGTGATACAGTACTCTGAACCCAGGGGACATCCTGTAATATGCTGTGATACAGTACTCTGAACCCAGGGGACGTCCTGTAATATGCTGTGATACAGTACTCTGAACCCAGGGGACGTCCTGTAATATGCTGTGATACAGTACTCTGAACTGTAATATGCTGTGATACAGTACTCTGAACCCAGGGGACGGCCTGTAATATGCTGTGATACAGCACTCTGAACTGTAATATGCTGTGATACAGTACTCTGAACCCAGGGGACGGGCCTGTAATATGCTGTGATACAGCACTCTGAACCCAGGGGACGGGCCTGTAATATGCTGTGATACAGTACTCTGAACCCAGGGACGGCCTGTAATATGCTGTGATACAGTACTCTGAACCCATGGGACGGGCCTGTAATATGCTGTGATACAGTACTCTGAACCCAGGGGACGGCCTGTAATATGCTGTGATACAGTACTCTGAACCCAGGGGACGTCCTGTAATATGCTGTGATACAGTACTCTGAACCCAGGGGACGGGCCTGTAATATGCTGTGATACAGTACTCTGAACCCAGGGGACGGGCCTATAATATGCTGTGATACAGTACTCTGAACCCAGGGGACGGCCTGTAATATGCTGTGATACAGTACTCTGAACCCAGGGGACGGGCCTGTAATATGCTGTGATACAGTACTCTGAACCCAGGGGGCCTGTAATATGCTGTGATACAGTACCTGTACCCAGGGGATGCTGTGATACAGTACTCTGAACCCAGGGGACGGCCTGTAATATGCTGTGATACAGTACTCTGAACCCAGGGGACGGCCTGTAATATGCTGTGATACAGCACTCTGAACTGTAATATGCTGTGATACAGTACTCTGAACCCAGGGGACGGTCTGTAATATGCTGTGATACAGTACTCTGAACCCATGGGACGGGCCTGTAATATGCTGTGATACAGTACTCTGAACCCAGGGGACGGCCTGTAATATGCTGTGATACAGTACTCTGAACCCAGGGGACGTCCTGTAATATGCTGTGATACAGTACTCTGAACCCAGGGGACGGCTTGTAATATGCTGTGATACAGCACTCTGAACTGTAATATGCTGTGATACAGTACTCTGAACCCAGGGGACGGCCTGTAATATGCTGTGATACAGTACTCTGAACTGTAATATGCTGTGATACGGTATTTGGCCCTTTGCCTCTTTAACACATCAAATCAAATGTATTTATAAAGCCCTTCTTACATCAGCTGATATCTCAAAGTGCTGTACAGAAACCCAGCCTAAATCCCCAAACAGCAAGCAATGCAGGTGTAGAAGCACACATGCACATTCATGGGAAATTAATTAATACAGGTAATGAGTGGAGGACAGAGGAGCCTCTTAAAGAAGGTCTGTGAGAGCCAGAAATCTTGCTTTTTTGTAGGTGACCAAATACTTATGTTCCACCATAATTTGCAAATAAATTCATAAAAAATCCTACAATGTGATTTTCTGGAATGTATTTTCTCATTATGTCTGTCATAGTTGAAGTGTACCTATGATGAAAATTACAGGCCTCTCTCATCTTTTTAAGTGGGAGAACTTGCACAATTGGTGGCTGACTAAATACTTTTTTGCCCCGCTCTATGTCAGCGCCATGCATTATAACTGTGTGGCCTGCCATGCGTTGACCCTATCAGGGTGACTGCAGAGTGGTTGTTCAACAACATTCAGTCTGGGGGTGATTGTGGTGTGATTGTCAGTGACTCTTCACAACATTTTAGAACATCAGAGGTCCATTCTGTCATTTTGGCAGTAAGGGACAGACATAAATCTTCTATTCCACAAACCATTTTGTAACTTTACATGACAGTATGCAATAACTCTTGGTTTGGAACATGTCACCTTTTTTATTTTTGTACCTTTATTTAACTAGGCAAGTCAGTTATAAATAATATCAATAATATAGCAATTATTTCACCGCCCACACATTTTTTTCCCACAATGCACCAATATAACAAGTTCACAATGTTTTACAGTTGATAATACACTAACTATGTAAATTACAGTCATCCTTTATAGTTCGGGAAGACAATGCTGGCAGTGGACACCAGCCTTCAACATTTGAAGTTAGTTGACAAATTCAGGCAGTCAGGCAGTCAGTCAGGCAGTCAGGCAGTCAGGCAGTCAGTCAGGCAGTCAGGCAGTCAGGCAGTCAGGCAGTCAGGCAGGCAGTCAGGCAGTCAGGCAGTCAGTCAGGCAGTCAGGCAGTCAGGCAGTCAGTCAGGCAGTCAAGCAGTCAGTCAGGCAGTCAGGCAGTCAGGCAGTCAGGCAGTCAGGCAGTCAGTCAGGCAGTCAGTCAGGCAGTCAGGCAGGCAGTCAGGCAGTCAGGCAGGCAGTCAGGCAGGCAGTCAGTCAGACAGTCAGGCAGTCAGTCAGGCAGTCAGGCAGTCAGGCAGTCAGGCAGTCAGTCAGGCAGTCAGGCAGTCAGTCAGGCAGTCAGGCAGTCAGGCAGTCAGTCAGGCAGTCAGGCAGTCAGGCAGTCAGACAGTCAGGCAGTCAGGCAGGCAGTCAGGCAGTCAGTCAGGCAGGCAGGCAGGCAGGCAGGCAGGCAGGCAGTCAGGCAGTCAGACAGTCAGGCAGTCAGTCAGGCAGTCAGGCAGTCAGGCAGTCAGACAGTCAGGCAGTCAGGCAGGCAGTCAGGCAGTCAGTCAGGCAGTCAGGCAGTCAGGCAGTCAGGCAGGCAGGCAGGCAGGCAGGCAGACAGGCAGTCAGGCAGTCAGGCAGGCAGTCAGGCAGTCAGGCAGACAGTCAGGCAGTCAGGCAGGCAGTCAGGCAGTCAGGCAGTCAGGCAGTCAGGCAGGCAGTCAGGCAGTCAGGCAGTCAGTCAGTCAGGCAGTCTGTCAGTCTGTCTGTAAGTCTGTCCGTCTGTCCGTCTGTCCGTTTGTCTGTCTACAAATCTATTTATTAATCTGTATGTCTGTCCGTCTGTATGGCTACATTGATTTACACAACAAGCACAACACTTTGAAGATGCAAAATATGTTTTTTGTGAAACAACAAGACAAAAAAAACAGAAAACTTGAGCTTGCATATCTATTCAGCCCCCAAAGTCAATACTTTGTAGAGCCACCTTTTGCAGCAATTACAGCTGCAAGTCTCTTGGGGAATGTCTCAATAAGCTTGGCACATCTAGCCCCTGGGTTTTTTGCCCATTCTTCAAGGAAAAACTGCTCCAGCTCCTTCAAGTTGGATGGGTTCCGCTGATGTACAGCAATCTTTAAGTCATACTGGATATAATGGATAATAATGGGGCACTGTGGGATGTTTCGGGGTTTCTAATATTTTTTTATAACCCAACCCTGATCTGTACTTCTCCACAACTTTGTCCCTGACTTGTTTGGAGAGCTCCTTGGTCTTCATAGTGCTGCTTGCCTTGTGGTGTCCCTTGCTTAGTGGTGATGCAGAATTTCAGAGATCATGTGACAGATCAATTTTTCAGTTTTTGATTTGTTAAAAAAGTTTGAAATATCCAATAAATGTCGTTCCACTTTATGATTGTGTCCCACTTGTTGTTGATTCTTCACAAAAAAAATATTTTTATATCTTTATGTTTGAAGCCTGAAATGTGGCAAAAGGTCGCAAAGTTCAAGGGGGCCGAATACTTTCGCAAGGCACTGTATCTGTCTATTTATCTGTATGTATGTCTGTCTATGTGTCTGTCTATGTGTCTGTCTATGTGTCTGTCTATGTATCTGTATGTATGTCTCTCTATGTGTCTGTCTATTCATCTCTCTATGTGTCTGTCTATTCATCTGTCTATGTATCTGTCTATGTATCTGTCTATTCATCTGTCTATGTATCTGTCTATGTATCTGTCTATTCATCTCTCTATGTGTCTGTCTATGTGTCTGTATGTATGTCTCTCTGTGTCTGTCTATTCATCTCTATGTATCTGTCTATTCATCTGTCTATGTGTCTGTCTATGTGTCTGTATGTATGTCTCTCTATGTGTCTGTCTATTCATCTGTCTATGTATCTGTCTATTTATCTGTATGTCTGTCTCTCTATGTGTCTGTCTATTCATCTGTATGTATGTCTGTCTATGTGTCTGTCTATTCATCTGTATGTATGTCTGTCTATGTGTCTGTCTATGTATCTGTCTATTTGTCTGTATGTATGTCTCTCTATGTGTCTGTCTATTTATCTGTATTTGTGTCTCTCTATGTGTCTGTCTATTCATCTGTCTATGTATCTGTCTATTTATCTGTATGTATGTCTCTCTATGTGTCTGTCTATTTATCTGTATTTGTGTCTCTCTATGTGTCTGTCTATTTATCTGTATTTGTGTCTCTCTATGTGTCTGTCTATTCACCTGTATGTATGTCTCTATGTGTCTGTCTATTTATCTGTATGTGTGTCTCTCTATGTGTCTGTCTATTCATCTGTATGTATGTCTGTCTATGTGTCTGTCTATGTATCTGTCTATTTGTCTGTATGTATGTCTCTCTATGTGTCTGTCTATTCATCTGTATGTATGTCTCTCTATGTGTCTGTCTATTTATCTGTATGTGTGTCTCTCTATGTGTCTGTCTATTCATCTGTATGTATGTCTGTCTGTATCTGTCTATTTGTATGTCTGTCTATGTATCTGTCTATTTATCTGTATGTATGTCTCTCTATGTGTCTGTCTATTCATCTGTATGTATGTCTGTCTATGTGTCTGTCTATTTATCTGTATGTATGTCTCTATGTGTCTGTCTATTTATCTGTATGTGTGTCTCTCTATGTGTCTGTCTATTCATCTGTCTATGTATCTGTCTATTTATCTGTATGTATGTCTCTCTATGTGTCTGTCTATTCACCTGTATGTATGTCTCTCTATGTGTCTGTCTATTCATCTGTATGTATGTCTATTTATCTGTATGTGTCTGTCTATGTATCTCTCTCTGTATGTATCTGTCTATTTACCTGTATGTCTCTCTATGTATCTGTCTATTTATCTGTATGTCTGTCTATGTATCTGTCTATTCATCTGTATGTATGTCTCTATGTGTGTCTGTCTATTCATCTGTATGTATGTCTGTCTATGTGTCTGTCTATGTATCTGTTTATTTATCTGTATGTATGTCTCTCTATGTATCTGTCTATTCATCTGTATGTATGTCTCTCTACATATCTGTCTATTTATCTGAATGTCTGTCTCTCTATGTGTCTGTCTATTCATCTGTATGTATGTCTGTCTATGTGTCTGTCTATGTATCTGTCTATTTGTCTGTATGTATGTCTCTCTATGTATCTGTCTATTTACCTGTATGTCTGTCTATGTATCTGTCTATTCATCTGTATGTATGTCTCTCTATGTGTCTGTCTATTTATCTGTATGTATGTCTCTCTATGTGTCTGTCTATTCATCTGTATGTATTTCTCTCTATGTATCTGTCTATTTATCTGTATGTCTGTCTACGTATATCTATCTATCTATTTACCTGTCACTCTATCATCTGATAATCTGATAATCTGATTCATCTGATAATGAATTCTTTGAAATTGGTTGGGAAAGATCTCCAAATGAATTTGCTCACAACAATCTGATTTTTAGCATACCGGGTTTGCCTTTCCTGCCAAATAAATGTGTCCAATGAATATATGTCTGCATGTGAGATGACAACATTTTTTAATTAATCTTGGCAATATCACTTTAGCGTTAAAACACAATTTAGGATTTAAATGCAGTGTATATAAATGCATATACATCTACAGTGGGGCAAACAAGTATTTGTCTGCCATAGTTGAAGTGTACCTATGATGAACATTAAAGGCCTCTGTCATTTTTTTAAGCGGGAGAACTTGCACAATTGGTGGCTGACTAAATACTTTTTTTGCCCCACTGCATATACATATATATAAAAGTACTGAGTAAAGGGTCTGAATACTTATGTAAGTTAGATTATATATATAATATATATACATATATATAAATATATAAATATATATTTATATATATATATACATATACATATATATATATATATATAGTCACGCCTTGGTCATTATATTTTGTGTTTTTGGTATATGTTTGGGTAAGCCAGGGTGTGACATGGGTTTATATGTTGTATTCGTATTGGGGTTTGTATTAATTGGGATTGTGTATGATTAGGGGTGTGTCTAGTTAGGCTTGGCTGCCTGAGGCGATTTTCAATTGGAGTCAGCTGCTTATCGTTGTCTCTGATTGGGAACCGTATTTAGGTAGCCTGAGTCCGCGTTGTATTTTGTGGGTGTTTGTTCCTGTCTTAGTGTTGTAGTCACCAGATAGGCTGTAATAGGTTTCATGTTCCTTTTGTTGTTTTTTGTATTTTTGAGTTATTTCATGTACCGCTATTCCTTCAGTAAAGTCATGCATAACCTACACGCTGCATTTCGGTCTGACTCTCTTCATACTACAAACGAACAACGTTACATATATATATATATATATATATATATATATATATATATATATATATATATATATATATATATATATTCAAATACACGCATACAGTGTATTTGGAAAGTATTCAGACCCCTTACCTTTTTCCACATTTTGTTACGTTACAGCCATATTCTAAAATTAGTTAAATTGTTTGTTTTTTCAAACTACACACAATACCGCATAATGGGGAAGGAAACTCTTTTTTTGCACATTTATGAAAATACAAACTGAAAAATCTAACTTAAGTATTCAGACACTTTACTCAGTACTTTGTTGAAGCACCTTTGGCAGTGATTACAGCCTAGAGTCTTCCTGGGTATGACGCTACAAGCTTGGAACACCTGTATTCGGGGAGGTTCTCCCATTCTTCTCTGCAGATCCTCTCAAACTCTGTCAGGTTGGATGGAGAACGTTGCTGCACAGCTATTTTCAGGTCTCTCCAGAGATGCTCGATCGGCTTCATGTCCGGGGTCTGGCTGGGCAACTCAAGGACATTCAGAGACTTGTCCCGAATGCCACAGCCACTCCTGCATTATCATGGCTTTGTGTTTAGAATCATTGTCCTTCTGGAAGGTGAACCTTTGCCCCAGTCTGATGTCCTGAAGCTCTGGAGCAGATTTCCATCAAGAATCTCTCTGTACTTTGCTCTGTTCATCTTTCCATCGATCCTGACTAGTCTCCCAGTTCCTGCCGCTGAAAAACATTCCCACAGCATGATTCTGCCACCACCATGCTTCACCGTAGGGATGATGCCAGCTTTCCTCCAGACGTGATGCATTCAGTCCAAAAAGTTAAATCTTGGTTTCATCAGACAATAGAATCTTGTTTCTCATGGTCTGAGTCCTTTAGGTTCCTTTTGGCAAACTCCAAGTGGGCTGTCATGTGCCTTTTACTTAGGAGTGGCTTCAGTCTGGCCATTCTACCATCAAGTTCTGTTTGGTGCAGAGGTTATTGTCCTCTTGAAGGTTCTACCATTTCCAAAGGGGAGCTCTGGAGCTCTGTCAGAGTGACCAAAGCCCTTCCCTGAACAAAGCACTTCTCCCCCGATTTCTCAGTTTGGCCGAGCTTGCAGCTCTAGGAAGAATGTTGGTGATTCAAAACGTCTTCCATTTAAGAATGATGGAGGCCACTGTGTTCTTGGGGACCTTCAATGCTGCAGACATTTTCTGGTAACCTTTCCCAGATCTGTGCCTCGACACAATCCTGTCTCAGATCTCTACGGACAAATTATTTGACCTCATGGCTTGGCTATTGATCTGACTTTAAAAATAAAAAATAGTTCACCTTTATTTAACCAGGTAGGCCAGTTGAGAACAAGTTCTCATTTACAACTTCGACCTGGCCAAGATAAAGCAAAGCAGTTCGACATATACAACAACACAGAGTTTCACATGGGATAAACAAAACAGTCATTAATACAGTAGAATAATACAGCATGTGCAAATGAGGTAGGATAAGGGAGGTAAGGCAATGAATAGGCCATGGTGGCGAAGTAATTACATTATAGCAATTAAACACTGGAATGGTAGATGTGCAAAAGATGAATGTGCAAGTAGCGATACTGGGGTGCAAAGGAGCAAGATAAATACATAAATACAGTAAGGGGATGAGGTAGTTGGATGGGTAATTTACAGATGTGCTATGTACAGGTGCAGTGATCTGTGAGCAGCTCTGACAGCTGATGATTAAAGCTAGTGAGGGAGATATGAGTCTACAGCTTCAGTGATTTTTGCAGTTCGTTTCAGTCATTGGCAGCAGAGAATTGGAAGGAAAGATGGCCAAAGGAAGAATTGGCTTTGGGGGTGACTAGTGAGATGTACCTGCTGGAGCGCATGCTACAGGTGGGTGGTGCTATGGTGACCAGTGAGCTGAGATTAGACGGGGCTTTACCTAGCAGAGACTTGTAGATTACCTGGAGCCAGTGGGTTTGTTGACGAGTATGAAGCGAGGGCCAGAAAACGAGAGCGTACAGTTCGCAGTGGTGGGTAGTATGGGGCTTTGGCAACAAAATGGATGGCACTGTGATAGACTGCATCCAATTTGTTGCGTAGAGTGTTGGAGGCTATTTTGTAAATGACATCACCGAAGTCGAGGATTAGTAGGATGGTCAGTTTTACAAGGGAATGTTTGGCAGCCTGAGTGAAGAATGATTTGTTGCGAAATAGAAAGCCAATTCTACGTAAACATTTTGGATTAGACATGCTTAATGTGAGTCTGGAAGGAGAGTTTACAGTCTAACCAAACACCTAGGTATTTGTAGTTGTCCACGTATTCTAAGTCAGAACCGTTCAGCGTAGTAATACTGGACGGGCGGGCAGGTGCGGGCAGTGATCGGTTGAAGAGCATGCATTTAGTTTTGCTTGCATTTAAGAGCAGTTGGAGGCCACGGAAGGAGAGTTGTATGGCATTGAAGCTTGTCAGGAGGTTAGTTAAAACTTCTTAGGGCTGCAATCCCGTTAACGGGATCGATATGACAGCAGCCAGTGAACGTGCACGGCGCCAAATTCTAAACAACATCAATCTCATAATTACAATTCCTCAAACATACATGTATCTTATACCGTTTTAAAAGGTAATCTTGTTGTTAATCCCACCACAGTGTCCGATTTCAAACAGTCTTCACAGCGAAAACACCACAAACGATTATGTTAGGTCACCACCAAGCCACAAAAAGTCACAAAAAGCACAAATCAAATGAAATCAAATGATCAAATCAAAATCAAATGAATCACTAACCTTTGATGATCTTCATCAGATGACAATGATAGGATTTCATGTTACACAATACATATACAGTATGTTTTGTTTGATAAAGTTGATATTTATATAAAAAAATCTCTATATATATTGGCGCGTTACGTTCACTAGTTCCAAAAACATCCGGTGATATTGCAGAGAGCCACATCATTTTACAGAAATACTCATTATAAATGTCGATGAAAATGAATTTGTTAGACATGGAAATATAGATATACCTCTCCTTAACTTCTTGATGCACCCATCCCGTTAGCGGGATCATTTTCGTCAACATCCACTGAATTGCAGAGCGCCAAATTCAAATTAAATTATTACAAATATAACATTTTCATGAAATCACAAGTACAATATAGCAAAACACAGCTTATTTTGATGTTAATCCACCTGGCGTGTCAGATTTCAATAAAGCTTTTCGGAGAGAGCATACCAAATGTTTATGTAAGCAGACAAAACAGCAGACAAAACATTACAAACAGCTAGCAGCCAAGTAGATTGGTCACGAAAGTCAGAAAAGCAATAAAATGAATCGCTTACCTTTGATGATCTTCGGATGTTTGCACTCACGAGACTCCCAGTTACACAACAAATGTTCCTTTTGTTCAATAAAGATTATTTTTATATCCAAAATACCTACATTTGATTGGCTTATTATTTTTTCAGAAATCCGCAGGCTCGAGTGGTCACGACTGCGAAGATGAAAATTCCAAATATTATCCGTAAAGTTCATAGAAACATGTCAAAAAAAAATTATAATCAATCCTCAGGTTGTTTTTACAATATATAATCGATAATATTTCAACCGGACTGTACCTTCTTCAATAGGAGAGAGAGAGAAAATGTCTGCTCCAAACTGTTGTGCATGCAAAACGCTGCTTGCACCCAGCCATACAATGACACGATGTGATCTTTCTCGCTTATTCTTTCAAATAAAAGCCTGAAACTATGTCTAAAAACTGTTCACAACATGTGGATGCCATAGGAAAATTAGGCTGGTTGATATCCCTTTAAATGGAGCGAAGGCAGGCAATGGAACAGAGAGCTTTCAGGAAAAACAGCATTTCCGGGTTGGATTTTCTTTAGGTTTTCGCCTGCAATATCAGTTTTGTTATACACACAGACAATATTTTGACAGTTTTGGAAACCTTAGAGTGTTTTCTATCCTGATTTGACAATCATATGCATATTCTAGATTTTGGGCCTGAGAAATAGCCACAGTTTCATTCGGGTACGTTTTTCATCCAAACATCAAAATACTGCCCCCTACTCTCAACAGGTTTTTAATAGTGGCAGTCTTTTGACATATTGGCATCAAACTTATAGATAAAAGTCACCTTGTCTGAGAGATATACATGGTTATCAAAACATCACAAAACACAGCCCTTAGTTTACGTGTTTCTAAAATCCCCGATGGGAAACATGAATGGTGGAAAACAAATGGAAAAATGTCCCTGTTTGACCGCTAGGTTTCATGGGTATTATGACACTTCCACTGTGGGGCTCTATTGATTAGCCTTTTAGAGTCGATTAAATACCCTCAGCCCAATCACTACTTCATTATTTTGGGGAGCATGTAGCCTAGCGATTAGAGCGTTGGGACAGTAATCTAAAGGTTTGCTTGTTCAAATCCCCGGTGTGGGGGGGTTGCTTGTTTGAATTTCTGAGCTGTTTTGCCCTTGAGCAAAACAATAACAACTGCTCCCTGGGTGCCGATGACTTTTTATTAAGGCATCCCCTGCACATCTCTGATTCAGAGGGGTTAGGTGAAATACATTAAATTGTGCAATTGACTAGGTATACCCTTCCCCAAAAGTTTATGTGGAGGATTGATGTATTAAAAAACACCAACACTATGCTAAAACAAATGTATCTATAGCCCTCTCCAAGGATGATCTCAAACCCATCATACCATATTCAATGTGTCAGTGAAGATGATTGGAGGTTGTTTTGCAGTGCATGCTGCATCTCTGTAATGGAGAGATGGCAGTTTGAGGAGAGAGCGACTCCACTGATGCCAGGCGGCAGATGTTGTGTTGAGGTCAGATACTTTCCATTAACCTGGCCATCCCACCTAACTATGATGCTCATATAGGCTGTCGGCCAGCCAGGGCACTGTGTTTGGGAAACAAACCTATGTACAGCACTGTGCACAGGCATGTATTATTAAAAGCATCTCTGCCTACCTCTTGCTCCCTGTCTCTACCTCTTGCTCCCTGTCTCTACCTTTTGCTCCCTGTCTCTACCTCTTGCTCCCTGTCTCTACCTCTTGCTCCCTGTCTCTACCTCTTGCTCCCTGTCTCTAGCTCTTGCTCCCTGTCTCTAGCTCTTGCTCCCTGTCTCTAGCTCTTGCTCTCTGTCTCTAGCTCTTGCTCCCTGTCTCTAGCTCTTGCTCCCTGTTTCTAGCTCTTGCTCCCTGTCTCTACCTCTTGCTCCCTGTTTCTACCTCTTGCTCCCTGGCTCTGCCTCTTGCTCCACTTCTCACCTCTTTCTCTCCGTCTCACCTCTTCCTCTCCGTCTCACCTCTCTCTCTCTGCGTCTCACCTCTTCCTCTCCGTCTCACCTCTCTCTCTCTCCGTCTCACCTCTTTCTCTCCGTCTCACCTCTTCCTCTCCGTCTCACCTCTCTCTCTCTCCGTCTCACCTCTTTCTCTCCGTCTCACCTCTTTCTCTCCGTCTCTACCTCTTTCTCCCTGTCTCTGTAGCGCAGAGGTCTGTAACCTTCTCTAGCATGAGAGCTACTTTAAAAATATGAAACCTAGCGAGATACTAATTTATTTTGCTTTCAAATAGGCACATTCTTTTCTCCCCTGCCACTCTTCCCCAGGTCTTTGCTGTAAAAGATGTTTACTCTCAATATACCTTGTAACAATGTGGTTCAATTAGTATTGAGTAGCTTGGATGAATAAGGTTCCCAGAGGTGCCCAGTGTAAACTGCCTGCTACTCAATCCCAGAAGCTAAGATATGCATATTATTTGGATAGAAAACACTCTGATGTTTCTAAAACTGAATGATGTCTGTGAGTATAAGAGAACTCATATGGCAGGCAAAAACCTGAGAAAATAATTCAACCAGGAAGTTGGAAATCTGAGGTTTGTATTTTTTCAACTCATTCCCTATTGAAGATACAGTGGGATATCATGTTGCACTTCCTAAGGCTTCCCCTATATGTCAACCGTCTTTAGAACCTTGTTTGGTGCTTCTACTGTGAAGTGGGGGCTCATAAGGGCTGTTTGAGTCAGGTGTCTGGCAGAGTGCCATGAGCTCGTGACACTCGTTCACGTGAGAGCGAGCTCTGTTCCTTTGCATTTCTATCGACAAAGGAATTCTCCGGTTGGGACAGTATTGAAGATTTATGTTAAAAACATCCTAAAGATGGATTCTATACTTCATTTGACATGTTTCTACGAACTGTAACGGAACCTTTTGACTTTTCGTCTGCTCGTGCGTCATGAATTTGGAGGTATTTGGACATAAGGATTAACTTTATCGAACAAATCAAACATTTATTATGGAACTGGGATTCCTGGGAGTGCATTCTGATGAAAATCATCAAAGGTAAGTGAATATTTATAATGCTATTTCTGACTTCAGTTGACTACACAACATGGTGGATACCTGTTTGGGTTGTTTTGGTCTCTGAGCCCTGTACTCAGATTATTGCATGGTGTGCTTTTTCCTAAAGTTTTTTAAAATCTGATACAGCGGTTGCATTAAGAAGAGGTATATCTAAAGTTCCATGTATTACACTTTTATTTTCATCTACATTTATGATGAGTATTTCTGTAAAATGATGTGGCTCTCTGCAAAATCACCAGATGTTTTTGGAACTACTAAACATAACGCGCCAATTGTATTTTTTGGTATAAATATGAACTTTATCGAACAAAACATACATGTTTTGTGTAACATGAAGTCCTATGAGTGTCATCTGATGAAGATCATCAAAGGTTAGTGATGAATTCTATCTCTATTTCTGATTATTGTGACTCTCTTTGGCTGGAAAAATGGCTTTGTTTTTCTGTGACTTGGCTCTGACCTAACATAATCGTTTGTGGTGCTTTCGCCGTAATGCCTTTTGAAAATGGACACTGTGGTGGGATTAACAAGAAGTGTATCTTTAAAATGGTGTGAAATACTTGTATGTTTGAGGAATTTTAATTATGAGATTTCTGTTGTTTGAATTTGGCGCCCTGCACTTTCACTGGCTGTTGTCATATCGATGCCGTTAGCGGGATCTCAGCCCAAAGTTAATCAACAACTCGAATAGGGGCCCTTTGAAATAAGATGTATTTTTCGTTGTTGATTTTTTCTTTTTGTTTTCAAAGTTACAATTATTTATAGAGAAACATGTACAGTGCATTCAGAAAGCATTCCAAATGTTGTTGTGTTACAACCTACATTTAAATTATATAATATATCACATTTAGATTATGTGTCACAGACCTACACACAATACCCCATAATGTAAAAGTAGAATTTAGTCATTTGTGTTTGTTTGTTTTTTTACAAATCAATTCAAAGTATTCAATCCATTTGTTATGACAAGCGTAAATAAGTTCAGGAGTAAAAATGTGCTTAAACAAGTCACATAATAAGTTGCATGGACTCACTCTGTGTTGCAAAGTAGGGTTTAACATGTATTCTCAATGTCTACCTAGTCTCTGTACTCCACACATACAAGTATCTGTCAAGTCCATCAGTGGACCAGTACATTTCAAACACAGATACAACCACAAAGATGAGGGAGATTTTCCAGTTCCTCGCAAAGAAGGGTTCCTATTGGTTGATGGGTGCAAATTAAAAACGCTGACATTGAATATCCCTTTGAGCATAGTGTAGTTATTAATTACAATTTGTATGGTGTATCAATCTCCCCAGTCACTACAAAGATAAAGGTGTCCTTCCTAACTCAGTTGCCGGAAAGGAAGGAAACCTCTAAGGGATTTCATCATGAGGCCAATGTTGACTGAGGATGGATCAACAACATTGTATTAACTCCACAATACTAACATCAATAACAGAGTGAAAAGAAGGAAGCCTCTACAGAATAAAAAATATTCCAAAATGTGCATCCTGTTTGCAACATATAAAACTGCAAAAAATATGGCAAAGAAATTAACTTTTTGTCCTGACTATAAAGTGTTGTGTTTTGTGCAAATCCAACTGTCACGACTCTGACCGAAGGTGGCTCCCCTTCCCGTTTGGGTGGCACTCGGCGGTCGTCATCGCCCGCCTACTAGCTGCCACAGAAGGTGGCTCCTCTTCCCGTTCGGGTGGCGCTCGGTGGTCGTCATCGCCGGCCTACTAGCTGCCACAGAAGGTGGCTCCCCTACCCGTTCGGGTGGCGCTCGGCGGTCGTCATCGCCGGCCTACTAGCTGCCACTGAAGGTGGCTCCTCTTCCCGTTCGGGTGGCGCTCGGCGGTCGTCATCGCCGGCCTACTAGCTGCCACAGAAGGTGGCTCCTCTTCCCGTTCGGGTGGCGCTCGGCGGTCGTCATCGCCCGCCTACTAGCTGCCACTGAAGGTGGCTCCTCTTCCCGTTCGGGTGGCGCTCGGCGGTCGTCATCGCCCGCCTACTAGCTGCCACTGAAGGTGGCTCCTCTTCCCGTTTGGGTGGCGCTCGGCGGTCGTCATCGCCGGCCTACTAGCTGCTACAGAAGGTGGCTCCTCTTCCCGTTCGGGTGGCGCTCGGCGGTCGTCATCGCCGGCCTACTAGCTGCCACAGAAGGTGGCTCCTCTTCCCGTTCGGGTGGCGCTCGGCGGTCGTCATCGCCCGCCTACTAGCTGCCACTGAAGGTGGCTCCTCTTCCCGTTCGGGTGGTGCTCGGCGGTCGTCATCGCCCGCCTACTAGCTGCCACTGAAGGTGGCTCCTCTTCCCGTTCGGGTGGCGCTCGGCGGTCGTCATCGCCGGCCTACTAGCTGCCACAGAAGGTGGCTCCTCTTCCCGTTCGGGTGGCGCTCGGCGGTCGTCATCGCCGGCCTACTAGCTGCCACAGAAGGTGGCTCCTCTTCCCGTTCGGGTGGCGCTTGGCGGTCGTCATCGCCCGCCTACTAGCTGCCACTGATTCTTTCCTCCCCCTCCTTATGTGTTTATTTAGTACACCTGTTTTGAGTTGGGTATAATTAGTGAGGCTTTATTAGTCAGCCGGCCCGCCTGGTTCTTTGTGCGGGATTGATTATTGTGACCTTCTGTTTTGTAGTAGAGGAACGTGTTTGTTCCTGGTCGTGCATTTTGGTCGTGAGCACCCTGGGTTGAGTTTTGTGCATTAAAGAGCACAGCATCGCACTCTATGTTTCCTGCGTCTGACTCCACACCCACGACACCCGGAGCGTTACACCAACAAAATACATCACTGAGTACTACTCTTCATATTTTCAAGCATGGTCGTGGCTGCATCATGTTATGGGTATGCTTGTCATCGGCAAGGACTAGGGAGTTTTTAGGATAAAATATATTTAATAGAGCTTAGCACAGGCAAAATCTTAAAGGAAAACGTGGTTCAGTCTGCTTTCCACCAGACACTGGGAGACAAATTCACCTTTCAGCAGGACAATAACCAAAAACACAACAACAAATATACACTTGAGTTGCTTACCAAGATGACATTAAATGTTCCTGAGTGGCCTAGCTAGAGTTTTGATTGAAATTGGCTTGAAAATCTATGGAAAGACTTGAAAATGATTGTCTAGCAATGATCAACAACCAACTTGACAGAAATTTAAGATTTTTACTAATGTTAGAATTTTTCTGCCACTTTGACGTTGCAAAGTATTTTGTGTAGATCATTGACAAATAAAGGAGAGAAAAAACAGTGAGTGACAGTAAAAGACATTTCCTCCTCATCGTCCTTTATTTTATTTGACTTTCTCTTGTCTGAAGCCCACTTCTCTCTATCAATGTGTGTGACTCAGCTGTCAGCTGACATCCGCTATGAGCATCTGACAGGCTGGCATCTGCTTAAAGGATCATCTCAGCTGTTCAACTGTGCAGGGCCACTTCCTGGATGACTGGCCCTCTTAAAACACTGTTTTTATTCTGTTCTTGCTTCCTCCTCTCTCTGTTCCCCATCGTCTGCATAACACTTCTCTGTTGTTAATTGCTACTTACAGTTATATGGATGGTTTAACCCTAATGTCAATGATACTCCAGTACCAATCTAAATGAACATTGCTCAGGGTGCTGACTGCTGACTGCTGGCTAACAGAGGGAAGGAGTGAGACAGACAGACAAAGAGAGAGAGACAGAGAGCGAGACAGAGACAGAGAGAGCGAGATAGAGAGACAGAGAAAGAGAGCGAGATGACAGAGAGAGAGCGAGAGAGAGAGAGTCAGAGAGAGAGAGGGAGAGACATAGACAGAGAGAGAGAGAAAGGGAGAGAGAGAAAGGGAGAGAGAGAGAAAGGGAGAGAGAGAGAGAGAGAGAGAGAGAGAGAGAGAGAGAGAGAGAGAGAGAGAGAGAGAGGGATAGAGAGACAGAGAGAGAAATCAAATGCATTCAGACTGACTCCCAGTAACCTCAAATAATTGTAAAGCCGTAAAACGCTGGTCTTACCCTACATTACTTTGCACAAGTCAGTGATCCTATATAAAATCTGACTTTAAAACACCATACAGTATATACTTTATAACATTCTATGTCAATAGACAAATACTTCATAAACAAACCAAAATTTTAAAAAGCTTTGGAAAGTGAAAATCAGCTCATTAAAAAATGACCAATGGAAATTACGTTGTGACATCACTATCTCTGCACATTTCATGTCTGCAATAAGAATATCTGGCAATAAGAATGTCTGGCAATAAGAATGTCTGGCAATAAGAATGTCTGCAATAAGAATGTCTGGCAATAAGAATGTCTGCAATAAGAATGTCTGGCAATAAGAATGTCTGCAATAAGAATGTCTGGCAATAAGAATGTCTGGCAATAAGAATGTCTGGCAATAAGAATGTCTGCAATAAGAATGTCTGGCAATAAGAATGTTTGGCAATAAGAATGTCTGCAATAGGAATGTCTGCAATAACAATGTCTGCAATAACAATGTCTGCAATAAGAATGTCTGCAATAAGAATGTATGGTAATAAGAATGTCTGCAATCAGAATGTCTGGCAAAAAGAATGTCTTCAATAAGAATATCTGCAATAAGAATGTCTGGCAATAAGAATGTCTGCAATAAGAATGTCTGCAATAAGAATGTCTGCAATAACGTGCAGACTTGATGTGGTGATTCAGAAGACGTTGAAGGATAATGCCCTCAGTGGGTGTTCTATGTCTGCATTGATATCTGATTGACCTATTTGATGTTGCCAGTAACAGTTTCTTCAGAAACTATTCATACCCCTTGACTTACTCCACATTTTGTTTTTACAGCCTGAATTCCAAATTGATTAAATATATATATATATATATGTATTTTTTTGTCATCCATTGACACATAATACCCCATAATGGACCAAGTGAAAAAAAAATAGATTTGTGCTAATTTATTGAAAATTAAATACAGAAAATCAAATTTACATAAGTATTCACACCCCTTTGTCAATACATGTTAGAATCACCTTTGTCAGCGGTTACAGCTGTGAGTCTTTCTTGGGTAAATCTCTAAGAGCTTTCACACCTGGATTGTACAATATATGCATATTACAGCCATTTTCTTGTCTTGCTGTAGATGATAACGCCGATTTAAGTAAAAACTGTAACTAGGCCAGTCAGGAAGTTCAATGTCATCTTGATAAGCAACTCCACTATATATTTGGCCTTGTGTTTAAGGTGTCCTGCTGTAAGGTGAATTTGTCTCCCAGTGTCTGGTGGAAAGCAGACTGAACTAGGTTTTCTTCCAGGATTTTGCCTCCACTTAGCTCTATTCTGTTTATTTTTATCCTAAAAAAACACACTAGTCCTTGCTGATGGCAATCATACCCATAACATGATGCAGTCACCATCATGCTTAAAAATTTGAAGAGTGGTACTCAGTGATGTGTTGAATGTTCCCTAAATTTAACTAAATTTGCCTTTCAACGCAATATCACAGTTTCTTTGATTCCTTTATTGGGATGTTCATTTTGAATGCAGTAGAAATGCTGGGTATGTTCTAAACAGAAGAAGCCAAAGCTCCTAGACCTGAAATAGCTTTTTTTCCCTTATTCTTATTTCTCCCGTAGTCAGAAGGTTTTTAAATGCAAGCTACAGCCAGCCCATCCTATCAAAAGCTTTGATGGGGGGGTTGAAGTACCTGCATTTTAAGACATAAGTACTATTGATTAAAGCACTAACCTTAAAAGCAGGATATCCATCTCTTCCCTAAATTTCTCAGTCTCAAGCTAAAAGGCCATTTTATAAAATGTTATAACATTTCTTCTCAGCATGAACTATCATGGCAGTCTGTAACATTTCTTCTCAACATGAACTAATCATGGCAGTCTGTAACATTTCTTCTCAACATGAACTAATCATGGCAGTCTGTAACATTTCTTCTCAACATGAACTATTCATGGCAGTCTGTAACATTTCTTCTCAACATGAACTATTCATGGCAGTCTGTAACATTTCTTCTCAACATGAACTATTCATGGCAGTCTGTAACATTTCTTCTCAACATGAACTAATCATGTCTCAACATGAACTAATCATGGCAGTCTGTAACATTTCTTCTCAACATGAACTAATGGCAGTCTGTAACATTTCTTCTCAACATGAACTAATCATGGCAGTCTGTAACATTTCTTCTCAACATGAACTAATCATGGCAGTCTGTAACATTTCTTCTCAACATGAACTATTCATGGCTGTCTGTATCATTTCTTCTCAACATGAACTATTCATGGCAGTCTGTAACATTTCTTCTCAACATGAACTAATCATGGCAGTCTGTAACATTTCTTCTCAACATGAACTATTCATGGCAGTCTGTAACATTTCTTCTCAACATGAACGATTCATGGCAGTCTGTAACATTTCTTCTCAACATGAACGATTCATGGCAGTCTGTAACATTTCTTCTCAACATGAACGATTCATGGCAGTCTGTAACATTTCTTCTCAACATGAACGATTCATGGCAGTCTGTAACATTTCTTCTCAACATGAACTATTCATGGCAGTCTGTAACATTTCTTCTCAACATGAACGATTCATGGCAGTCTGTAATGTTTCTTCTCAACATGAACTAATCATGGGCAGTCTGTAACATTTCTTCTCAACATGAACTATTCATGGCAGTCTGTAACATTTCTTCTCAACATGAACTAATCATGGCATTCTGTAACATTTCTTCTCAACATGAACTAATCATGGCAGTCTGTAACATTTCTTCTAAACATGAACTAATCATGGCAGTCTGTAACATTTCTTCTCAACATGAACTTATCATGGCAGTCTGTAACATTTCTTCTCAACATGAACTAATCATGGCAGTCTGTAACATTTCTTCTCAACATGAATGATTCATGGCAGTCTGTAACATTTCTTCTCAACATAAACTAATCATGGCAGTATGTAACATTTCTTCTCAACATGAACTTATCATGGCAGTCTGTAACATTTCTTCTCAACATGAACTAATCATGGCAGTCTGTAACATTTCTTCTCAACATGAACTATTCATGGCTGTCTGTATCATTTCTTCTCAACATGAACTATTCATGGCAGTCTGTAACATTTCTTCTCAACATGAACTAATCATGGCAGTCTGTAACATTTCTTCTCAACATGAACGATTCATGGCAGTCTGTAACATTTCTTCTCAACATGAACGATTCATGGCAGTCTGTAACATTTCTTCTCAACATGAACGATTCATGGCAGTCTGTAACATTTCTTCTCAACATGAACTATTCATGGCAGTCTGTAACATTTCTTCTCAACATGAACGATTCATGGCAGTCTGTAATGTTTCTTCTCAACATGAACTAATCATGGGCAGTCTGTAACATTTCTTCTCAACATGAACTATTCATGGCAGTCTGTAACATTTCTTCTCAACATGAACTAATCATGGCAGTCTGTAACATTTCTTCTCAACATGAACTAATCATGGCAGTCTGTAACATTTCTTCTAAACATGAACTAATCATGGCAGTCTGTAACATTTCTTCTCAACATGAACTTATCATGGCAGTCTGTAACATTTCTTCTCAACATGAACTAATCATGGCAGTCTGTAACATTTCTTCTCAACATGAATGATTCATGGCAGTCTGTAACATTTCTTCTCAACATGAACTAATCATGGCAGTCTGTAACATTTCTTCTCAACATGAACTTATCATGGCAGTCTGTAACATTTCTTCTCAACATGAACTAATCATGGCAGTCTGTAACATTTCTTCTCAACATGAACTATTCATGGCTGTCTGTATCATTTCTTCTCAACATGAACTATTCATGGCAGTCTGTAACATTTCTTCTCAACATGAACTAATCATGGCAGTCTGTAACATTTCTTCTCAACATGAACGATTCATGGCAGTCTGTAACATTTCTTCTCAACATGAACGATTCATGGCAGTCTGTAACATTTCTTCTCAACATGAACGATTCATGGCAGTCTGTAACATTTCTTCTCAACATGAACGATTCATGGCAGTCTGTAACATTTCTTCTCAACATTGCGATTCATGGCAGTCTGTAACATTTCTTCTCAACATGAACTATTCATGGCAGTCTGTAACATTTCTTCTCAACATGAACTAATCATGGCAGTCTGTAACATTTCTTCTCAACATGAACTATTCATGGCTGTCTGTATCATTTCTTCTCAACATGAACTATTCATGGCAGTCTGTAACATTTCTTCTCAACATGAACTAATCATGGCAGTCTGTAACATTTCTTCTCAACATGAACTATTCATGGCTGTCTGTATCATTTCTTCTCAACATGAACTATTCATGGCAGTCTGTAACATTTCTTCTCAACATGAACTAATCATGGCAGTCTGTAACATTTCTCCTCAACATGAACGATTCATGGCAGTCTGTAACATTTCTTCTCAACATGAACGATTCATGGCAGTCTGTAACATTTCTTCTCAACATGAACTATTCATGGCAGTCTGTAACATTTCTTCTCAACATGAACTAATCATGGCAGTCTGTAACATTTCTTCTCAACATGAACTAATCATGGCAGTCTGTAACATTTCTTCTCAACATGAACTAATCATGGCAGTCTGTAACATTTCTTCTCAACATGAACTAATCATGGCAGTCTAACATTTCTTCTCAACATGAACTATTCATGGCAGTCTGTAACATTTCTTCTCAACATGAACTAATCATGGCAGTCTGTAACATTTCTTCTCAACATGAACTATTCATGGCAGTCTGTAACATTCGCGTGTCATAAACACAACTGTTAATCTGTTGTCGTTGTGTGTTTTGAATTATTTCTCTGTCCTGTTGCATGTCTATGTTGCATTGCCTTTGTTTTCCTATAGTATCTGTAGGCGACCAACCTCCCCCAATAGTCTTCTTCAGCATTCAAGGTCTTGTGAAGGTTTACATCACTGTATCATGAAATCTGATGTTATGAGACAATGTGTTGGACATTTCATTCAGAGATCATAATCATACACATTTTTGGGGGTGGGGGGTGTCATTGAACCGATACATTGGCCTTAGCTATAAGAACTGAACTCAAACAAAACCTGAACACAGGAATGAATTAAAACTAATCTGAAAACTAACTATAGAGATCATTTCTTAGAGCCGTGTCTGCTACCTAATCTTTACCAGGGCGGGAAGAAATCATGAAAACACCATGCTTGTCTTATCCTCAGTATCCTTCCTGCCTCTCACCAGCGTAGTGCTCTCTTTCCCATGCAGGTTGTTCAGGCTAATATCCACACTTTTATCCTATTGTGAAGCCGGGCAGAGGGGTAAATGTCACAGGGAGTGTTAGAAATGATCCGCCGGCTTTGCAGTGGCTCAAATGAGCTATTGAAATATTAAACTGGCTGAAAAACCTTAAAGGTCCCACAGTACGGGAGAGTAATGTTTAATGCCACGGATCTGGCATGAAATGGCTCAGGCTTTGCATGTTTTAATATTTTCCAACTATGCATAATTCATCCTATCTGTTAATTATGAAGGGTCATAAGAAATACACACATCTTAGGAGTTTGGGAGACATTGATGGGGGCTGTAGTGTGTGTGTGCGTGTGCATGCGTGTGTGTGTGTGTGTTTGTGTGCGTGTCTGTATGATGAAAGGATGGCGTTGGTATGCAACAAGACCTCGGCCATTTAAACAGACCTCTGGAGAGTAATAAGGCTATGTGGAAATGTGCTCCAACGAGGACTTGTCCTGTTACACTGTTGACTAACGTATACGGGCTCTTTTAACATAGGACACTTACAGCATACAGCTACTGCTCAAGGTCATTGGTTTGTGTATAGATCTTTGACAGGGGAATCACTATGTCATCATGAAAGAAAATAGACAAAGCACCAGGCTGCCGAGTGTTGCAGAGGTCTAAGGCACTGCATCTCAGTGCAAAAAGGCATCACTACAGTCACTGGTTCAAACCCAGGCTGTATCACATTTGGCTGTGATTGGGTGTCTCATAGGGCAGTGCACCATTGGCCCAGTTTCTTTGGGCTGGGATAGGCCGTTATTATAAATAAGAATTTGTTCTTAACTGACTCGCCTAGTTAAAAAAAAAATGTAAGTAACTTTATTTAAGGTTGCCAGCACTAAACGATAGAGAGAAAAGGTAGCCAACAGCTAATTTTCAGGGACATGATTGGCCCAAGTGGATCGAGCCAAACAACAATTTCCAGAAGCCAAGTGCTTATCTCTTCACATTACTCACTGCAAGGAGGTTCGCGCAGGATTTTGTATTGTTTTTTAAAGGCCTCTTCTCTGTCATTTGCTGAAAACAACTCCTGCAGCGTAAGTGCTTAAAAAAATCATGTCAATCTCACTGCAAAGCCTTGGCTGAAACCTGAAAGGTGAGAGAACGCTCTCTCTTTCCACTTCTATAACGTTCCACCTTCACTTTTAGAGTTGGATCTAAATGGGATGTGAACTATCGGAACTAAAAACAAGTTCAAAAAAATAAACCCAAACTGGTGTCTGATGTCGTGTGGACAGACGTTCGTTAAGGGAATAATCCTGTTGGCGGCTGGGAACACTGTTGTTTCTCAGTCAATCGTTGTCATATATGTACTGCAACATGTATGTGGATACGGATGATGTTCATGGTGTTAGGGCTTTAGAAATATAGGCTACAGTATTTACTGTACACAGGTAGCGTAAGGATAAGGATAATGTCCATGGTGTTAGGGCTTTAGAAATATAGGCTACAGTATTTACTGTACACAGGTAGCGTAAGGATAAGGATAAAGATGATGTTCATGGTGTTAGGGCTTTATAAATATAGGCTACAGTATTTACTGTACACAGGTAGCGTAAGGATAAGGATAATGATGATGTTCATGGTGTTAGGGCTTTAGAAATATAGGCTACAGTATTTACTGTACACAGGTAGCGTAAGGATAAGGATAAGGATGATGTTCATGGTGTTAGGGCTTTATAAATATAGGCTACAGTATTTACTGTACACATGTAGCATAAGGATAAGGATAATGTCCATGGTGTTAGGGCTTTAGAAATATAGGCTACAGTATTTACTGTACACATGTAGCATAAGGATAAGGATAATGTCCATGGTGTTAGGGCTTTAGAAATATAGGCTACAGTATTTACTGTACACAGGTAGCGTAAGGATAATGATGATTTCCATGGTGTTAGGGCTTTATAAATATAGGCTACAGTATTTACTGTACACAGGTAGCGTAAGGATAAGGATAAGGATGATGTTCATGGTGTTAGGGCTTTTTAAATATAGGCTACAGTATTTACTGTACACAGGTAGCGTGAGGGCTTTATAAATATAGGCTACAATATTTACTGTACACAGGTAGCGTAAGGATAAGGATAAGGATGATTTCCATGGTGTTAGGGCTTTAGAAATATAGGCTACAGTATTTACTGTGCACAGGTAGCGTAAGTCACATGACCACTTCAAGTCTGGTAAATCTATCATACAGTGTAATGGTTGTATTTAAAATGATACAACATTCTATTCAAAATAGTTGTTTTTCAGTATTATCGCTATGATACTTATGAAAATGAGTCTTTTGAGAAGGAGATGAGGAGACGAGGAGAGAGAGTGGAGAGGGGAAAGGAGAGAGGGGAGAGGAGAGAGTAGACAGGAGAGAGTGGAGCTAGAGAGGGGAGAGAGGAGAGAGGAGAGAGGAGAGAGGGGAGAATGCAACTGAGATCTTCCCTCTCTCTATGTACGTTCTACATAATGATAACCTTTAAATACCTTCTCACGACCAGGCTAGGGTGACAAGGTGAGGGAGAGGAAGGAAGAGAGGGAGACGTGTGATAAAGAGCGTTTGTCAGCTATTCCCTATACTCAGCCATCTTATGACACTTTATGAGGGCTACCTGCAATAATACTGTATGGCTGTCTATATTTAGTCCAGTCAATGTCAGGTAAGGACGAACGAGAGGCTGCGATATCCACTGTGTAGGCATAATGTGAAAACAGATGTTGAACTAAAAGTTTGGACACAAATCACATTTTTCACATGAGCCAAATACAACAGGTGCTTACAAGCCATTTTTTTCACCAGGCACATCAGTTAAAAACAAATTCTTCTTTATAATGATGCCACACCAGGGAACAGTGAGTTAACTGCCTTTTTCAGGGGTAGAATGACAGAATTTTACCTTGTCAGCTCGGGGATTTGATCCAGCAACCTTTTGGTTACTGGCCCAACTCTCTAACCACTAGGCTACCTGCTGCCCCATTTACCAACAATGCAGTTTTAAGAAAATACCACAAAAAAAAAATCAACAGATAAGAATCACAAATAATTAAAGAGCAGCAGTAAATAACAATAATGAGCCTGTATACAGGGGGTACCGGTACAGAGTCATGTACATGTAGGTAGAGTTATTAAAGTGACTATACATATGTAATAAACAGAGAATAGCATCAGAGTAAAAGAGGGGTCTGGGTAGCCCTTTGATTGGCTGTTCAGCAGTCCTACGGTTTGGGGATAGAAGTGGCTAAGAAGCCTTTTGAACCTAGACTTGATGTTCTGGTACCGTTCCGGCACCACTTGCCTTGTAGAACAATAGTGAAGAAATATGTGGTGGAATATTATTTTCAAGTGAAAGAGACTTTGTAATTTATTTTTTAAAATCATCTTTATTCAATATTGATTAATTATTGCAATAATGACAAAGTCTATCACTTTTTATAAATACAATATTCCACCACAATAATGTGTTGCCCAGTGTTTTTCTGATAATGAAAAAAACAGATTTTATATAGGACCTAAAAATGCTTAGTCAGGCTGGTTCCATCTCCCATAAACCACTTTGGTTATCTACACAGGATGATGTTTTACCCCCAACCCGGCTTAGTTTCCCAGATGCCAGGAAGATGAGAAAATGAGCCATTGTTCTAGACTCTTCCAGGCTATCGCTATCTCGAGTCACACACACCACGTCTTGTCTATAGAATGCTAGCTTTTGGTACGGTATTTATCAACAAGTAATTGTCAGTCCAAGCTATCTAGTAAAACCCATTTCCTTCACCCTACTCCCAGACTAACCGCAGGAAGCGGAAACCATCTCATCTCAGTTGCCAGCCCAAGCTTCATAAAGACACCTCTCACTCAGAAAGTGAGAGAGAGAGAGTTCTAAGAACCTTACTCTATTTCATTAAACAAGCATTTGGTGCATAAACATAACATAATCATAACATAATCATTAAAGAGGTTCCCAAGCATGGAGGAGGAGGTTGATGGTGTGTGGTGCTATAAACATCATCTTGTAATCCTGCTACCACAGAGGTTCCCAAAACATGGAGGAGGAGGTGTGATGGTGTGTGGTGCTATGCATAAATATCATAATCTTGTAATTCTGCTACCACAGAGGTTCCCACTGTGAAACATGGAGGAGGAGGTGTGATGGTGTGTGGTGCTATGCTGGTGCATAAATATCACATAATCTTGTAATTCTGCTACCACAGAGGTTCCCACTGTGAAACATGGAGGAGGAGGTGTGATGGTGTGTGGTGCTATGCTGGTGCATAAATATCACATAATCTTGTAATTCTGCTACCACAGGTTCCCACTGTGAAACATGGAGGAGGAGGTGTGATGGTGTGTGGTGCACTGGTGCATAAATATCACATAATCTTGAAACAACACAAATGGGAATCATGCCGTAAGCAAAACAAAGTGTTAAACAAATCAAAATATAATTTAAATGTTTAGATTCTTCAAACGAGCCACCCTAATTTCTTTGTTGCCTTGATGACAATTTTCAGTAAAAATAAAGAAAAATCTTGAGATGAGTAGGTGTGTCCAGACTATGGACTGGTACTGTACATCCCGGCCTATATAAATCAGCTTCAATATTGCAGATATTGTGTTGGATGTAGTTCTTGGAACTTTTTAGAGGGGTGCTATGAAACTACTTATTTGCACAATTTCTAATCGCCCTATTAAAGACCTTCATGTAGCCCACTCTGCACTCTTTGTATTAAAATAAGGACACAGTGTGGTTCAGACAGGGATCACATGAGTTTTAACGCTGTCCCTTTCAATTCCAGTCAATTATGTTGAATGCAGTCTCAAGCCGTGTGTGTCCACCCACTCGTTGTACAGTAGACACCTCTCTCTCCTGGAGAACGATCCTATAGAGCAGTACCCATAGAAACCTGCTGTGGTCGATACTCTCTCTGCTAGAGCGAGCATGATCTCTCTCTCTCTGTGCGTCTTTCTGTCACCCCCTCTCTCTTTCTCTCCGTATCTATTCCTTGCTCTCTCTCCCTCCCTATCTCCACAACACTCTCTCTCTTTGTCTCTCTCTCTTTCTCTCCATATCTATTCCTTGCTCTCTCTCTCCCTCCCTATCTCCACAACACTCTCTCTCTTTGTTTCTCTCTCTTTCTCTCCATATCTATTCCTTGCTCTCTCTCTCCCTCCCTATCTCCACAACACTCTCTCTCTTTGTCTCTCTCTCTCTCTTCATCCCTCTCTTCCTCTGTCCTTCAACTCTCTCCATATCTTACATTATCTAAACACGGTTGTCCAGTACAGTGAGCTTTCTAGACACTTACTATAGCTCTGACACATCACATTATTCATCCCTGAATATGACTATTTCATGTTTGCAAACACCAATGCCACAGGCTCACCATTGCTTCACCCTCTCATTGGAATGTGAGCTAAATTTATTCCATACAATTTCAGGTCAGTGGATTAAATTCTCAAGAAAATGATACGACCCGTCTAAGGGAAATTGCTCAGTTCTGCCTCCAGGACAAGATACATGACAATAAACATCAACCTGCGACAGCAACAGTGTTGTGGAATGAGGAGACAAGCGACTTGATGCTGACATCCTGAGGAGGAAGAGAATCTAAGAAAATATCTGATAATAGGGATGTTTTGTTCTGACTACGGTCATGTGTTGTTTGGGGATCTGAGCTTCCACATCTGAAGTAGAATCTTATTTTGAAAATGATGAAGGCTAAAAGTATGTTTTACTGATGACCGTTGAGGGTAAAAAATAAAAAATAAAACAATTTCAGATTGTCTTGTACTGCTGAATGTCTAAAGGTCTCCTAAACATGCTCCAGTCAGGGTAGGGGTCAACTCCATTTCAGCTTACAATTATGATAAAATAAACTCATTGTGACTCTTCTTTTTAATATTTTCCAGAAATTAATAACTTTTCCATAATCCAGATTATCAATATATTTTTTGAAATATCATGTATGCAAGCAAAATGTACAGTAATTGTCACAACTTCTGCTGAAGTCGTTGCCTCTCCTTGTTCGGTCGGTGCTCGGCGTTCGACGCCACCGGTCTTCTAGCCATCACTGATCCTTTTTTAATTTTCCATTGGTTTTGTCTTGTCTTCCCACACACCTGTTTTCAATCCCATTCATTACCTGTTGTGTATTTAACCCTCTGTTTCCCCTCATTTTGTTTGTACATTTATTGTTATGGAGAATACTCTTGGAACTTTATTAAAAGACTCCATATTTACACTCCATTTGACTCTCCTGCACCTGACTTCCCTGCCACCTATTACACCTATGCGTGACAGTAATTGACACATTTGCTGTAATCAAATGTGAAGATGTGTTATATGATCAAATCAATTCTCTATGTGTAATTATTCAGTGATTAAACAAATCACGGAATAGTAATTAACTAGGAAGTTGGGGCACCACGGGAAACTGTTGTTTATAGACTTGCAATTTCCCGAAAATAACTCTTCAGATATTTTATTATCTTATCGATTACAGTCTTCTATTAACATATTGCTACCTCATCAGTCTCGTTCGTGAATGTTGCAAACCCTTGGATATCTGTGCAAATCCATCATGAATCAGTGTTATACATATTGGCTTAATTATTTATTTATAACTAACTAATTAATCACATAATTACATGAACACACACAGGCAATAGTTATACTTTGGTTACTGACATGACACAAACAAAAGTCCCTAGTGGACAAAACCGATATGACGGCTTAAACTCATGGAAATGCTAATATTTTACACATGAACAACCGCTCATTCGAAAAGAAATTGCAATTTACATATTTACGAGTGTCTGCCTTTGTTGTCCCTCTCTGCGATCGCCAGTCTGTCTGCTGGATAGTCAGTCGACAAAATGTCTCTGGTTGTCACGCCTTGGTCATTGTATTTTGTGTTTTTGTTATATGTTTGGGTAGGCCAGGGTGTGACATGGGTTTATATGTTATTTTCGTATTGGGGTTTGTAGTATTTGGGATCGCGGCTATTTAGGGGTGTTGTATAGGCTTGGCTGCCTGAGGCGATTCTCAATCAGAGTCAGGTGATCCTCGTTGTCTCTGATTGGGAACCGTATTTAGGGAGCCATAGTTTCGCTTTGTATTTCGTGGGTGTTTGTTCCTGTCCTTGTGTAGTATTCACCAGATAGGCTGTAATAAGTTTCACGTTCCGTTCTGTTGTTTTGTAGTTAGTTTCAGTTATTTCATGTACCGCGATTCATTTCATTAAAGTCATGAGTAACCAACACGCTGCATTTCGGTCCGACTCTCTTTCTTCAACAGACGAACGCCGTTACACTGGTTTGTCCACCAGAGATCAAAGTCTTTCGTATTTGTAGCTTGTTATAATGGATATGTCATTCGGTCGTTCGACCGGTTGCTTTTACCAGACTAAAGTACTTTAAACAGCTGCAGCCTGAATAATTGTTCTTTAGTTTGTAGATTTCTTAGCCATTTCAACGTGGGAATGATCTCCACGTTCTCTGGTCTTGTCCTTTGGTAGAGTTGCCAAGCATTTCAACATGTAGCGTCAGTTTCCATGTTTTCTGGTCTAATGTAAATTTTGTCAGAAGTGGGTTTTATACCTTTAGTAGAAAAGGGGGCGTTCCACAATGCCGAATAATGTCTGTGGTCACAGGGGCGTGGCCTCTGACTGATTACAAGTTACCATGAAAAACAATTCTCACTGAGAAAACTAACATCACAAACCTTTCCAAATGTATTCTTATGCGTAATCATTTATTTTATACAGAAAATGTTCAACTGTCTGTGTGTTCAACAGTCACATTCTGATCTTGATACTACAGAGCCCAGAAGCAGAGTTTTTTACGACCACCATAAAGTGGCCCCCTCCACCTCTGAGGGAGAGAGAGGGCGCTGTAGAGTGGCCCCCTCCACCTCTGAGGGAGAGAGAGGGCGCTGTAGAGTGGCCCCCTCCACCTCTGAGGGAGAGAGAGGGCGCTGTAGAGTGGCCCCCTCCACCTCTGAGGGAGAGAGAGGGCGCTGTAGAGTGGCCCCCTCCACCTCTGAGGGAGAGAGAGGGCGCTGTAGAGTGGCCCCCTCCACCTCTGAGGGGGAGAGAGGGCGCTGTAGAGTGGCCCCCTCCACCTCTGAGGGAGAGAGAGGGCGCTGTAGAGTGGCCCCCTCCACCTCTGAGGGAGAGAGAGGGCGCTGTAGAGTGGCCCCCTCCACCTCTGAGGGGGAGAGAGGGCGCTGTAGAGTGGCCCCCTCCACCTCTGAGGGGGAGAGAGGGCGCTGTAGAGTGGCCCCCTCCACCTCTGAGGGGGAGAGAGGGCGCTGTAGAGTGGCCCCCTCCACCTCTGAGGGGAGAGAGGGCGCTGTAGAGTGGCCCCCTCCACCTCTGAGGGAGAGAGAGGGCGCTGTAGAGTGGCCCCCTCCACCTCTGAGGGAGAGAGAGGGCGCTGGCCCCCTCCACCTCTGAGTGGCCCCCTCCACCTCTGAGGGAGAGAGAGGGCGCTGTAGAGTGGCCCCCTCCACCTCTGAGGGAGAGAGAGGGCGCTGTAGAGTGGCCCCCTCCACCTCTGAGGGAGAGAGAGGGCGCTGTAGAGTGGCCCCTCCACCTCTGAGGGAGAGAGAGGGCGCTGTAGAGTGGCCCCCTCCACCTCTGAGGGAGAGAGAGGGCGCTGTAGAGTGGCCCCCTCCACCTCTGAGGGAGAGAGAGGGCGCTGTAGAGTGGCCCCCTCCACCTCTGAGGGAGAGAGAGGGCGCTGTAGAGTGGCCCCCTCCACCTCTGAGGGAGAGAGAGGGCGCTGTAGAGTGGCCCCCTCCACCTCTGAGGGGGAGAGAGGGCGCTGTAGAGTGGCCCCCTCCACCTCTGAGGGGGAGAGGGCGCTGTAGAGTGGCCCCCTCCACCTCTGAGGGGAGAGAGGGCGCTGTAGAGTGGCCCCCCACCTCTGAGGGGAGAGAGGGCGCTGTAGAGTCCACCTCTGAGGGGGAGAGAGGGCGCTGTAGAGTGGCCCCCTCCACCTCTGAGGGGGAGAGAGGGCGCTGTAGAGTGGCCCCCTCCACCTCTGAGGGAGAGAGAGGGCGCTGTAGAGTGGCCCCCTCCACCTCTGAGGGAGAGAGAGGGCGCTGTAGAGTGGCCCCCTCCACCTCTGAGGGGAGAGAGGGCGCTGTAGAGTGGCCCCCTCCACCTCTGAGGGGGAGAGAGGGCGCTGTAGAGTGGCCCCCTCCACCTCTGAGGGAGAGAGAGGGCGCTGTAGAGTGGCCCCCTCCACCTCTGAGGGAGAGAGAGGGCGCTGTAGAGTGGCCCCCTCCACCTCTGAGGGAGAGAGAGGGCGCTGTAGAGTGGCCCCCTCCACCTCTGAGGGAGAGAGAGGGCGCTGTAGAGTGGCCCCTCCACCTCTGAGGGGGAGAGAGGGCGAGAGGGCTGTAGAGTGGCCCCCTCCACCTCTGAGGGGGAGAGAGGGCGCTGTAGAGTGGCCCCCTCCACCTCTGAGGGGAGAGAGGGCGCTGTAGAGTGGCCCCTCCACCTCTGAGGGGAGAGAGGGCGCTGTAGAGTGGCCCCCTCCACCTCTGAGGGAGAGAGAGGGCGCTGTAGAGTGGCCCCCTCCACCTCTGAGGGAGAGAGAGGGCGCTGTAGAGTGGCCCCCTCCACCTCTGAGGGGGAGAGAGGGCGCTGTAGAGTGGCCCCCTCCACCTCTGAGGGGGAGAGAGGGCGCTGTAGAGTGGCCCCCTCCACCTCTGAGGGGGAGAGAGGGCGCTGTAGAGTGGCCCCCTCCACCTCTGAGGGGGAGAGAGGGCGCTGTAGAGTGGCCCCCTCCACCTCTGAGGGAGAGAGAGGGCGCTGTAGAGTGGCCCCCTCCACCTCTGAGGGAGAGAGAGGGCGCTGTAGAGTGGCCCCCTCCACCTCTGAGGGAGAGAGAGGGCGCTGTAGAGTGGCCCCCTCCACCTCTGAGGGAGAGAGAGGGCGCTGTAGAGTGGCCCCTCCACCTCTGAGGGAGAGAGAGGGCGCTGTAGAGTGGCCCCTCCACCTCTGAGGGAGAGAGAGGGCGCTGTAGAGTGGCCCCCTCCACCTCTGAGGGAGAGAGAGGGCGCTGTAGAGTGGCCCCCTCCACCTCTGAGGGAGAGAGAGGGCGCTGTAGAGCGGACCAACTGTGACCTGATCCTTCAGATCTTCACAGGAGAGTCATGACACTCCTTTCCATCCTATCCTCCTTTAATAACAATTCCCCCTTTCTCTCCTGATTGACAGCCTACAGAATTCTCGTCCCCCATTCTTAGGAACAGTCTTTTACTTCCTGGCCTGTTTTTTTTTACACAGCAGGTTCATGACAGTGTCATACAGTGCAGCAGGGATGGGTGCAACAGAAAACCCCACTGAGCATGACGCTCTGGTAGGTACATATAATCTTTGATCTCCGCCCTCCGGTGAGGTCAGTCTGTGTGGTGTTATGGTTGTGGCTGGCTGGCTCTGCCCACTGGAGAGGTCAGTCTGTGTGGTGTCATGGCTGTGGCTGGCTGGCTGGCTCTGCTCTCTGGGGAGGTCAGTTTGTGTGGTGTCATGGTTGGCTGGCTCTGTCCTCTGGAGAGGTCAGTCTGTGTGGTGTCATGGTTGGCTGGCTCTGCCCTCTGGAGAGGTCAGTCTGTGTGGTGTCATGGTTGGCTGGCTCTGCCCTCTGGAGAGGTCAGTCTGTGTGGTGTCATGGTTGGCTGGGTCCCATGGGAGGGATAATAGTATTGAGGAAGACAGAAGGCACCAGATGCTCCAGTGTTTTCCAGAAACAACATCATTAATCAGACAGGGAGAGAGGGACTGCGGAGGTGTCCTCTGGGTAATCCTGGATACATACTTCTTGGGTGAGGACCCCTATTGTTTATTATGTAGATGTAGCAAGGGCAGCAGATGTACGCTAGCTGATCTTGTAGTTGTGTCTGAGAGGTGGCTGTAATACATACTGGTGGTCTTCCGTCACTTTAGTGTTATGTAGATTTAACAATAAAAGGTGTCAGGTGTGAACTTATTACCTTGTACAATAATATATTAGCACTTTGCAGTGTCCACATATTGAAATGACTTCTCAGACTCTATTCTTCTTCACTTGTTTTCTACATCCCAGAAGGTTGCTGTTTAGGCCAGAATGTATTCTCATCCGTAAAGGATCTAACACCAATTAGTCAGCAGTGAGTTATGTAGGCCTACAGTTACAGAACAACAATTGCTACTATGTACTGTAACACTGTACGCCACCTGTGCTGCTGCTGCTGGCATGGGGCAGAGCAGACAGCTGACTGACTTAATGCAGCGGTTTTACACTCAATTACTCAACAGGTTGGTAGGTAGCCTAGCAGTTAACAGCATTGGGCCAGTAACAAAAAGGTATTTGGTTTGAATCCCCTAGGTGAATAATCTGTTGCTGTGCCTTTGAGCAAGTCACTTAACCCTCATTGGTCCTGTAAGTCGCTCTGGATAAGAATGTGTACTAAAATACATGTAAACACCCAGCCTCCTTGGAGAGCAAGGTGGTGAATAGGCCTTGTGTGCTGGAAAATGAAGAAGTTTTTGCCTTTTAATAAGTTTATTTCTAAAACTACGATTCAGTACTGACTATGACTTGTTCTTTTCTTTGCGATCCAAATATCCGAAACGTAAATCTTTGACTGTAGGTTTAATTGCTGTGTTTGAAGGTGTTGACCTCCCTCTGCCTATTCCTGAATACATTTCCTTTCTGCGTCTCCTGTGAGCCAAACAAAAAAAAGAACAAAAGTAAATAGCTGGAATCCTCCAGGTTGGCAGCAGACACAGTCTCTGGCTCAGTGCCCGGATTCAGGAGAATATTCTTTCATTTGCTGCAGGCTTTGATCCTTCGACTAGAGGATAGAGGAGATGATGATTGGTGGATTTTCTTGCATTACATGAAAAAATTATCTTAATTTGAAAACAGGGTGTTTTTTATTTCACATCATCATTCTTTACAGGAGAGCAGATTTATCAAGGCTGTGATTGGCTGAGCTTTAGCTCCTTCCTGAATATGATGTGATATTTTGATTTGTGCTTTAGAATTTGTTTTCGATTATCGAGGAGCATATTCGCTATAATCATTGCAATTACAGTACCAGCCAAAAGTTGGACACATCTCTTCTTTCAAGGGTTTTTCTTTATTTTTGCTATTTTCTACATTGTAGAAGATATCAAACTACGAAATAACACATATGTAGTAACCCAAAAAGTTTTCACCAAATCAAAAGATTCTTCAAAGTAGCCACCCTTTGCCTTGATGACAGCTTTGCACACTCTTGGAGTTCCCTCATCCAGATTCATGAGGAAGACACCTGGAATGCATTTCAATTAACAGGTGTGCCTTGTTAAAAGTTCATTTGTGACCAGATTCAGGAAACTAGACCGATGTTGCGGGTCACTACTTCACAGGAGAGCCATTTGAACGTAATTTCTTTTTAAATCAAAATGAACTTTTCGACACATTTTCGAACATGTGAACTTTCAAGTGCTTTAATAATAACAAACTTATATTCCACCTGTAAATATAAATAAAATTGTTAAATTATGAGACTTGTTCGTTAAGACAGAGAAAAAGTCATCAACCTTTACCGCTAGCCATGATTGGCTGAGATAATGAGTGGGCTGGACATGTCAAGAGGTGAGTTAGAATTGGTCTGCCAAGGCTTCCGTCTTTTTGAGCTCATCAGTCTGTGTTGGTGATCCCGTCGAACGCAGCGTGTTCTTTAATGTATTGTGTAGTGGAGCTGCATACGTGTTGCTCTCCACTTTCTGGAGGATCAAGTTTTTAAATCAGTGGGATTAGAGTACGATAGCTAAAGAGATGGAGAAAACACCTGTCTCCGGATTACATCTTCAAACTAAGGGCAACCATGGTATAGCATTCCTGACAGGGAGACGCGAACACACAACGCATGATGATGTGTACAGGTAAGATAGTCTAGCTTTAGTTAGCTACATTTTCAGATATTGCACATTTCTAATTTTGACAGAAAAGCGTAATGAAATTGTTTCCAGCAGAGCTTGTTAGGCTGTTTTCATGTTATCCGGAGGTAAACGAATCATCAGCCAGAGCGTCAAGTGTGCGCTCCGAGAACAAAACGCGATGGGTGGGGCTAAAGCTTAATTAAGAGGGTGTGAACGATGCTGAATGGGTGTATACAAGGAAGAGCTCTTTACTAGATACCAAAACATTCAAAGGCCATTTTCTCAAAAGTGAGTTTACAAGTTGATCAACTTTCAATGCAGAATTACTTTCCCATTGTTCCTCAAATGCAGTGTACGATTGACCATTTCATAGCTCTGAGTCTCTACTTTTATCCAATATAAAAAACAACATTTCAAATGTTGCTACATAAGACCGAGTCCAGGTGGAGTCACAATCAACATTATTCAAAAAAGATGAAAGAAAGACAGTTTTTATATGTCCAACAGTTTTGGTATATTTCAGTAATTTGTGATTACTGAAATATATATGGAATCATGTAGTATGGAATCATGTTGTAAACAAAAAAAAGTGTTTAACAAATCAAATTACATTTTATATTTGAGATTCTTCAAAGTAGCCTCCCTTTGCCTTGATGACAGCTTGGCACACTCTTGGCATTCTCCCAACCAGCTTCATGAGGTAGTCATCTGGATTGCATTTCAATTAACAGGTGTGCCTTGTTAAAAGTTAATTTGTGGAATTTCTTTCTTTCTTAATGCGTTTGAGCCAATCAGTTGTGTTGTGACAAGGTAGGGGTGGTGTACAGAATACAGCCCTATTTGGGAAAAGACCAAGTACATATTATGGAAAGAAAGTGAAATGACAGTCCATCATTACTTTAAATATATATATATTTGTATTTTATTTAACTCGTCAAGTCAGTTAAGAACAAATTCTTATTTACAATGACGGCTTACACCGGCCAAACCCGGACAACGCTGGGCCAATTGTGCGCCACGCTGTGGGACTCCCAATCACGGCCGGTTGTGGTACAGTCTGGATTCGAACCAGGGTGTCTGCAGTGACGCATCAAGTACTGAAATGTAGTGCCTTCGACAGCTGAGTGGTGTGAAGACATGAAGATCAGGAAAATGTCAAGAACTTTGAATGTTTCTTCAAGTCCAGTCAAAAAAACCATCAAGTGCTATGTTGAAACTGTCCCTCATGAGGACGGCCACAGGAAAGGAAGAGTCAGAGTTACCTCTGATGCAGAGGATCAGTTCATTAGAGTTACAAGCCTCAGAAATTGCAGCCCAAATAAATTCTTCATGTTTGTGTTTATATTTTTGTTCAGTATAGATAGAAGTAGATTGGTACAAGAGCAACAACAAACAATTATTCTATTATTCAAACAATTATTCTATACCTGTCTTGGTATTCATCGATGTGGCTCATGCCAATGGCTATTTGCTATTCAAGCAGTTACAAAGAAAAAGAAGACACATAAGACAAAAAGACATTTGACATTTCCGATGTGAAGATGAGCTTTTACTGCAAAGTCTGTCGTCGGTGGAAGAAGGTGAGGACCAATGTGCAGCGTGGTACATGTTCATCTTTTTAATAAAGTAAACTGGACACTGAATTTAAAAAATTTAATAAAAATAAGAACAGTTCTGTCTGGTGCAGACACACAAAGACTGAGAATAACCACAAAACACAATGGAAAACAGGCTCCCTAAATATGGTTCTCAATCATGGTCAACGATTGACAGCTGCCTCTGATTGAGAACCATACCAGGCCAAACACAGAAATAGAAAATCATAGACAAACTAACGTAGACAACCCACCCAACTCACGCCCTGACCATCCTAAAACAAAGACTAAACAAAGGAACCAAGGTCAGAACGTGACATTTACACTCTCTCATCTCTGAGAGAAGACTGAACACGCAACTCAGCAGCACCACATATCAGATGTTATCCTAGAGCACTTTTTACAGAGAATCATCTTCGTGACCAGGGAGGCAGGACATAAGATGATGACGTCTGCTTGTGCTCAGCTGAGGTGACAATGGATGGATTGATTACAGACAAAGAGTGTTCTGTTTTTACTCCGATCGATGGCAGGAGGCGGCTTTGCAAAAGACACATTTCCGTCCATTACAACAGCTTTAAAAACATCCCAAGTACCCAGAGAATTATTGTGTAAAACACGTTGTCCTGATCGATCTACTAACTCTGCACATCTATTCATATTATAGTGTGTTGCTCTTTAGCTTCAAAAAATGTACACTCAAAATGCACTCCAGAAAATAATATAATGTTGTGGATAGGAACATGATGACACTGTAACATGGATCTTTATGGTACAGCTGGCAGTATACTTCCTCCAGAACCAGAGGGTCATTGGTTCAAGCCATGCTCCTGCTGTCCTTCCTTAATTATTGCAGTAGAAAACACTTGAACTTGGTTGTGAAATAGTTTGAGTCTGTGTTTGAGTCATTAAACCAAATAAGAAACATCCCGTGGACCCAGTATTGGGGTATTTTTCAATTTGGTTCACAGTCAATTCAACCCTGTGAACAGTAAAGATCCTCTCCGGAGATTCTCCCATAAAACTCTTTAGCAATTTCATGGCTTTTGTATTTTGTCAAGTGGCTGAATTAATTAAAAAGCATTTAAGTGTGAACTATTTTAATAGCTAATAGTCTAAGATTGGCTTGGAATATAATACGTTGCTGTGAACCAAGGAGGAGAAGAAACCATTATCAGGAGAAACCATTATCAGGAGAAACCATTACCAGGAGAAACCATTACCAGGAAAAAACATTATCAGGAGAAACCATTATCAGGAGAAACCATTACCAGGAGAAACCATTACCAGGAAAAAACATTATCAGAAGAAACCATTATCAGGAGAAACCATTACCAGGAAAAAACATTATCAGAAGAAACCATTACCAGGAAAAAACATTATCAGAAGAAACCATTATCAGGAGAAACCATTATCAGGAGAAACCATTACCAGGAGAAACCATTACCAGGAGAAACCATTACCAGGAGAAACCATTACCAGGAGAAACCATTACCAGGAAAAAACATTATCAGAAGAAACCATTATCAGGAGAAACCATTACCAGGAGAAACCATTACCAGGAAAAAACATTATCAGAAGAAACCATTATCAGGAGAAACCATTACCAGGAGAAACCATTACCAGGAAAAAACATTATCAGAAGAAACCATTATCAGGAGAAACCATTACCAGGAGAAACCATTACCAGGAAAAAACATTATCAGAAGAAACCATTATCAGGAGAAACCATTACCAGGAGAAACCATTACCAGGAAAAAACATTATCAGAAGAAACCATTATCAGGAGAAACCATTACCAGGAGAAACCATTACCAGGAGAAACCATTACCAGGAGAAACCATTATCAGAAGAAACCATTATCAGGAAAAAACATTACCAGGAGAAACCATTATCAGGAGAAACCATTATCAGGAGAAACCATTATCAGGAGAAACCATTATCAGGAGAAACCATTACCAGGAAAAACCATTACCAGGAAAAACCATTACCAGGAAAAAACATTATCAGGAGAAACCATTATCGGGAAAAACCATTATCGGGAGAAACCATTATCGGGAGAAACCATTATCAGGAGAAACCATTATCGGGAGAAACCATTAACAGGAGAAACCATTATTTACATTTACATTTAAGTCATTTAGCAGACGCTCTTATCCAGAGCGACTTACAAATTATGAGGAGAAACCATTACCAGGAGAAACCATTATCAGGAAAAAACATTATCAGGAGAAACCATTATCGGGAGAAACCATTATCGGGAGAAACCATTATCGGGAGAAACAACAATCACAACCTTTGCTTCGTTATTGCAGCTTGGTCTCTTTGCCTCCGTGTGAATGCAACCACGGAGACCAACCACTCTCTGTTCTGATAGAATAGCTGGTTGGCCAACCACTCTCTGTTCTGATAGAGTAGCTGGTTGGTCAACCGATCAATATTCTGGTAGAGTAGCTGGTTGACCAATCGTTCTCTGTTCTGGTAGAGTAGCTGGTTGGCCAACCACTCTCTGGTCTGGTAGAGTAGCTGGTTGGCCAACCACTCTCTGTTCTGGTAGAGTAGCTGGTTGGCCAACCGCTCTCTGTTCTGGTAAAGTAGCTGGTTGGCCAACCACTCTCTGTTCTGGTAGAGTAGCTGGTTGGCCAACCACTCTCTGTTCTGGTAGAGTAGTTGGTTGGCCACTCTGTAGATTTTCCTTTGACTGATCACTTCTATTACTTGGCCCATTTAAATCAATGGCACAGGAATAAGGGTTGTTAATGAATTAGAGCCTGCTACTCCATATGTAATAGTGAAGAGAAGTGTGCAGCATGGCCTCAGAACGAGACGTACCTTCATGTCCTGTTGGGTTCACTGTGGTATAAAGCATCGGTCTTGTGTTATCAAAGCTGTGGTCCTGTGTGACTCAGTCGGTAGAGCATTGCACTTCCAATGCCAGGACCAAAATATTAATATAAATTGCACTCACTACTGTAAATCGCTCTGGATAAGTGAGTTTTGCTACAATCTTAAGTTAACAGTTGTTTATGGGTAATTGTCCTGCTTTGGCAATGGAAGTGACACTTCTTTGCTGTGCTGCAGGGTTGAAGGCAGGGTTGCAGGCAGGGTTGCAGGCAGGGTTGCAGGCAGGGTTGCAGGCAAGGTTGCAGGCAAGGTTGCAGGCAAGGTTGCAGGGTAAAAAATTCTACAACATCTGTGAAAGTCTGTTAATCTGTCTGTCTGTCTGTCTCTCTCTTCCTGTGTCTATTTGTTCCTCCCTTTGTCAGTCTCTCTGTGTATCCGTCTACCTCTCATTTATGGTTAGCATTCCTGGTTACACACTATGGAGGTGTTGACACAATCTCTCTCCTTTGATATTCTTTGTGGGATTTCTGGGTTCTTAATGAGAGCCTGAGTCCAAATCAGAAAACCCAAAACAAAACGCTGTGACTCTGCGAGTGTGTGTCTGTCTGTGTGAGTGTGCACGTGTGGGTGTGTTGATAACCTGGATAACATCAGTGATGTGAATCTTGGATGTAGCCAGCCACACATATCTCCTCTGAGACGTTAACTTTGAACTAACACAAAGCACAAACACAACCCTAACCCTCTGTACAAACACACAACTCAACCCTTGCCCTCTGTACAAACACACAACACAACCCTAACCCTCTGTACAAACACACAATTCAACTCTAACCCTCTGTACAAACACACAACTCAACCCTCTGTACAAACACACAACTCAACCCTTACCCTCTGTACAAACACACAACACAACCCTAACCCTCTGTACAAACACACAATTCAACTCTAACCCTCTGTACAAACACACAACTCAACCCTCTGTACAAACACAACTCAACCCTTACCCTCTGTACAACCACACAACTCAACCCTTACCCTCTCTACTAACACACAACTCAACCCTCTGTACAAACACACAACTCAACCCTCTGTACAAACACACAACTCAACCCTCTGTACAAACACACAACTCAACCCTTACCCTCTCTACTAACACACAACTCAACCCTTACCCTCGCTACTAACACACATGAGAAAATACGTTGTTTTTCAGATGCAGAGCATTACACCAATGTCATCAACATGTTGAGTGTCATCAACAGCATCTACTGTAGGGTCAAGCATAATTTACTCCTACATGCCAGTGATTGGACAGTGGACAGTTGGACAGTTAACATATTTAATCATTATAATGACACACACACAAACACACACACACAACTGCACACACACACACACACACACACACAGACAGACACACACACAGTGGCATATTAATAAATGTCTGGTTGCTAGGAGTTTTAAAAACGCTATTGAATGTATTTTATTTACCTAGGTGTAACGATTCTCCTCGTCATCTGACGAGGGGTAGTCAAGATTGGACCAATGCGCAGCGTGGTATGTGTCCAAGTTAATATTTAATAAATCAACTGAACACTGAATAACAAAACCAAGTGAAAGAACAAAAGAACACCGAAACAGTTCTGTCTGGTGACATACACACGTAACACAAAACAGGAAATAATCACCCACCAAAACACAGCTGGGAAAAGGCTGCCTAAGTATAATTCTCAATCAGAGACAACGAACGACACCTGCCTCTGATTGAGAACCATACCAGGCCAAACACATAGAAAAAAGAACATAGACTACCCACCCCAACTCACGCCCTGATCAACCTAAAACAAAGACATAACAAAGGAACTAAGATCAGAACGTGACACTAGGCAAGTCAGTTAAAAACAATATTTACGTATATTTACAATGACGGCCTAGGAACAGTGGGTTAACTGCCTTGTTCAGGGGCAGAACAACAGATTGTTACCTAGTAAGCTTGGGGATTCAACGCTCTAACCACTAGGCTACATGCCACCACAAAACATTCTCTCGAAGAGATAAATCTCTCACTCTCTCTCTCACTCACTCTCACTCTCACTCTCACTCTCACTCTCACTCTCACTCAAACAAACGAAAGCCATTCATTTCAGAGGGGGATTATAAAAAATCAATGGGTGGTATCTCATTCTGTCACATACATTGAGAGCCTATTTAAACCGCGCAGTGCATGGGCATCGCAACAAAGGACAATGTCAAATGTAAAGTGATGCTTGTCTAAGGATTATATTAAGAGCTGTGACATTGTAACGACAGGAGGAAAGGTACGCCAAGTCAATTACCCTTAGGAGATGACAATGGATGCATTCAGAGAGTGAATCAATGCACAGAAAAGCACATTATGTCTTCTCTATTGTATGGTACAGTATAGCTGTGTCCTCAATACTCACAAAAACAGGAAGATTGTTTGAGAATGAATTGTTTCTCTCAATTGTTTCAGACTCTGCTGCCTTTCAAAGCAGCTCACTTTGGCTCAGAAAGAGAGTGTGCGTGTTTGTGTACATGCAAGTAAACAAACCTATCCACTGCAAGTAAACAAACCTATCCACTGCAAGTAAACAAACCTATCCACTGCAAGTAAACAAACCTATCCACTGCAAGTAAACAAACCTATCCACTGCAAGTAAACAAACCTGTCCACTGCAAGTAAACAAACCTGTCCACTGCAAGTAAACAAACCTATCCACTGCAAGTAAACAAACCTATCCACTGCAAGTAAACAAACCTATCCACTGCAAGTAAACAGACCTATCCACTGCAAGTAAACAAACCTATCCACTGCAAGTAAACAAACCTATCCACTGCAAGTAAACAAACCTATCCACTGCAAGTAAACAAACCTATCCACTGCAAGTAAACAGACCTATCCACTGCAAGTAAACAAACCTATCCACTGCAAATAAACAAACTATCCACTGCAAATAAACAAACCCTATCCACTGCAAGGTAACACACCCTATCCACTTCAAGTTTTGAAAAAATCCCATTCCACTCTTTCCTAAACCCTCTACTCATTTACATTTTAGTCATTTAGCACTTCTATCCAGAGCGAATATCACATTGGTATAAAAAAGATCGGGAGACAGGCACAGGAATGGGTAATAGGGGTTTTTATTGACCCAAATTACAGCATGCCATTCAAAGGAACGGGGACGAAGCCCAGACAAACACATAGACAAAACACAGGGTTGAAATGCAAACAAAAGAGTGAGGACTACCTCGAATAAATACATGGGAGGAGACCTGCAACATACACACACAATGATTCCACATGGGAGGAGACCTGCAACATACACACACAATGATTCCACATGGGAGGAGACCTGCAACATACACACACAATGATTACACATGGGAGGAGACCTGCAACATACACACACACAATGATTCCACATGGGAGGAGACCTGCAACATACACACACAATGATTCCACATGGGAGGAGACCTGCAACATACACACACACAATGATTCCACATGGGAGGAGACCTGCAACATACACACACAATGATTCCACATGGGAGGAGACCTGCAACATACACACACAATGATTCCACATGGGAGGAGACCTGCAAGATACACACACAATGATTCCACATGGGAGGAGACCTGCAACATACACACACACACAATGATTCCACATGGGAGCAACATACACACACACATTCCACATGGGAGGAGACCTGCAACATACACACACAATGATTCCACATGGGAGGAGACCTGCAACATACACACACACAATGATTCCACATGGGAGGAGACCTGCAACATACACACACACATGGGATTCACACACAAATGATTCCACATGGAGGAGACCTGCAACATACACACACACAATGATTCCACATGGGAGGAGACCTGCAACATACACACACACAATGATTCCACATGGGAGGAGACCTGCAACATACACACACACAATGATTCCACATGGGAGGAGACCTGCAACATACACACACACCTGCAACATACACACACACAATGATTCCACATGGGAGGAGACCTGCAACATACACACACAATGATTCCACATGGGAGGAGACCTGCAACATACACACACAATGATTCCACATGGGAGGAGACCTGCAACATACACACACACAATGATTCCACATGGGAGGAGACCTGCAACATACACACACAATGATTCACATGGGAGGAGACCTGCAACATACACACACACAATGATTCCACATGGGAGGAGACCTGCAACATACACACACAATGATTCCACATGGGAGGAGACCTGCAACATACACACACACAATGATTCCACATGGGAGGAGACCTGCAACATACACACACAATGATTCCACATGGGAGGAGACCTGCAACATACACACACAATGATTCCACATGGGAGGAGACCTGCAACATACACACACACAATGATTCCACATGGGAGGAGACCTGCAACATACACACACAATGATTCCACATGGGAGGAGACCTGCAACATACACACACAATGATTCCACATGGGAGGAGACCTGCAACATACACACACACAATGATTCCACATGGGAGGAGACCTGCAACATACACACACAATGATTCCACATGGGAGGAGACCTGCAACATACACACACACAATGATTCCACATGGGAGGAGACCTGCAACATACACACACAATGATTCCACATGGGAGGAGACCTGCAACATACACACACAATGATTCCACATGGGAGGAGACCTGCAACATACACACACACAATACACACACACAATGATTCCACATGGGAGGAGACCTGCAACATACACACACAATGATTCCACATGGGAGGAGACCTGCAACATACACACACACAATGATTCCACATGGGAGGAGACCTGCAACATACACACACAATGATTCCACATGGGAGGAGACCTGCAACATACACACACAATGATTCCACATGGGAGGAGACCTGCAACATACACACACACAATGATTCCACATGGGAGGAGACCTGCAACATACACACACACAATGATTCCACATGGGAGGAGACCTGCAACATACACACACACAATGATTCCACATGGGAGGAGACCTGCAACATACACACACAATGATTACACATGGGAGGAGACCTGCAACATACACACACACAATGATTCCACATGGGAGGAGACCTGCAACATACACACACAATGATTCCACATGGGAGGAGACCTGCAACATACACACACACAATGATTCCACATGGGAGGAGACCTGCAACATACACACACAATGATTCCACATGGGAGGAGACCTGCAACATACACACACAATGATTCCACATGGGAGGAGACCTGCAACATACACACACAATGATTCCACATGGGAGGAGACCTGCAACATACACACACAATGATTCCACATGGGAGGAGACCTGCAACATACACACACAAATGATTCCACATGGGAGGAGACCTGCAACATACACACACAATGATTCCACATGGGAGGAGACCTGCAACATACACACACACAATGATTCCACATGGGAGGAGACCTGCAACATACACACACAATGATTCCACATGGGAGGAGACCTGCAACATACACACACCACATGGAGGAGACCTGCAACATACACACACAATGATTCCACATGGGAGGAGACCTGCAACATACACACACACAATGATTCCACATGGGAGGAGACCTGCAACATACACACACAATGATTCCACATGGGAGGAGACCTGCAACATACACACACACAATGATTCCACATGGGAGGAGACCTGCAACATACACACACAATGATTCCACATGGGAGGAGACCTGCAACATACACACACACAATGATTCCACATGGGAGGAGACCTGCAACATACACACACAATGATTCCACATGGGAGGAGACCTGCAACATACACACACAATGATTCCAATGATTCCACATGGGAGGAGACCTGCAACATACACACACACATGATTCCACATGGGAGGAGACCTGCAACATACACACACAATGATTCCACATGGGAGGAGACCTGCAACATACACACACACAATGATTCCACATGGGAGGAGACCTGCAACATACACACACAATGATTCCACATGGGAGGAGACCTGCAACATACACACACACAATGATTCCACATGGGAGGAGACCTGCAACATACACACACAATGATTCCACATGGGAGGAGACCTGCAACATACACACACAATGATTCCACATGGGAGGAGACCTGCAACATACACACACAATGATTCCACATGGGAGGAGACCTGCAACATACACACACACAATGATTCCACATGGGAGGAGACCTGCAACATACACACACAATGATTCCACATGGGAGGAGACCTGCAACATACACACACACAATGATTCCACATGGGAGGAGACCTGCAACATACACACACAATGATTCCACATGGGAGGAGACCTGCAACATACACACACACAATGATTCCACATGGGAGGAGACCTGCAACATACACACACAATGATTCCACATGGGAGGAGACCTGCAACATACACACACACAATGATTCCACATGGGAGGAGACCTGCAACATACACACACAATGATTCCACATGGGAGGAGACCTGCAACATACACACACACAATGATTCCACATGGGAGGAGACCTGCAACATACACACACACAATGATTCCACATGGGAGGAGACCTGCAACATACACACACACATGATTCCACATGGGAGGAGACCTGCAACATACACACACACAAGGAGACCTGATTCCACATGGGAGGAGACCTGCAACATACACACACAATGATTCCACATGGGAGGAGACCTGCAACATACACACACAATGATTCCACATGGGAGGAGACCTGCAACATACACACACAATGATTCCACATGGGAGGAGACCTGCAACATACACACACACAATGATTCCACATGGGAGGAGACCTGCAACATACACACACACAATGATTCCACATGGGAGGAGACCTGCAACATACACACACAATGATTCCACATGGGAGGAGACCTGCATTCCATACAACACACACAATGATTCCACATGGGAGGAGACCTGCAACATACACACACACAATGATTCCACATGGGAGGAGACCTGCAACATACACACACAATGATTCCACATGGGAGGAGACCTGCAACATACACACAATGATTCCACATGGGAGGAGACCTGCAACATACACACACAAATGATTCCACATGGGAGGAGACCTGCAACATACACACACACAATGATTCCACATGGGAGGAGACCTGCAACATACACACACACAAACATACACACACACAATGATTCCACATGGGAGGAGACCTGCAACATACACACACACAATGATTCCACATGGGAGGAGACCTGCAACATACACACACACAATGATTCCACATGGGAGGAGACCTGCAACATACACACACACAATGATTCCACATGGGAGGAGACCTGCAACATACACACACAATGATTCCACATGGGAGGAGACCTGCAACATACACACACACAATGATTCCACATGGGAGGAGACCTGCAACATACACCACACATACAATGATTCCACATGGGAGGAGACCTGCAACATACACACACACAATGATTCCACATGGGAGGAGACCTGCAACATACACACACAATGATTCCACATGGGAGGAGACCTGCAACATACACACACACAATGATTCCACATGGGAGGAGACCTGCAACATACACACACACAATGATTCCACATGGGAGGAGACCTGCAACATACACACACAATGATTCCACATGGGAGGAGACCTGCAACATACACACACACATGATTCCACATGGGAGGAGACCTGCAACATACACACACAATGATTCCACATGGGAGGAGACCTGCAACATACACACACACATGATTCCACATGGGAGGAGACCTGCAACATACACACACACAATGATTCCACATGGGAGGAGACCTGCAACATACACACACACAATGATTCCACATGGGAGGAGACCTGCAACATACACACACAATGATTCCACATGGGAGGAGACCTGCAACATACACACACAATGATTCCACATGGGAGGAGACCTGCAACATACACACACAATGATTCCACATGGGAGGAGACCTGCAACATACACACACAATGATTCCACATGGGAGGAGACCTGCAACATACACACACACAATGATTCCACATGGGAGGAGACCTGCAACATACACACACAATGATTCCACATGGGAGGAGACCTGCAACATACACACACAATGATTCCACATGGGAGGAGACCTGCAACATACACACACACAATGATTCCACATGGGAGGAGACCTGCAACATACACACACACAATGATTCCACATGGGAGGAGACCTGCAACATACACACACACAATGATTCCACATGGGAGGAGACCTGCAACATACACACACACAATGATTCCACATGGGAGGAGACCTGCAACATACACACACACACAATGATTCCACATGGGAGGAGACCTGCAACATACACACACACAATGATTCCACATGGGAGGAGACCTGCAACATACACACACACAATGATTCCACATGGGAGGAGACCTGCAACATACACACACACAATGATTCCACATGGGAGGAGACCTGCAACATACACACACACAATGATTCCACATGGGAGGAGACCTGCAACATACACACACACATGATTCCACATGGGAGGAGACCTGCAACATACACACACACAATGATTCCACATGGGAGGAGACCTGCAACATGATTCCACATGGGAGGAGACCTGCAACATACACACACACAATGATTCCACATGGGAGGAGACCTGCAACATACACACACACAATGATTCCACATGGGAGGAGACCTGCAACATACACACACACAATGATTCCACATGGGAGGAGACCTGCAACATACACACACACAATGATTCCACACCTGCAACATACACACACAATGGGGGAGGAGACCTGCAACATACACACACACAATGATTCCACATGGGAGGAGACCTGCAACATACACACACACAATGATTCCACATGGGAGGAGACCTGCAACATACACACACACAATGATTCCACATGGGAGGAGACCTGCAACATACACACACAATGATTCCACATGGGAGGAGACCTGCAACATACACACACACAATGATTCCACATGGGAGGAGACCTGAACTGCATTCCACATACACACACACAATGATTCCACATGGGAGGAGACCTGCAACATACACACACACATGATTCCACATGGGAGGAGACCTGCAACATACACACACACAATGATTCCACATGGGAGGAGACCTGCAACATACACACACACAATGATTCCACATGGGAGGAGACCTGCAACATACACACACACAATGATTCCACATGGGAGGAGACCTGCAACATACACACACAATGATTCCACATGGGAGGAGACCTGCAACATACACACACACAATGATTCCACATGGGAGGAGACCTGCAACATACACACACACAATGATTCCACACACACAAATGATTCCACATGGGAGGAGACCTGCAACATACACACACAATGATTCCACATGGGAGGAGACCTGCAACATACACACACACAATGATTCCACATGGGAGGAGACCTGCAACATACACACACACAATGATTCCACATGGGAGGAGACACACACACACATGATTCCACATGGGAGGAGACCTGCAACATACACACACAATGATTCCACATGGGAGGAGACCTGCAACATACACACACAATGATTCCACATGGGAGGAGACCTGCAACATACACACACACAATGATTCCACATGGGAGGAGACCTGCAACATACACACACAATGATTCCACATGGGAGGAGACCTGCAACATACACACACACAATGATTCCACATGGGAGGAGACCTGCAACATACACACACACAATGATTCCACATGGGAGGAGACCTGCAACATACACACACACACAATGATTCCACATGGGAGGAGACCTGCAACATACACACACACAATGATTCCACATGGGAGGAGACCTGCAACATACACACACACAATGATTCCACATGGGAGGAGACCTGCAACATACACACACAATGATTCCACATGGGAGGAGACCTGCAACATACACACACACAATGATTCCACATGGGAGGAGACCTGCAACATACACACACACATGATTCCACATGGGAGGAGACCTGCAACATATTCCACACAACATACAATGATTCCACATGGGAGGAGACCTGCAACATACACACACACACAACAATGATTCCACATGGGAGGAGACCTGCAACATACACACACACAATGATTCCACATGGGAGGAGACCTGCAACATACACACACAATGATTCCACATGGGAGGAGACCTGCAACATACACACACACAATGATTCCACATGGGAGGAGACCTGCAACATACACACACACATGATTCCACATGGGAGGAGACCTGCAACATACACACACAATGATTCCACATGGGAGGAGACCTGCAACATACACACACAATGATTCCACATGGGAGGAGACCTGCAACATACACACACAATGATTCCACATGGGAGGAGACCTGCAACATACACACACACAATGATTCCACATGGGAGGAGACCTGCAACATACACACACAATGATTCCACATGGGAGGAGACCTGCAACATACACACACACAATGATTCCACATGGGAGGAGACCTGCAACATACACACACAATGATTCCACATGGGAGGAGACCTGCAACACACACAATGATTCCACATGGGAGGAGACCTGCAACATACACACACACAATGATTCCACATGGGAGGAGACCTGCAACATACACACACAATGATTCCACATGGGAGGAGACCTGCAACATACACACACAATGATTCCACATGGGAGGAGACCTGCAACATACACACACAATGATTCCACATGGGAGGAGACCTGCAACATACACACACACAATGATTCCACATGGGAGGAGACCTGCAACATACACACACACAATGATTCCACATGGGAGGAGACCTGCAACATACACACACAATGATTCCACATGGGAGGAGACCTGCAACATACACACACAATGATTCCACATGGGAGGAGACCTGCAACATACACACACAATGATTCCACATGGGAGGAGACCTGCAACATACACACACAATGATTCCACATGGGAGGAGACCTGCAACATACACACACACAATGATTCCACATGGGAGGAGACCTGCAACATACACACACAATGATTCCACATGGGAGGAGACCTGCAACATACACACACAATGATTCCACATGGGAGGAGACCTGCAACATACACACACAATGATTCCACATGGGAGGAGACCTGCAACATACACACACAATGATTCCACATGGGAGGAGACCTGCAACATACACACACAATGATTCCACATGGGAGGAGACCTGCAACATACACACACAATGATTCCACATGGGAGGAGACCTGCAACATACACACAATGATTCCACATGGGAGGAGACCTGCAACATACACACACAATGATTCCACATGGGAGGAGACCTGCAACATACACACACAATGATTCCACATGGGAGGAGACCTGCAACATACACACACAATGATTCCACATGGGAGGAGACCTGCAACATACACACATGGGAGGAGACCTGCAACATACACACACAATGATTCCACATGGGAGGAGACCTGCAACATACACACACAATGATTCCACATGGGAGACCTGAGATTCCACCTGCAACATACACACACAATGATTCCACATGGGAGGAGACCTGCAACATACACACAATGATTCCACATGGGAGGAGACCTGCAACATACACACACAATGATTCCACATGGGAGGAGACCTGCAACATACACACACAATGATTCCACATGGGAGGAGACCTGCAACATACACACACAATGATTCCACATGGGAGGAGACCTGCAACATACACACACAATGATTCCACATGGGAGGAGACCTGCAACATACACACACAATGATTCCACATGGGAGGAGACCTGCAACATACACACACAATGATTCCACATGGGAGGAGACCTGCAACATACACACACAATGATTCCACATGGGAGGAGACCTGCAACATACACACACAATGATTCCACATGGGAGGAGACCTGCAACATACACACACAATGATTCCACATGGGAGGAGACCTGCAACATACACACACACAATGATTCCACATGGGAGGAGACCTGCAACATACACACACAATGATTCCACATGGGAGGAGACCTGCAACATACACACACAATGATTCCACATGGGAGGAGACCTGCAACATACACACACAATGATTCCACATGGGAGGAGACCTGCAACATACACACACAATGATTCCACATGGGAGGAGACCTGCAACATACACACACAATGATTCCACATGGGAGGAGACCTGCAACATACACACACACAATTCCACATGGGATTCCACATGGGAGGAGACCTGCAACATACACACACAATGATTCCACATGGGAGGAGACCTGCAACATACACACACACAATGATTCCACATGGGAGACCTGCAACATACCTGATTCCACATGGGAGGAGACCTAACATACACACACAATGATTCCACATGGGAGGAGACCTGCAACATACACACACACAATGATTCCACATGGGAGGAGACCTGCAACATACACACACAATGATTCCACATGGGAGGAGACCTGCAACATACACACACAATGATTCCACATGGGAGGAGACCTGCAACATACACACACACAATGATTCCACATGGGAGGAGACCTGCAACATACACACACAATGATTCCACATGGGAGGAGACCTGCAACATACACACACAATGATTCCACATGGGAGGAGACCTGCAACATACACACACAATGATTCCACATGGGAGGAGACCTGCAACATACACACACAATGATTCCACATGGGAGGAGACCTGCAACATACACACACACAATGATTCCACATGGGAGGAGACCTGCAACATACACACACACAATGATTCCACATGGGAGGAGACCTGCAACATACACACACACAATGATTCCACATGGGAGGAGACCTGCAACATACACACACAATGATTCCACATGGGAGGAGACCTGCAACATACACACACACAATGATTCCACATGGGAGGAGACCTGCAACATACACACACACAATGATTCCACATTCCACATGGGAGGAGACCTGCAACATACACACACAATGATTCCACATGGGAGGAGACCTGCAACATACACACACACAATGATTCCACATGGGAGGAGACCTGCAACATACACACACAATGATTCCACATGGGAGGAGACCTGCAACATACACACACAATGATTCCACATGGGAGGAGACCTGCAACATACACACACAATGATTCCACATGGGAGGAGACCTGCAACATACACACACACAATGATTCCACATGGGAGGAGACCTGCAACATACACACACAATGATTCCACATGGGAGGAGACCTGCAACATACACACACACAATGATTCCACATGGGAGGAGACCTGCAACATACACACACACAATGATTCCACATGGGAGGAGACCTGCAACATACACACACAATGATTCCACATGGGAGGAGACCTGCAACATACACACACAATGATTCCACATGGGAGGAGACCTGCAACATACACACACAATGATTCCACATGGGAGGAGACCTGCAACATACACACACACAATGATTCCACATGGGAGGAGACCTGCAACATACATACACACACACACAATGATTCCACATGGGAGGAGACCTGCAACATACACACAATGATTCCACATGGGAGGAGACCTGCAACATACACACACAATGATTCCACATGGGAGGAGACCTGCAACATACACACACAATGATTCCACATGGGAGGAGACCTGCAACATACACACACAATGATTCCACATGGGAGGAGACCTGCAACATACACACACAATGATTCCACATGGGAGGAGACCTGCAACATACACACAATGATTCCACATGGGAGGAGACCTGCAACATACACACAATGATTCCACATGGGAGGAGACCTGCAACATACACACACAATGATTCCACATGGGAGGAGACCTGCAACATACACACACAATGATTCCACATGGGAGGAGACCTGCAACATACACACATGATTCCACATGGGAGGAGACCTGCAACATACACACACAATGATTCCACATGGGAGGAGACCTGCAACATACACACACATGATTCCACATGGGAGGAGACCTGCAACATACACACACAATGATTCCACATGGGAGGAGACCTGCAACATACACACAATGATTCCACATGGGAGGAGACCTGCAACATACACACACAATGATTCCACATGGGAGGAGACCTGCAACATACACACACAATGATTCCACATGGGAGGAGACCTGCAACATACACACACAACATGATTCCACATGGGAGGAGACCTGCAACATACACACACAATGATTCCACATGGGAGGAGACCTGCAACATACACACACAATGATTCCACATGGGAGGAGACCTGCAACATACACACACAATGATTCCACATGGGAGGAGACCTGCAACATACACACAATGATTCCACATGGGAGGAGACCTGCAACATACACACACAATGATTCCACATGGGAGGAGACCTGCAACATACACACACAATGATTCCACATGGGAGGAGACCTGCAACATACACACAATGATTCCACATGGGAGGAGACCTGCAACATACACACACAATGATTCCACATGGGAGGAGACCTGCAACATACACACACAATGATTCCACATGGGAGGAGACCTGCAACATACACACACAATGATTCCACATGGGAGGAGACCTGCAACATACACACACACAATGATTCCACATGGGAGGAGACCTGCAACATACACACACACAATGATTCCACATGGGAGGAGACCTGCAACATACACACACAATGATTCCACATGGGAGGAGACCTGCAACATACACACACAATGATTCCACATGGGAGGAGACCTGCAACATACACACACAATGATTCCACATGGGAGGAGACCTGCAACATACACACACACAATGATTCCACATGATTCCACATGAGGAGACCTGCAACATACACACACAATGATTCCACATGGGAGGAGACCTGCAACATACACACACACAATGATTCCACATGGGAGGAGACCTGCAACATACACACACCTGCACAATGATTCCACATGGGAGGAGACCTGCAACATACACACACAATGATTCCACATGGGAGGAGACCTGCAACATACACACACAATGATTCCACATGGGAGGAGACCTGCAACATACACACACAATGATTCCACATGGGAGGAGACCTGCAACATACACACACACAATGATTCCACATGGGAGGAGACCTGCAACATACACACACAATGATTCCACATGGGAGGAGACCTGCAACACACACACAATGATTCCACATGGGAGGAGACCTGCAACATACACACACAATGATTCCACATGGGAGGAGACCTGCAACATACACACAATGATTCCACATGGGAGGAGACCTGCAACATACACACACAATGATTCCACATGGGAGGAGACCTGCAACATACACACACATGATTCCACATGGGAGGAGACCTGCAACATACACACAATGATTCCACATGGGAGGAGACCTGCAACATACACACAATGATTCCACATGGGAGGAGACCTGCAACATACACACACAATGATTCCACATGGGAGGAGACCTGCAACATACACACACAATGATTCCACATGGGAGGAGACCTGATTCAACACACACACAATGATTCCACATGGGAGGAGACCTGCAACATACACACACAATGATTCCACATGGGAGGAGACCTGCAACATACACACACACAATGATTCCACATGGGAGGAGACCTGCAACATACACACACAATGATTCCACATGGGAGGAGACCTGCAACATACACACACACAATGATTCCACATGAGAGGAGACCTGCAACATACACACACAATGATTCCACATGGGAGGAGACCTGCAACATACACACACACAATGATTCCACATGGGAGGAGACCTGCAACATACACACACAAATGATTCCACATGGGAGGAGACCTGCAACATACACACACAATGATTCCACATGGGAGGAGACCTGCAACATACACACACAATGATTCCACATGGGAGGAGACCTGCAACATACACACACAATGATTCCACATGGGAGGAGACCTGCAACATACACACACACAATGATTCCACATGGGAGGAGACCTGCAACATACACACACAATGATTCCACATGGGAGGAGACCTGCAACACACACACAATGATTCCACATGGGAGGAGACCTGCAACATACACACACAATGATTCCACATGGGAGGAGACCTGCAACATACACACAATGATTCCACATGGGAGGAGACCTGCAACATACACACACAATGATTCCACATGGGAGGAGACCTGCAACATACACACAATGATTCCACATGGGAGGAGACCTGCAACATACACACAATGATTCCACATGGGAGGAGACCTGCAACACACACACAATGATTCCACATGGGAGGAGACCTGCAACATACACACACAATGATTCCACATGGGAGGAGACCTGCAACATACACACACAATGATTCCACATGGGAGGAGACCTGCAACACACACACAATGATTCCACATGGGAGGAGACCTGCAACATACACACACAATGATTCCACATGGGAGGAGACCTGCAACATACACACACAATGATTCCACATGGGAGGAGACCTGCAACATACACACACAATGATTCCACATGGGAGGAGACCTGCAACATACACACACAATGATTCCACATGGGAGGAGACCTGCAACATACACACACACAATGATTCCACATGGGAGGAGACCTGCAACATACACACACAATGATTCCACATGGGAGGAGACCTGCAACATACACACACAATGATTCCACATGGGAGGAGACCTGCAACACACACACAATGATTCCACATGGGAGGAGACCTGCAACATACACACACAATGATTCCACATGGGAGGAGACCTGCAACATACACACAATGATTCCACATGGGAGGAGACCTGCAACACACACACAATGATTCCACATGGGAGGAGACCTGCAACATACACACACAATGATTCCACATGGGAGGAGACCTGCAACATACACACACAATGATTCCACATGGGAGGAGACCTGCAACATACACACACAATGATTCCACATGGGAGGAGACCTGCAACATACACACACACAATGATTCCACATGGGAGGAGACCTGCAACATACACACACACAATGATTCCACATGGGAGGAGACCTGCAACATACACACACAATGATTCCACATGGGAGGAGACCTGCAACATACACACACAATGATTCCACATGGGAGGAGACCTGCAACATACACACACAATGATTCCACATGGGAGGAGACCTGCAACATACACACACACAATGATTCCACATGAGAGGAGACCTGCAACATACACACACAATGATTCCACATGGGAGGAGACCTGCAACATACACACACACAATGATTCCACATGGGAGGAGACCTGCAACATACACACACACAATGATTCCACATGGGAGGAGACCTGCAACATACACACACAATGATTCCACATGGGAGGAGACCTGCAACATACACACACAATGATTCCACATGGGAGGAGACCTGCAACATACACACACAATGATTCCACATGGGAGGAGACCTGCAACATACACACACACAATGATTCCACATGGGTGGAGACCTGCAACATACACACACAATGATTCCACATGGGAGGAGACCTGCAACACACACACAATGATTCCACATGGGAGGAGACCTGCAACATACACACACACAATGATTCCACATGGGAGGAGACCTGCAACATACACACAATGATTCCACATGGGAGGAGACCTGCAACATACACACACAATGATTCCACATGGGAGGAGACCTGCAACATACACACAATGATTCCACATGGGAGGAGACCTGCAACATACACACAATGATTCCACATGGGAGGAGACCTGCAACACACACACAATGATTCCACATGGGAGGAGACCTGCAACATACACACACAATGATTCCACATGGGAGGAGACCTGCAACATACACACACAATGATTCCACATGGGAGGAGACCTGCAACACACACACAATGATTCCACATGGGAGGAGACCTGCAACATACACACACAATGATTCCACATGGGAGGAGACCTGCAACATACACACACAATGATTCCACATGGGAGGAGACCTGCAACATACACACACAATGATTCCACATGGGAGGAGACCTGCAACATACACACACAATGATTCCACATGGGAGGAGACCTGCAACATACACACACACAATGATTCCACATGGGAGGAGACCTGCAACATACACACACAATGATTCCACATGGGAGGAGACCTGCAACATACACACACAATGATTCCACATGGGAGGAGACCTGCAACACACACACAATGATTCCACATGGGAGGAGACCTGCAACATACACACACAATGATTCCACATGGGAGGAGACCTGCAACATACACACAATGATTCCACATGGGAGGAGACCTGCAACACACACACAATGATTCCACATGGGAGGAGACCTGCAACATACACACACAATGATTCCACATGGGAGGAGACCTGCAACATACACACACAATGATTCCACATGGGAGGAGACCTGCAACATACACACACAATGATTCCACATGGGAGGAGACCTGCAACATACACACACAATGATTCCACATGGGAGGAGACCTGCAACATACACACACACAATGATTCCACATGGGAGGAGACCTGCAACATACACACACAATGATTCCACATGGGAGGAGACCTGCAACACACACACAATGATTCCACATGGGAGGAGACCTGCAACATACACACACAATGATTCCACATGGGACGAAACCCGTAATCATCTGTGCGATACAAGCGGCACGAAAGCCGAAACGATACAGCACACGTACTCACACGACCAACGGACATTGTAACAATAATCGACGGCCCAATGGAAACCAAAGGGCACACTTATACAAGTGCTAATCAGTGGAAATAGGGGACAGGTGTGTGTAATGAAAGACTTACATTTAGTGCCCGTATCTTAAGATAGCTAGGTGGTACAACCACATATCTCAGTCCTAGTAAGTACATTTTTCCTCCATAAAGTAGCTATCAGCAATGTCAGAGCGAGTAAGGCGGAAGAGTCAAGTGTGATTGTTGGAAAGGTGTGTGATTGTTAGAAAAGTGTGTGATTGTTGGAAAGGTGTGTGATTGTTGGAAAGGTGTGTGATTGTTGGAAAGGTGTGTGATTGTTAGAAAGGTGTGTGATTGTTGGAAAGGTGTGTGATTGTTGGAAAGGTGTGTGATTGTTAGAAAGGTGTGTAATTGTTAGAAAGGTGTGTGATTGTTAGAAAGGTCTGTGATTGTTGGAAAGGTGTGTGATTGTTAGAAAGGTGTGTGATTGTTGGAAAGGTGTGTGATTGTTAGAAAGGTGTGCGATTGTTAGAAAGGTGTGTGATTGTTAGAAAGGCAAGGTCATTTTGGTGTGAGGTGGGTTGTTGTAGGATTATTTAATATACTATTTGAAGGTTTCAGATGTTTCAGATGTTTTTGGAAGATGGGCAAGGACTTTATGGTCCTAGCTTCAGAGGGAAGCTGGTTCCACCATTGGCGTGCCAGGACAGAGAGATATTTGACTGGGATGAGTGGGAGCTGCCCTACCTTAGGGGTGGGAGGGCCAAGAATCCAGAGGTGGCAGAACAGAGTACTTGGGGTGTAGGGTTTGAACATAGCCTGATGGTAGGGACAGGCAGTTCCCCTTGCTGCTCCGTAAGGAAGTACCATTGTCTTGAAATGGATGTGAGCTTTGACTGGAAGCCAGTGGAGTGTGCGGAGGAGTGGGGTGACATGAGAGAACTTGGGAAGGAGATCCTCTCCACGTCACCTGGTAGGAGCGGCATGCCAGGTAGGATGCAATCCAAGATTCGGCAGAGTCTGAGACACCCTGACCTGAGAGGGTGGAGAGGAGGTTCTGATGGTTCACGGTGTTGAAGGCAGAGGATGGATCTAGAAGGATGAGAAAAGAGGAGAGAGAGTCAGCTTCGGCAGTGCAGAGATCCTCTGAGACACAGAGGAGGGCCGTCTCGGTTGATGGACCCGTCCTGACTGGTTAGGGTGGAGAAGATCATTCCGAGAAAGAGGAAGTTGGTCAGAGACAGCATGCTCAAGTGTTTTGATTGATTCCACTGGTGTCAGCCAGGCTGCACAGAATATAACTAACTGTATGTTGTGAATCCTATTCATAATGTCCATTTCCCCTCTAGCTCTAAGTGACCTCCTTTGATATGAGGCATCAAATAAGGTTTCACCTCGTCTTTTTGGTCTTTCTTTCTTACTTCCCTTTCTTACCTCTACTTGCCTATAGGAACACTCCCTAACATCAAAGAAAACCAAACCTTTGTTATAGAAAAAAGTGGGAAAAAAAACACATTCACAAATTCCCACAAAGCCCATACACCCACTAAACACAGTGTGTTTCACTCTTCTCATCCCTCCATCCTCTCCACCCCCCTTCCCTAATCAGCTATCTATTACAGTTGTGGCCAGACAGGGCTTCCCTAATCAGCTATCTATGACAGCTGTGGCCAGACAGGGCTTCCCTAAACAGCTATCTATTACAGCTGTGGCCAGACAGGGCTTCCCTAATCAGCTATCTATTACAGCTGTGGCCAGACAGGGCTTCCCTAATCAGCTATCTATTACATCTGTGGCCAGACAGGGCTTCCCTAATCAGCTATCTATTACAGCTGTGGCCAGACAGGGCTTCCCTAATCAGCTATCTATTACAGCTGTGGCCAGACAGGGCTTCCCTAATCAGCTATCTATTACAGCTGTGGCCAGACAGGGCTTCCCTAATCAGCTATCTATGACAGCTGTGGCCAGACAGGGCTTCCCTAATCAGCTACCTATTACAGCTGTGGCCAGACAGGGCTTCCCTAATCAGCTATCTATGACAGCTGTGGCCAGACAGGGCTTCCCTAATCAGCTATCTATGACAGCTGTGGCCAGACAGGGCTTCCCTAATCAGCTATCTATTACAGCTGTGGCCAGACAGGGCTTCCCTAATCAGCTATCTATGTTCACATGACAGGAACACCAAAATAACACCATAAGGTTGTTTTTTAAATCAACAGAAAGTTCACACAGGCTGCACCAAATTCTGATGAGATATTAGTCTAATTCACATGAGGTCATTCAAATTGTACCTCAGCCCTAGAGAACATACAGTTACATTAGAATGAGGATACCATGACCATACGAGATACTGTGTCTTCAACGCAGGGGGGGAAATTTTACACATATTTCTGAATGAATACCTTATTCCAGCTCTGTATGGGGGTTTCACAGCCACAAATCAATCAGTTATTCACTGGGCTACTCGCTATTAAATAGCGACAAGGAGATATATAGAGAGTGAAAGACAGACAGCGAGAGAGAGAGAGAGAGAGAGAGAGAGAGAGAGAGAGAGAGAGAGAGAGAGAGAGAGAGAGAGAGAGAGAGAGAGAGAGAGAGAGAGAGAGAGAGAGAGAGAGAGAGAGAGAGAGAGAGAGAGAGAGAGAGAGAGAGAGAGAGAGAGAGAGAGAGAGAGAGAGAGAGAGAGAGAGAGAGAGAGAGAGAGAGAGAGAGAGAGAGAGAGAGAGAGAGAGAGAGAGAGAGAGAGAGAGAGAGAGAGAGAGAGAGAGAGAGAGAGAGAGAGAGAGAGAGAGAGAGAGAGAGAGAGAGAGAGAGAGAGAGAGAGAGAGAGAGAGAGAGAGAGAGAGAGAGAGAGAGAGAGAGAGAGAGAGAGAGAGAGAGAGAGAGAGAGAGAGAGAGAGAGAGAGAGAGAGAGAGAGAGAGAGAGAGAGAGAGAGAGAGAGAGAGAGAGAGAGAGAGAGAGAGAGAGAGAGAGAGAGAGAGAGAGAGAGAGAGAGAGAGAGAGAGAGACAGTTTGTCGAAAGCCTGGGTGAGCAAATGTGTCCCATTGAATTTCAGAGAACACCTAAGGGAAATTTTAAGACTTGGTTTTTACTCTCAATATATTGCCAATGCATACCTCATGTGAGTAAATCACTGGGTGACCCAGAACCACTGTATGGAGAGACATTTCCTTTGGGAAATGTTGGGGTTTGAGGCAAGTTTTTAATCTCAATAGGTTGGCCAAAAGCATACTGACCTAACCAGTGTTGTTATATTCCTAACAAAGTGATTTGGGGCTTTGAATGACTGCTGTGGCTCAGTGCGTGGAGTCTGACAGATGAGCAGCAGTCTGGTCTGATTAAAGTGTTGTTCTGTGCTGTGCTGAGCAGCAGTCTGGTCTGATTAAAGTGTTGTTCTGTGCTGTGCTGAGCAGCAGAGGACACTGGCAGAAACATGAATAGGGCCTAAAGAGCTCTATCTATCTTTCAATTCAATTCAAGGGCTTTATTGGCATGGGAAACATGTGTTAACATTGCCAAAGCAAGTGAGGTAGATAATATACAAAAGTGAAATAAACAATACAAATTAACAGTAAACATTACACATACAGACTTTTCAAAACAATAAAGACATTACAAATGTCATATTATGTATATATACAGTGTTGTAACAATGTACAGATGGTTAAAGTACACAAGGGAAATAAATAAATATGGGTTGTATTTACAATGGTGTTTGTTCTTCACTGGTTGACCTTTTCATGAGGCAACAGGTCACAAACCTTGCTGCTGTGATGGCACACTGTGGAATTTCACCCAGTAGATATGGGAGTTTATCCAAATTGGGTTGTTTTCAAATTCTTTGTGAATCTGTGTCATGAGAGGGAAATATGTGTCTCTAATATGGTCATACATTGGCCAGGAGGTTAGGAAGTGCAGCTCAGTTTCCACTTCATTTTGTGGGAGGTATGCACATAGCCTGTCTTGCTTAGGGGACTCTTCTCCAGGTTCATCTCTCTGTAGGTGATGGCTTTGTTATGGAAGGTTTGGGAATCGCTTCATTTTAGTTGGTTGTAGAATTGAATGGCTCTTTTCTGGATTTTGATAATTAGTGGGTATCGGCCTATTTCTGCTCTGCATGCATTATTTGGTGTTCTACGTTGTACACAGAAAATATTTTTGCACTATCTATCTATCCATCACAACAGATCTCAGTGTGAGGACACTGGCGGAGACATGAATAGGGCCAGGGCTAAAGAACACTAGAGGAGATATGAATAGGGCCAGGGCTAAAGGACACTGGAGGAGACATGAATAGGGCCAGGGCTAAAGGACACTGGAGGAGACATGAATAGGGCCAGGGCTAAAGGACTCTGGAGGAGACATGAATAGGGCCAGGGCTAAAGGACACTAGAGGAGACATGAATAGGGCCAGGGCTAAAGGACACTAGAGGAGACATGAATAGGGCCAGGGCTAAAGGACACTGGAGGAGACATGAATAGGGCCAGGGCTAAAGGACTCTGGAGGAGACATGAATAGGGCCAGGGCTAAAGGACACTAGAGGCGACATGAATAGGGCCAGGGCTAAAGGACACTAGAGGAGACATGAATAGGGCCAGGGCTAAAGGACACTAGAGGAGACATGAATAGGGCCAGGGCTAAAGGACACTAGAGGAGACATGAATAGGGCCAGGGCTAAAGGACACTGGAGGAGACATGAATAGGGCCAGGGCTAAAGGACTCTGGAGGAGACATGAATAGGGCCAGGGCTAAAGGACACTAGAGGAGACATGAATAGGGCCAGGGCTGCATCAGGTCCCAAGTGTAGATGATGAACAGAAAAGTATTTTATAACCATGCAGCATGCAGAAATACACACACGTACACAGGTACACACAGACACACACAGTTGCACCACACCTACCTTGCTGATTCAGTCAGGTAAAGCAGATGCTGAGAAGGCTGAAGTCATCAATCCTCAACTGACCTCCCAGAGAGAGAGACGCTCAGCTCCGCAGATGAGCACAGGCCCAAACACTGTGTGTGTGTGTGTGTGTGTGTGTGTGTGTGTGTGTGTGTGTGTGTGTGTGTGTGTGTGTGTGTGTGTGTGTGTGTGTGTGTGTGTGTGTGTGTGTGTGTGTGTGTGTGTGTGTGTGTGTGTGTGTGTGTGTGTGTGTGTGTGTGTGTGTGTGTGTGTGTGTGTGTGTGTGTGTGTGTGTGTGTGTGTGTGTGTGTGTGTGTGTGTGTGTGTGTGTGTGTGTGTGTGTGTGTGTGTGTGTGTGTGTGTGTGTGTGTGTGTGTGTGTGTGTGTGTGTGTGTGTGTGTGTATGTGTGTGTGTGTGTGTGTGTGTGTGTGTGTGTGTGTGTGTGTGCATATGTGTGTGTGCATATGTGTGTGTGCAAATGTGTGTGTGCATATCAGTGTGCATATGTGTGTGTGTGCATATGTGTGTGTGTGGGTGTCTGTGTGTGTGTGTGGGTGCATATGTGTGTGGGTGTGTGTAAAAGATGCTGAAGAGCCTCTGCCCACAATCAAATGGCCCAGCAGGCTCAGAACATGTGAAAGTCTGTAAACTCGAACAAACTAAATTCATTGAACTGTCATGGGACTATTCTGATAATCAACCATCTATTAGACTATTACCACTGGGCTGATATATAATCAACCCTCTAGAGGACTATTACCACTGGGCTGATATATAATCAACCCTCTAGAGGACTATTACCACTGGGCTGATATATAATCAACCCTCTAGAGGACTATTACCACTGGGCTGATATATAATCAACCCTCTAGAGGACTATTACCACTGGGCTGATATATAATCAACCCTCTAGAGGACTATTACCACTGGGCTGATATATAATCAACCCTCTGTTAGACTATTACCACTGGGCTGATATATAATCAACCCTCTATTAGACTATTACCACTGGGCTGATATATAATCAACCCTCTATTAGACTATTAACACTGGGCTGATATATAATCAACCATCTATTAGACTATTACAACTGGGCTGATATATAATCAACCCTCTATTAGACTATTACCACTGGGCTGATATATAATCAACCCTCTAGAGGACTATTACCACTGGGCTGATATATAATCAACCCTCTATTAGACTATTACCACTGGGCTGATATATAATCAACCCTCTAGAGGACTATTACCACTGGGCTGATATATAATCAACCCTCTAGAGGACTATTAACACTGGGCTGATATATAATCAACCATCTATTAGACTAGTACCACTGGGCTGATATATAATCAACCCTCTACAGGACTATTACCACTGGGCTGATATATAATCAACCCTCTACAGGACTATTACCACTGGGCTGATATATAATCAACCCTCTAGAGGACTATTACCACTGGGCTGATATATAATCAACCCTCTAGAGGACTATTACCACTGGGCTGATATATAATCAACCCTCTATTAGACTATTACCACTGGGCTGATATATAATCAACCCTCTAGAGGACTATTACCACTGGGCTGATATATAATCAATCCTCTATTAGACTATTACCACTGGGCTTGTAACGGCGTTCGTCTGTTGAATGAAGAGAGTCAGACCGAAATGCAGCGTGTAGGTTACTCATGACTTTAATGAATGAAAACAGTACATGAAATAACTGAATTATGAAAACAACAAACGAAACGTGAAACTAATTACAGCCTATCTGGTGACTACTACACAGAGACAGAAACAAACACCCACAAAATACAAAGCGAAAGTCAGGCTGTCTAAATACGGTTCTCAATCAGAGACAACGACAAGCACCTGACTCTGATTGAGAATCGCCTCAGGCAGCCAAGCCTAACTAGACACACCCCTAATCAGCCGCAATCCCAAATAATACAAACCCCAATATGAATACAACATATAAACCCATGTCCCACCCTGGCCTACCCAAACATATAACAAAAACACAAAATACAATGACCAAGGCGTGACAGAACCCCCCCCTAAGGTGCTGACTCCCGGACGCACCTCAAGAGCATAGGGAGGGTCCGGGTGGGCGTCTGTCCATGGTGGCGGTTCTGGCTCGGGACGTGGACCCCACTCCATTAATGTCCTATTTCCTCCCCTTCGCGTCCTGGGATAATCCACTTTCTCCGCCAACCATGGCCTAATAGTCCTCCCCCAGATCCCCACATAACTGAGGAGCAGCTCGGGACAGAGGGGCATCTCAGGACAGAGGGGCATCTCAGGACAGAGGGGCATCTCAGGACAGAGGGGCATCTCAGGACAGAGGGGCAGCCCGGGACAGAGGGGCAGCTCGGGACAGAGGGGCAGCTCGGGACCGAAGCAGCCCGGGACTGAGGGGAAGCCCGGTACTGAGGGGAAAGCCCAGTACTGAGGGAAGCCCAGTACTGAGAGGAAGCCCAGTACTGAGAGGAAGCCCAGTACTGAGAGGAAGCTCAGGCAGGTAGTAGGCTCCGGTAAATCCTGGCTGGCTGGCAGATCTGGAAGAGACTGGTTGTCGAGCAGATCTGGAAGAGACTGGTTGTCGGGCAGCGCTGGGCTGACTGGTGGCACTGGCGGCGCTGGGCAGACTGGCGGCGCTGGACAGACTGGGAGCACTGGCGGCGCTGGGCAGACTGGAGACTCCGGCCGCGCTGGGCAGACTGGGAGCACTGGCCGCGCTGGGCAGACTGGGAGCACTGGCCGCGCTGGGCAGACTGGAAGCACTGGCCGCGCTGGGCAGACTGGGAGCACTGGCCGTGCTGGGTAGACTGGGAGCGCTGGTGGCGCTGAGTAGACTGGGAGCACTGGCCGCGCTGGGCAGACTGGGAGCACTGGCCGCGCTGGGCAGACTGGGAGCACTGGCCGCGCTGGGCAGACTGGGAGCACTGGCCGCGCTGGGCCGACTGGGAGCACTGGCGGCGCTGGGCAGACTGGCGGCGCTGGGCAGACTGGGAGCACTGGGCAGACTGGGAGCACTGGCGGCGCTGGACAGACAGGAGACTCCGGCAGCACAGGAGAGGAGAAAGGCTCTGGCTGCGCTAAACAGACGGGAGACTCCGGCAGCGCAGGACAGGAGAAAAGCTCTGGCTGCGCTGAACAGGCGAGGCGTACTTGAGGCCTGGTGCGTGGTGCTGGAACTGGTGGTACTGGATCGAGGACACGCACAGGAAGCCTAGTGCGGGGAGCTGCTACCGGAGGACTGGTGTGTAGAGGTGGCTCTGGATAGACCGGACCGTGCAGGCGCACTGGAGCTCTTAAGCACCGAGCCTGCCCAAGCTTACCTGGCTCGATGCCCACTCTAGCCCGGCCAATAGGAAGGGCTGGTATGTGCCGCACCTGGCTCTGCACCCGTACTGGAAACACCTTGCGCTCCATAGCATAACACGGTGCCTGCCCGGTCTCTCTAGCCCAACGGTGAGCACAGGGAGTTTGCGCAGGTCTCCTACCTGGCATAACTATTCTCTCTTCTAGCCCCCCCCAAAAAAAATTTGGGGGCTGTTTTTCCGGCTTCCAAACGCGTCGCCGTGCTGCCTCCTCATACCTGCGCCTCTCCGCTTTAGCCGCTTCTATTTCTTCCTTGGGACGGCGATATTGTCCCGGCTGCGCCCAGGGTCCTTTACCGTCTAATTCCTCCTCCCATGTCCAAATCTCCAAGTGGTGCAGCCTCTCCCACTGCAACTGCTCTTCACGATTAACAGGGAGAGTAGGCTCAGGTCTGACTCCTGACTCAGGCACTCTCTCTCTGCGCTCTCCCCCGTTACTTTCGGTTTTCGCTCTGCGTCGCCATGTTTTCCTTTTCGCCTCCATTCGTCTATAGCCCTCTTCGCATTGCTGTAGGGAATCCCAGGCGGGCTCCTGCACTCGCTCTGGGTCGGCCGCCCACCTGTTGATTTCTTCCCACGTCGTATAATCCATGCCTCTACCCTCCATAACGTCCTCCTTTAGATCCTGCCAGTTTACACACTGCTCAGTCTGTGAGTGGTGGGTGTTTCTGTATCGGCATTCTTCTGTTGAATGAAGAGAGTCAGACCGAAATGCAGCGTGTAGGTTACTCATGACTTTAATGAATGAAAACAGTACATGAAATAACTGAATTACGAAAACAACAAACGAAACGTGAAACTAATTACAGCCTATCTGGCGACTACTACACAGAGACAGGAACAAACACCCACAAAATACAAAGCGAAAGCAAGGCTGTCTAAATACGGTTCTCAATCAGAGACAACGACAAGCACCTGACTCTGATTGAGAATCGCCTCAGGCAGCCAAGCCTAACTAGACACACCCCTAATCAGCCGCAATCCCAAATAATACAAACCCCAATACGAATACAACATACAAACCCATGTCACACCCTGGCCTACCCAAACATATAACAAAAAAATATTAAATACAATGACCAAGGCGTGACAGGGTTGATATATAATCAACCCTCTAGAGGACTATTACCACTGGGCTGATATATAATCAACCCTCTAGTGTCTAGAGGACTATTACCACTGGGCTGATATATAATCAACCCTCTAGAGGACTATTACCACTGGGCTGATATATAATCAACCCTCTAGTGTCTAGAGGACTATTACCACTGGGCTGATATATAATCAACCCTCTAGAGGACTATTACCACTGGGCCGATATATAATCAACCCTCTAATATTGGTTTAACTGGAAGACAGTTAGCAGATTAGTGGAATCAGCTTGGATGTACCTGGGCTGAATCAGGTGGGTTATACATGGGCAGAATCAGGAAGTATATACCTGGGCTGAATCAGGTCGGTTATACCTGGGTGAATCAGGTAGTATATACCTGGGCTGAATCAGGTAGTATATACATGGGCTGAATCAGGTAGTATATACCTGGGCTGAATCAGGTTGGTTATACCTGGGCTGAATCATGTAGTATATACCTGGGCTGAATCAGGTCGGTTATACCTGGGCTGAATCAGGTAGTATATACCTGGGCTGAATCATTTGGGTTATACCATGGCTGAATCAGGTGGGTTATACCTGGGCTGAATCAGGTAGTATATACCTGGGCTGAATCAGGTGGGTTATACCTGGGCTGAATCAGGTAGTATATGCCTGGGCTGAATCAGGTGGGTTATACCATGGCTGAATCAGGTGGGTTATTCCTGGGCTGAATCAGGTGGGTTATACCATGGCTGAATAAGGTGGGTTATACCATGGCTGAATCAGGTAGTATATACCTGGGCTGAATCAGGTATTATATACCTGGGCTGAATCAGGTATTATATACCTGGGCTGAATCAGGTGGGTTATACCTGGGCTGAATCAGGTGGGTTATTCCTGGGCTGAATCAGGTGGGTTATACCATGGCTGAATGAGGTGGGTTATACCTGGGCTGGATCAGATTGGTTATACCATGGCTGAATCAGGTGGGTTATTCATGGGCTGAATCAGGTGTGGTGTACCTGGGCTGAATCAGGTAGTATATACCTGGGCTGAATCAGGTTGTATATACCTGGGCTGAATCAGGTGGGTTATACCATGGCTGAATCATGTGGGTTATACCTGGGCTGAATCAGGTAGTATATACCTGGGCTGAATCAGGTAGTTTATACCTGGGCTGAATCAGGTAGTATATACCTGGGCTGAATCAGGTAGGTTATACCTGGGCTGAATCAGGTAGTATATACCTGGGCTGAATCAGGTAGGTTATACCTGGGCTGAATCAGGTAGTATATACCTGGGCTGAATCAGGTGGGTTATACCTGGGCTTAATCAGGTAGTATATACCTGGGCTGAATCATTTGGGTTATACCATGGCTGAATCAGGTGGGTTATTCATGGGCTGAATCAGGTGTGGTGTACCTGGGCTGAATCAGGTAGTATATACCTGGGCTGAATCAGGTTGTATATACCTGGGCTGAATCAGGTGGGTTATACCATGGCTGAATCATGTGGGTTATACCTGGGCTGAATCAGGTAGTATATACCTGGGCTGAATCAGGTAGTTTATACCTGGGCTGAATCAGGTAGTATATACCTGGGCTGAATCAGGTAGGTTATACCTGGGCTGAATCAGGTAGTATATACCTGGGCTGAATCAGGTAGGTTATACCTGGGCTGAATCAGGTAGTATATACCTGGGCTGAATCAGGTGGGTTATACCTGGGCTTAATCAGGTAGTATATACCTGGGCTGAATCATTTGGGTTATACGATGGCTGAATCAGGTGGGGTATACCTGGGCTGAATCAGGTAGTATATACCTGGGCTGAATCAGGTGGGTTATACCTGGGCTAAATCAGGTAGTATATACCTGGGCTAAATCAGGTATTATATACCTGGGCTGAATCAGGTATTATATACCTGGGCTGAATCAGGTGGGTTATACCTGGGCTGAATCAGGTGGGTTATTCCTGGGCTGAATCAGGTGGGTTATACCATGGCTGAATGAGGTGGGTTATACCTGGGCTGAATCAGGTGGGTTATTCATGGGCTGAATCAGGTGTGGTGTACCTGGGCTGAATCAGATTGGTTGTACCTGGGCTGAATCAAGTGGGTTATACCTGGGCTGAATGAGGTGGGTTATCCCTGGGCTGAATCAGGTGTGGTGTACGTTGGCTGAATCAGGTGGGTTGTCCCTGGTCTTAAAATCAGGTTGGTTATACCTGGGCTGAATCAGGTGGCTTATACCTGGGCTGAATCAGGTAGTATATACCTGGGCTGAATCAGGTGGGTTATACCTGGGCTGAATCAGGTGGGTTATACCTGGGCTGAATTAGGTGGGTTATACCTGGGCTGAATCAGGTGGGTTGTACCTGGGCTAAATCAGGTGGGTTATACCTGGGCTGAATCAGGTGGGTTATACCTGGGCTGAATAAGGTTGTATATACCTGGGCTGAATCAGGTGGGTTATACCATGGCTGAATCATGTGGGTTATACCTGGGCTGAATCAGGTTGTAATGATCTTCGTCTGTTGTTAGAAGAGAGACAGACCGAAATGCAGCGTGTACGTTACTCATGCCTTTTAATGAAGCTAAAGCGGTACATGAAAATAATAGAAGAAGAAAACAACAAACGAATGAAACAAATACAGCCTATCTGGTGACTAACACTAAGACAGGTACAATGACCAAGGCGTGACAGAACCCCCCCCCTAAGGTGCGGACTCCGGGACGCACCTCAAGAGCATAGGGAGGGTCCGGGTGGGCGTCTGTCCATGGTGGCGGTTCTGGCTCGGGACGTGGACCCCACTCCATTAATGTCCTAGTTCCTCCCCTTCGCGTCCTAGGATAATCCACCTTCTCCGCCGACCATGGCCTAATAGTCCTCACCCTGATCCCCACATAACTGAGGGGCAGCTCGGGACAGAGGGGCAGCTCGGGACAGAGGGGCAGCTCGGGATAGAGGGGCAACTCGAGACAGCAGGGCAGCCCGGGACAGAGGGGCAGCCCGGGACCGAAGCAGCCCGGTACTGAGGGGAAGCCCGGTACTGAGGGGAAGCCCGGTACTGAGGGGAAGCCCGGTACTGAGGGGAAGCCCGGTACTGAGAGGGAGCTCAGTACAGAGAGGGAGCCTAGTACTGAGAGGAAGCTCAGTACTGAGAGGAAGCTCAGGCAGGTAGTAGGCTCCGGTAAATCCTGGCTGGCTGGTGGACCTGGATGATTAAGGTTGTCTGGCCGATCTAGAAGATCTTGGCAGACTGGCACTTCTGGCGGATCCTGGCAGACTGGCACTTCTGGTGGATCCTGGCAGACTGGCACTTCTGGTTGATCCTGGCAGACTGGTGACACTGGGCCAACAGGAGACTCCGGCAGCACAGGAGAGGAGAAAGGCTCTGGCTGAGCTGAACAGGCTGGAGACTCCGATAGCACAGGAGGGGAGAAAAGCACTGGCTGTGCTGAACAGGCGATGCGCACTGGACGCGCTGGGCCGACTGGTAGCACTGGTGGCGCTGGACAGACAGGAGACTCCGGCAGCGCCGGAGAGGAGAACAGCTCTGGTTGCGCTAAAGCACTGGCTGTGCTGAACAGGCGATGCGCACTGGACGCGCTGGGCCGACTGGGAGCACTGGTGGCGCTGGACAGACAGGAGACTCCGGCAGCGCAGGAGAGGAGAAAAACTCTGGCTGCGCTAAACAGGCGAGGCGCACTGGAGGCCTGGTGCGTGGTGCTGGAACTGGTGGTACTGGCGCGAGGACACGCACAGGAAGCCTGGTGCGGGGAGCTGCTACCGGAGGACTGGTGTGTAGAGGTGGCTCTGGATAGACCGGACCGTGCAGGCGCACTGGAGCCCTAGAGCACCGAGCCTGCCCAAGCTTCCCTGGCTCGATGCCCACTCTAGCCCGGCCAATAGGAAGAGCTGGTATGTGCCTCACCGGGCTATGCTCCCGCACTGAAAACACCATGCGCTCCATAGCATAACACGGTGCCTGCCCGGTCTCTCTAGCCCAACGGTGAGCACAGGGAGTATGCGCAGGTCTCCTACCTGGCATAACTATTCGCCCTTCTAGCTCCCCCCCAATAATTTTTTTGGGCTGTTTTTCCGGTTTCCTTGCCAACCGTGTTCCCTCGTATCGTCGGCTCCTATCTCCCGCTGCCTCTGCTCTCCTTAGTGCCTCCACCTGTTCCCATGGAAGACGATCTCTTCCGGCCAATATCTCCTCCCAAGTGTAACAACCTTTACCATCCAATACGTCTTCCCATGTCCATTCTCCAAATAATTCATATCGTCCTCCTTCAACACCTGCCAGTTCACACGCTGCTCGGTCTGTGAATCGTGGTGGGTGATTCTGTAATGATCTTCGTCTGTTGTTAGAAGAGAGACAGACCGAAATGCAGCGTGTAGGTTACTCGTGCCTTTTAATGAAGCTAAAGCGGTACATGAAAATAATAGAAGAAGAAAACAACAAACGAATGAAACTAATACAGCCTATCTGGTGACTAACACTAAGACAGGTACAATGACCAAGGCGTGACACAGGTAGTATATACCTGGGCTGAATCAGGTAGTATATACCTGGGCTGAATCAGGTAGGTTATACCTGGGCTGAATCAGGTAGTATATACCTGGGATGAATCAGGTAGGTTATACCTGGGCTGAATCAGGTAGTATATACCTGGGCTGAATCAGGTGGGTTATACCTGGGCTTAATCAGGTAGTATATACCTGGGCTGAATCATTTGGGTTATACCATGGCTGAATCAGGTGGGGTATACCTGGGCTGAATCAGGTAGTATATACCTGGGCTGAATCAGGTGGGTTATACCTGGGCTAAATCAGGTAGTATATACCTGGGCTGAATCAGGTAGTATATACCTGGGCTGAATCAGGTGGGTTATACCTGGGCTAAATCAGGTAGTATATACCTGGGCTAAATCAGGTGGGTTATACCATGGCTGAATCAGGTGGGTTATTCCTGGGCTGAATCAGGTGGGTTATACCATGGCTGAATGAGGTGGGTTATTCCTGGGCTGAATCAGGTGGGTTATACCATGGCTGAATGAGGTGGGTTATACCTGGGCTAAATCAGGTAGTATATACCTGGGCTAAATCAGGTAGTATATACCTGGGCTAAATCAGGTGGGTTATACCATGGCTGAATCAGGTGGGTTATTCCTGGGCTGAATCAGGTGGGTTATACCATGGCTGAATGAGGTGGGTTATTCCTGGGCTGAATCAGGTGGGTTATACCATGGCTGAATCAGGTGGGTTATACCATGGCTGAATGAGGTGGGTTATACCTGGGCTGAATCAGGTGGGTTATTCATGGGCTGAATCAGGTGTGGTGTACCTGGGCTGAATCAGATTGGTTGTACCTGGGCTGAATCAAGTGGGTTATACCTGGGCTGAATGAGGTGGGTTATCCCTGGGCTGAATCAGGTGTGGTGTACGTTGGCTGAATCAGGTGGGTTGTCCCTGGTCTTAAAATCAGGTTGGTTATACCTGGGCTGAATCAGGTGGGTTATACCTGGGCTGAATCAGGTGGGTTATACCTGGGCTGAATCAGGTTGGTTATACCTGGGCTGAATCAGGTGGGTTGTACCTGGCTGAATCAGGTGTGTTATACCTGGGCTGAATCAGGTTGGTTATACCTGGGCTGAATCAGGTAGTATATACCTGGGCTGAATCAGTTGGGTTATACCTGGGCTGAATCAGGTAGTATATACCTGGGCTGAATCAGGTGGGTTATACCTGGGCTGAATCAGGTGGGTTGTACCTGGCTAAATCAGGTGTGTTATACCTGGGCTGAATCAGGTGGGTTACACCTAGGCTAAATCAGGTGGGTTATACCTGGGCCAAATCAGGTGGGTTCTACCTGTGTAATGCTCCGGGTGTCGTGGGTGTGGAGTCAAATGCAGGAGACAGAGTTCAATGCTGTGCGTCTTTTAATAGCACCAACGCACCACAGGGTGCTCACAAAAGTTACGTTCCCAAAACACAGGGAATCAAAAAATACAATAGAAAAATTCACGACCAGGCACTAACACGTACCTTTACAACAGAGCCGAAGGTTACAATGAAATAATCCCGCACAACAACCAGGCGGGCCGGCTGTCTAATAACGACAAACTAATTAACATAAACAGGTGCTACCACTAAACATACAAGGAGGGGGAGGAAAGACAATCAGTGGCAGCTAATAGGCCGGCTCCAACCGCCCGGGAAGGGGAAACACCCTCGATCGGACTCGTGACAACCTGGGCTGAATCAGGTGGGTTATACCTGGGCTAAATCAGGTGGGTTATACCTGGGCTAAATCAGGTGGGTTATTCCTTGGCTGAAACAAAAGCCTGCTGTCCGCCCTTACTGTCATGTTTTGTCTTAGATTCTCTTGTCATTTTGCTTTTCCCTCTGTTCATTTTCCCCCTGCTGGTCTTTTTAGGTTCGTTCCCCTTTTTCTCTCTCCCTTCCTCTCTCTCTTCTCTCTATCGTTCCGTTCCTGCTCCCAGCTGTTCCTATTCCCCTAATCAATCATTTAGTCTTCCCACACCTGTTCCTTATCTTTTCCCCTGATTAGAGTCCCTATTTCTTCCCTTGTTTTCCGTTCCTGTCCTGTCGGATCCTTGTCTATAGTTCACCGTGCTGTGTCTGTGTATCGCCCTGTCGTGTCGTGTTTCCCTCAGATGCTGCGTGGAGAGCAGGTGTCTGAGTCTGCTAGGTTCAAGTGCCTTCCCGAGGCAACCTGCAGTTCTTGATCGAGTCTCCAGTCTGTTCTCGTCATTACGAGTGGAATTATGTCTTATGTTTGTAGAATTACTTTACTGGATTAAAGACTCTGTTTTCGCCAAGTCGCTTTTGGGTCCTCATTCACCTGCATGACAGAAGGATCCGACCAAAGAATGGACCCAGCGACTACAGACGTTCGTAACACTGCCGTCGAGATCCAAGGAGCCATGCTCGGCAGACACGAGCAGGAATTGTCTGCTGCTCGCCATGCCGTGGAGAACCTGGCCGCTCAGGTTTCCGACCTCTCTGGACAGTTCCAGAGTCTTCGTCTCGTGCCACCTGTTACTTCCTGGCCTGCCGAGCCTCCGGAACCTAGGGTTAATAACCCACCTTGCTACTCCGGGCAGCCCACGGAGTGCCGCTCCTTTCTCACCCAGTGTGATATTGTGTTCTCTCTCCAACCCAACACATACTCTAGCGAGAGAGCTCGGGTTGCTTACGTCATTTCACTCCTTACTGGCCGGGCTCGAGAGTGGGGCACAGCTATCTGGGAGGCAAGGGCTGATTGTTCTAACAATTACCAGAACTTTAAAGAGGAGATGATTCGGGTTTTTGACCGTTCAGTTTTTGGTAGGGAGGCTTCTAGGGCCCTGGCTTCCCTATGCCAAGGTGATCGATCCATAACGGATTACTCTATAGAGTTTCGCACTCTTGCTGCCTCTAGTGACTGGAACGAGCCGGCGCTGCTCGCTCGTTTTCTGGAGGGACTCCACGCAGTGGTCAAAGATGAGATTCTCTCTCGGGAGGTTCCTTCCAGTGTGGACTCTTTGATTGCTCTCGCCATCCGCATAGAACGACGGGTAGATCTTCGTCACCAAGCTCGTGGAAGAGAGCTCGCGTCAACGGTGTTTCCCTGCTCCGCATCGCAACCATCTCCCTCCTCTGGCTCAGAGACTGAGCCCATGCAGCTGGGAGGTATTCGCATCTCGACTAAGGAGAGGGAACGGAGGATCACCAACCGCCTGTGCCTCTATTGCGGATTTGATGGACATTTTGTCAATTCATGTCCAGTAAAAGGCCAGAGCTCATCAGTAAGCGGAGGGCTACTGGTGAGCGCTACTACTCAGGTCTCTTCATCTAGATCCTGTACTACTATGTCGGTCCATCTACGCTGGACCGGTTCGGGTGCTACATGCAGTGCCTTGATTGACTCGGGGCTGAGGGTTGTTTCATGGACGAAGCATGGGCTCGGAAACATGACATTCCTTTCAGACAGTTAGACAAGCCTACGCCCATGTTTGCCTTAGATGGTAGTCATCTTCCCAGTATCAGATTTGAGACACTACCTTTAACTCTCACAGTATCTGGTAACCACAGTGAGACTATTTATTTTTAGATTTTTCGTTCACCTTTTACACCTGTTGTTTTGGGTCATCCCTGGCTAGTATGTCATAATCCTTCTATTAATTGGTCTAGTAATTCTATCCTATCCTGGAACGTTTCTTGTCATGTGAAGTGTTTAATGTCTGCCATCCCTCCCATTTCTTCTGTCCCCACTTCTCAGGAGGAACCTGGCGATTTGACAGGAGTGCCGGAGGAATATCATGATCTGCGCACGGTCTTCAGTCGGTCCCGAGCCAACTCCCTTCCTCCTCACCGGTCGTATGATTGTAGTATTGATCTCCTTCCGGGGACCACTCCTCCTCGGGGTAGACTATACTCTCTGTCGGCTCCCGAACGTAAGGCTCTCGAGGATTATTTATCTGTGTCTCTTGACGCCGGTACCATAGTGCCTTCTTCCTCTCCGGCCGGGGCGGGGTTCTTTTTGTTAAGAAAAAGGACGGTACTCTGCGCCCCTGCGTGGATTATCGAGGGCTGAATGACATAACGGTTAAGAATCGTTATCCGCTTCCCCTTATGTCATCAGCCTTCGAGATTCTGCAGGGAGCCAGGTGCTTTACTAAGTTGGACCTTCGTAACGCTTACCATCTCGTGCGTATCAGAGAGGGGGACGAGTGGAAAACGGCGTTTAACACTCCGTTAGGGCATTTTGAGTACCGGGTTCTGCCGTTTGGTCTCGCCAATGCGCCAGCTGTTTTTCAGGCATTAGTTAATGATGTTCTGAGAGACATGCTGAACATCTTTGTTTTTGTCTATCTTGACGATATCCTGATTTTTTCACCGTCACTCGAGATTCATGTTCAGCACGTTCGACGTGTTCTACAGCGCCTTTTAGAGAATTGTCTCTACGTGAAGGCTGAGAAGTGCTCTTTTCATGTCTCCTCCGTTACTTTTCTCGGTTCCGTTATTTCCGCTGAAGGCATTCAGATGGATTCCGCTAAGGTCCAAGCTGTCAGTGATTGGCCCGTTCCAAGGTCACGTGTCGAGTTGCAGCGCTTTTTAGGTTTCGCTAATTTCTATCGGCGTTTCATTCGTAATTTCGGTCAAGTTGCTGCCCCACTCACAGCTCTTACTTCTGTCAAGACGTGTTTTAAGTGGTCCGGTTCCGCCCAGGAGCTTTTGATCTTCTAAAAGAACGTTTTACGTCCGCTCCTATCCTCGTTACTCCTGACGTCACTAGACAATTCATTGTCGAGGTTGACGCTTCAGAGGTAGGCGTGGGAGCCATTCTATCCCAGCGCTTCCAGTCTGACGATAAGGTTCATCCTTGCGCTTATTTTTCTCATCGCCTGTCGCCATCTGAACGCAACTATGATGTGGGTAACCGCGAACTGCTCGCCATCCGCTTAGCCCTAGGCGAATGGCGACAGTGGTTGGAGGGGGCGACCGTTCCTTTGTCGTTTGGACAGACCATAAGAACCTTGAGTACATCCGTTCTGCCAAACGACTTAATGCCCGTCAAGCTCGTTGGGCGTTGTTTTTCGCTCGTTTCGAGTTTGTGATTTCTTACCGTCCGGGTAGCAAAAACACCAAGCCTGATGCCTTATCCCGTCTGTTTAGTTCTTCTGTGGCTTCTACTGATCCCGAGGGGATTCTTCCTTATGGGCGTGTTGTCGGGTTGACAGTCTGGGGAATTGAAAGACAGGTTAAGCAAGCACTCACGCACACTGCGTCGCCGCGCGCTTGTCCTAGTAACCTCCTTTTCGTTCCTGTTTCCACTCGTCTGGCTGTTCTTCAGTGGGCTCACTCTGCCAAGTTAGCTGGTCATCCCGGTGTTCGAGGCACTCTTGCGTCTATTCGCCAGCGCTTTTGGTGGCCGACTCAGGAGCGTGACACGCGCCGTTTCGTGGCTGCTTGTTCGGACTGCGCGCAGACTAAGTCGGGTAACTCTCCTCCTGCCGGTCGTCTCAGACCGCTCCCCATTCCTTCTCGACCATGGTCTCACATCGCCCTAGACTTCATTACCGGTCTGCCTTTGTCTGCGGGGAAGACTGTGATTCTTACGGTTGTCGATAGGTTCTCTAAGGCGGCACATTTCATTCCCCTCGCTAAACTTCCTTCCGCTAAGGAGACGGCACAAATCATCATCGAGAATGTGTTCAGAATTCATGGCCTCCCGTTAGACGCCGTTTCAGACAGAGGCCCGCAATTCACGTCACAGTTTTGGAGGGAGTTCTGTCGTTTGATTGGTGCGTCCGTCAGTCTCTCTTCCGGGTTTCATCCCCAGTCTAACGGTCAAGCAGAGAGGGCCAATCAGACGATTGGTCGCATACTACGCAGCCTTTCTTTCAGAAACCCTGCGTCTTGGGCAGAACAGCTCCCCTGGGCAGAATACGCTCACAACTCGCTTCCTTCGTCTGCTACCGGGTTATCTCCGTTTCAGAGTAGTCTGGGTTACCAGCCTCCTCTGTTCTCTTCCTAGCTTGCCGAGTCCAGCGTTCCCTCCGCTCAAGCGTTTGTCCAACGTTGTGAGCGCACCTGGAGGAGGGTGAGGTCTGCACTTTGCCGTTACAGGGCACAGACTGTGAGAGCCGCCAATAAACGCAGGATTAAGAGTCCAAGGTATTGTTGCGGCCAGAGAGTGTGGCTTTCCACTCGTAACCTTCCTCTTACGACAGCTTCTCGTAAGTTGACTCCGCGGTTCATTGGTCCGTTCCGTGTCTCCCAGGTCGTCAATCCTGTCGCTGTGCGACTGCTTCTTCCGCGACATCTTCGTCGCGTCCATCCTGTCTTCCATGTCTCCTGTGTCAAGCCCTTTCTTCGCACCCCCGTTCGTCTTCCCTCCCCCCCTCCCGTCCTTGTCGAGAGCGCACCTATTTACAAGGTACGTAGGATCATGGACATGCGTTCTCGGGGACGGGGTCACCAATACTTAGTGGATTGGGAGGGTTACGGTCCTGAGGAGAGGAGTTGGGTTCCGTCTCGGGACGTGCTGGACCGTTCACTCATCCTCCGTTGCCGCCAGGATTCCTCCTCGAGTGCGCCAGGAGGCGCTCGGTGAGTGGGGGGGTACTGTCATGTTTTGTCTTAGATTGTCTTGTCATTTTGCTTTTCCCTCTGTTCATTTTCCCCCTGCTGGTCTTTTTAGGTTCGTTCCCCTTTTTCTCTCTCCCTTCCTCTCTCTCTTCTCTCTATCGTTCCGTTCCTGCTCCCAGCTGTTCCTATTCCCCTAATCAATCATTTAGTCTTCCCACACCTGTTCCTTATCTTTTCCCCTGATTAGAGTCCCTATTTCTTCCCTTGTTTTCCGTTCCTGTCCTGTCGGATCCTTGTCTATTGTTCACCTTGCTGTGTCTGTGTATCGCCCTGTCGTGTCGTGTTTCCCTCAGATGCTGCGTGGAGAGCAGGTGTCTGAGTCTGCTAGGTTCAAGTGCCTTCCCGAGGCAACCTGCAGTTCTTGATCGAGTCTCCAGTCTGTTCTCGTCATTACGAGTGGAATTATGTCTTATGTTTGTAGAATTACTTTACTGAATTAAAGACTCTGTTTTCGCCAAGTCGCTTTTGGGTCCTCATTCACCTGCATGACACTTTCAGTCCATTTTTCAAGCCCTGTTATGGAACTATTCTGATATCATATTCTATGTTCTATTTTTTGAAAAGGTAATATTAGTTTCTAGACAAGGTGTTGGCTATGCTTTCATGGACACATGTTCAGCCAGACAGCCCATGACCCACCTGGGTGATTTCACAGGTCTGGCAGCAGACTAGCAGATGTCCCTCCGGCTCTCATCAAAGAGCTTCATCTCACTGCAAAAACACGTTGGCCATTGAAATGAGTCACATACATCTTGAATAAATATAACCAGGCTGGAATGGAACTCAGATACTCTAGGCAAAGTAAAACATAGCTTAGAGTAACATAACATAACAGTAAAAATCTACCTCAAGTCATGTCCATGTAAAAGGACACATGAGCATCAACATGTTAAGTTCATAGGCGTGTGTTAAGGCATTTATATATTTGTCAACTTTTTTCTATATTAAATATTAGGAATAAGCAAAGGTTTTGATTTCTGTCCAAACACCTGAGAAAGGGGTCTTAGAAAATGTATTATAATGTGTGTCTAAACTGTATTAGAAATACATCAAAACACTATAATGTTGATGTAAAGACCCCTGCCAACTAATATCTACACTTGTAAATTCAGAAAAAAAAGAAACGTCCCTTTCTCAGGACCCTCCGTCGCTGGACCAGACAGGACTGGCAACAACGTCACATAGGGGCACAACCCTCCGTCGCTGGACCAGACAGGACTGGCAACAACATCACATAGGGGTACAACCCCTCCGTCGCTGGACCAGACAGGACTGGCAACAACGTCACATAGGGGTACAACCCCTCCGTCGCTGGACCAGACAGGACTGGCAACAACGTCACATAGGGGCACAACCCCTCCGTCGCTGGACCAGACAGGACTGGCAACAACGTCACATAGGGGTACAACCCCTCCGTCGCTGGACCAGACAGGACTGGTAACAACGTCACATAGGGGCACAACCCCTCCGTCGCTGGACCAGACAGGACTGGCAACAACGTCACATAGGGGTACAACCCCTCCGTCGCTGGACCAGACAGGACTGGCAACAACGTCACATAGGGGTACAACCCCTCCGTCGCTGGACCAGACAGGACTGGCAACAACATCACATAGGGGCACAACCCCTCCGTCGCTGGACCAGACAGGACTGGTAACAACATCACATAGGGGCACAACCCCTCCGTCGCTGGACCAGACAGGACTGGCAACAACATCACATAGGGGTACAACCCCTCCGTCGCTGGACCAGACAGGACTGGCAACAACGTCACATAGGGGTACAACCCCTCCGTCGCTGGACCAGACAGGACTGGCAACAACGTCACATAGGGGCACAACCCCTCCGTCGCTGGACCAGACAGGACTGGCAACAACATCACATAGGGGCACAACCCCTCCGTCGCTGGACCAGACAGAACTGGCAACAACGTCACATAGGGGTACAACCCCTCCGTCGCTGGACCAGACAGGACTGGCAACAACGTCACATAGGGGCACAACCCCTCCGTCGCTGGACCAGACAGGACTGGTAACAACGTCACATAGGGGCACAACCCCTCCGTCGCTGGACCAGACAGGACTGGCAACAACGTCACATAGGGGCACAACCCCTCCGTCGCTGGACCAGACAGGACTGGCAACAACGTCACATAGGGGCACAACCCCTCCGTCGCTGGACCAGACAGGACTGGCAACAACATCACATAGGGGCACAACCCCTCCGTCGCTGGACCAGACAGGACTGGCAAAAAGTGCTCTTCACTGATGAGTCGTGGTTTTGTCTCACCAGGGGTGATGGTCGGATTTGCGTTTATCGTCGAAGGAATGAGCATTACACCGAGGCCTGTACTCTGGAGCGGGATCTACTTGGAGGTGAAGGGTCCGTCATGGTCTGGGGTGGTGTGTCACATCATCATCGGACTGAGCTTGTTGTCATTGCAGGCTATCTCAACGCTGTGTGTTACAGAGAAGACATCCTCCTCCCTCATGTGGTAGCCTTCCTGCAGACTCATCCTGACATGACCCTCTAGCATGACAATTCCACCAACCATACTGCTCGTTCTGTGCGTGATTTCCTGCAAGACAGGAATGTCAATGTTCTGCCATGGCCAGCGAAGAGCCCGGATCTCAATCCCATTGGGACCTGTTGGATCGGAGGGTGAGGACTAGGGCCACCCCCCAGAAATGTCCGGGAACTTGCAGGTGCCTTGGTGGAAGAGTGGGGTAACATCTCAAAGCAAGAACTGACAAATCTGGTGCAGTCCATGAGGAGGAGATACACTGAAGTACTTAATGCAGCTGGTGGCCACATCAGATACTGTCTATTACTTTTGAATTTGACCACCTCTTTGTTCAGAGAAACATTATTCCATTTCTGTTAGCCACATGTCTGTGGAACTTGTTCAGATTATGTCTCAGTTGTTGAATGTTGTTATGAGAGGAAGTTTCTTTTTTTACTGAGTTTATTAAGTTTAGGATATTGTTTTCTGTCTTCTGTAATTTGAAGAAACATTGCCTTGTGCCTTGAAATTACGTTACCGGAAACCCGGTTGAGCTAATGTACAGTGCCTTGCAAAAGTATTCACCCCCCCTGGCATTTTTCCTATTTTGTTGCATTACAACTAGAGGTCGACCGATTATGATTTTTGAACCCCTGCTGTGTTTGCCCCCCACATCTAGATGTGTGAAGTTTAGTGTATTTTCTGTAGGGAAACTAATTGTCCATAATTTATGACATTCCTGGGAGTGTGTAAACTGATTTGTTTTATTACCACATAATGTATGTTCTCTATAGTTATGTACTTGAAAATGTATCAATTGATCAATTCTGCACATTTGGGCAGACTTGATAAAACATTTTGAACAGTAATGCAATGGTTCATTGGATCAGTCTAAAACTTGGCACATACACTGCTGCCATCTAGTGGCCAAAATATTAATTTCGATTAGACTCTTAACTCATATATTGGCCTTTCTCTTACATTTTCACAGATGGTGGAACAAAAAAAACTAATAGAAAACGCATGTTTTTAGTTTGTATTATCTTTTACTAGATCCAATGTGTTATATTCTCCTACATTCATTTCCCATTTCCACAAATGTCAAAGTGTTTCCTTCCAAATGGTATCGAAGAATTTGCATATCCTTGCTTCAGGTACTGAGCTACAGGCAGTTAAATTTGGGTATGTCATTTCAGGCGAAAATTGAAAAAAAAAACAGTCCCATCCTTAAGAGGTGTCTGTGACCAACAAATGCATATCTGTATTCCCAGTCGTGTGAAATCCATAGATTAGGGCCTAATTCATTTATTTCAATTGACTTGATTTCCTCATATGAACTGTAAATTGTTGCATGTTGCGTTATATATTTGCTCAGTGCAGGGGCACAACTTTAGTTTTAGAAGTGGGGTGAGGCATAGTATTATTACATTTTTTATCAAGTATATAATGTGGATGGGTGTATGGTGGATAAAAACTCCAAACAGCCTGCCCACTGCTCGGAGGCGTCCCTATGGTCCTAAAGTACATCGTTGCCTCATGTCCCCCCCATATACTGAAATGCCTTGTATTATCAGTGGAATGAGGCAACGGTGTACTTGGTTCAGTGTATTATGTGTGTTCTTTGTGCGTCAGCAGCCAAGGTTGGAAACAGTGATTGTGAACAGCAAGGCCAGGCCAGGCGAGAGAGGAAGCAGCTGACATTATGATGTGCTTGGAGGAAGCAGCTGACATTATGATGTGCTAGCTCATCCTCCAGGGGAATAGCTTTCCAAGGCTGTGAATTAGGAGGCAAACTGGTTGTTTCTCTATGGGTAAACATTTATAATTAGGATCCTCTTGACAAGCGTCCACAAATCATTTTGCTTATTCCACTGAGAGTTGGGACTGCGGTGTGTGTGTGTGTGTGTGTGTGTGTGTGTGTGTGTGTGTGTGTGTGTGTGTGTGTGTGTGTGTGTGTGTGTGTGTGTGTGTGTGTGTGTGTGTGTGTGTGTGTGTGTGTGTGTGTGTGTGTGTGTGTGTGTGTGTGTGTGTGTGTGTGTGTGTGTGTGTGTGTGTGTGTCTGGGGCCTATGGGGCACTGGGCCTGTCTGTCAATATTCCCTGGTTTGGAGCTTTCAATTTCAAATACCTCAAGATTACGACAGCAATTCAATCTAGACAGGCACCACTGGGAGTACTACGGCCACCGCTGGCTGCCACTAAGGATCCTAATTGGAGTTGAAAACAGAAGGCCAGAGTAACTGTGACATTGAACACAACAAGCTAACAATAACTCACATACCCAACACTGTATAAGCTGAATAAACTGTATAAACTATTATAAATCTACAATAGCAAGTGCAGAATATGACTTTCTCCAATAACTCACATACCCCACGCTGAATAAACTGTATAAACTATTATAAGTATACAATAGCAAGTGCAGAATATGACTTTCTCCAATAACTCACATACCCCACGCTGAATAAACTGTATAAACTATTATAAGTATACAATAGCAAGTGCAGAATATTACTTTCTCCAATAACTCACATACCCCACGCTGAATAAACTGTATAAACTATTATAAGTATACAATAGCAAGTGCAGAATATTACTTTCTCCAATATCTCACATACCCCACGCTGAATAAACTGTATAAACTATTATAAGTCTACAATAGCAAGTGCAGAATATTACTTTCTCCAATATCTCACATACCCCACGCTGAATAAACTGTATAAACTATTATAAGTCTACAATAGCAAGTGCAGAATATTACTTTCTCCAATATCTCACATACCCCACGCTGAATAAACTGTATAAACTATTATAAGTCTACACTAGCAAGTGCAGAATATTACTTTCTCCAATAACTCAATGATACCTCACATGTTTTTACATCTCCCATTCAGAGTGATGGTTAAGAATAGGACCTGCACACCACCCTGATCTCACGCACAAATCAAAAGCTTCAACGCACACCTTTATCACCCGTTTGGATCGTTAAAACCTTCTCATGTTACAAAGATAAAGGTATAAATTGTTAGAGCATTTAGTGTACAGGCCACACATAATGGTGTTCCACAGTAGGTAAGACATATGACACGGCCTTTTGTTTATGCAGTACTCTCTCACATAAACTAATTCAGTGAGCTTGACATTATAAATATAACCTCCGTTCAGTAAGTAGAGTACATGAAACGAATCACACATTTGCAACATCTGTCATCTCTCTAATTCTTTCCGTTTGAAATCGTAACGACACACTGTGACCTACTGCAGTAATCATAACGACACACTGTGACCTACTGCAGTAATCATAACGACACGCTGTGACCTACTGCAGTAATCATAACGACACACTGTGACCTACTGCAGTAATCATAACGACACACTGTGACCTACTGCAGTAATCATAACGACACGTTGTGACCTACTGCAGTAATCTTAACGACACACTGTGACCTACTGCAGTAATCATAACGACACGCTGTGACCTACTGCAGTAATCATAACGACACACTGTGACCTACTGCAGTAATCATAACGACACACTGTGACCTACTGCAGTAATCATAACGACACACTGTTACCTACTGCAGTAATCATAACGACACACTGTGACCTACTGCAATAATCATAACGACACACTGTGACCTACTGCAGTAATCATAACGGCACGCTGTGACCTACTGCAGTAATCTTAACGGCACAACAACACCTCTGGATGAGGGGCAAACGCTACTCGCTTATATAATGGCCCTTTCAGTTAGTACAAGCAAGGTGAACAGGGCACCTGACCCTGTGAACAGAGTCCAGCGCAGCACAACATAAAAATTCAATCTACTTTAAACCCCAAAGCAGCCCAGTTAGTGTCACATTACATTTACATTTAAGTCATTTAGCAGACGCTCTTATCCAGAGCGACTTACAAATTGGCACCTGGCCCGACGCAGCCGTTTATCATTCCTCATTCCTTTGAAAAACAACGGCTTGTTTTTTTTAAATGTCGTTTGAAAGGCCATGTTAAAAACTATTGTTGCACACAGAGTGGGTCCATTCGGCTTATCATGTGACTTGTAAGCACATTTCTACTTCTGAACTTATTTAAACAGAATTGAAGTCCCTTTCCCCCTACAGCCACCTCTCCCCCTCCACACACTCCAACAATGCAGGTTTTCAGCAGAGATATCCTTCAGAGAGATCCACTGTACAGAACCATCTGCTTCCTGCAGTCCTCTGCCGGCTAACCTTCTGTTAATTTCACTAACCACCCTGGCCATCCTCTCCACAGTCACCGACAATCATCTCCCTTCATCTCTTCCCCCTCTCCTCCACTGCTGATGTGTGTGTGTGTGTGTGTGTGTGTGTGTGTGTGTGTGTGTGTGTGTGTGTGTGTGTGTGTGTGTGTGTGTGTGTGTGTGTGTGTGTGTGTGTGTGTGTGTGTGTGTGTGTGTGTGTGTGTGTGTGTGTGTGTGTGTGTGTGTGTGTGTGTGTGTGTGTGTGTGTGTGTGTGTGTGTGTGTGTGTGTGTGTGTGTGTGTGTGTGTGTGTCTAAATCATCCTAAAGTATCTACAAATGTATATTGTGACTCAAATAAATTACCTATAGATTTCAGCCAATCATTATTTTTCCTCAGAGTATTAGAGCTACGGTTTAATTACTTCGAATTATAGCATTGTTGACAGGAAGTGCTACAGTGGAATTGTAATTTGTTTCATTGTAAAATTGACAGGTGATTAAACAGTTGTAGCAGACAGAAATGTCATTATAGCAGGTCGATATTCGTTTATCAAATCTATGTGTTCTGTCAGTAAATCTTTTGTTCACTAATTATTTTTCTAGTAAAACAAATCAAAATATCACAACAATAGCAAAACACGTCGACAATGTGCTGCATGCAATGTGCAAAGTTATGCTACGACAATACACCCATCCACAGGACACAAGTAGTCACTGAACTACACCCATCCACAGGACAAGAGTAGTCACTGAACTACACCCATCCACAGGACACGAGTAGTTACACCCATCCACAGGACACAAGTAGTCACTGAACTACACCCATCCACAGGACACGAGTAGTTACACCCATCCACAGGACACAAGTAGTCACTGAACTACACCCATCCACAGGACAAGAGTAGTCACAGAACTACACCCATCCACAGGACAAGAGTAGTCACTGAACTACACCCATCCACAGGACACGAGTAGTTACACCCATCCACAGGACACAAGTAGTCACTGAACTACACCCATCCACAGGACAAGAGTAGTCACTGAACTACACCCATCCACAGGACACGAGTAGTTACACCCATCCACAGGACACGAGTAGTCACTGAACTACACCCATCCACAGGACACGAGTAGTTACACCCATCCACAGGACACGAGTAGTTACACCCATGCACAGGACACGAGTAGTCACTGAACTACACCCATCCACAGGACACGAGTAGTTACACCCATCCACAGGACACGAGTAGTCACTGAACTACACCCATCCACAGGACACGAGTAGTCACTGAACTACACCCATCCACAGGACACGAGTAGTTACACCCATCCACAGGACACGAGTAGTTACACCCATCCACAGGACACGAGTAGTCACACCCATCCACAGGACACGAGTAGTCACTGAACTACACCCATCCACAGGACACGAGTAGTCACTGAACTACACCCATCCACAGGACACGACTAGTCACTGAACTACACCCATCCACAGGACACGAGTAGTTACACCCATCCACAGGACACGAGTAGTCACTGAACTACACCCATCCACAGGACACGAGTAGTTACACCCATCCACAGGACACGAGTAGTCACACCCATCCACGGGACACGAGTAGTCACACCCATCCACAGGACACGAGTAGTTACACCCATCCACGGGACACGAGTAGTCACACCCATCCACAGGACACGAGTAGTTACACCCATCCACAGGACACGAGTAGTCACACCCATCCACAGGACACAAGTAGTCACACCCATCCACAGGACACGAGTAATCACACCCATCCACAGGACACGAGTATTCACACCCATCTACAGGACACAAGTAGTTACACCCATCCACAGGACACGAGTAGTCACACCCATCCAAAGGACACGAGTAGTTACACCCATCCACAGGACACGAGTAGTTACACCCATCCACAGGACACGAGTAGTCACACCCATCCACAGGACACGAGTAGTCACACCCATCCACAGGACACGAGTAGTCATTGAACTACACCCATCCACAGGACACGAGTAGTCACTGAACTACACCCATCCACAGGACACGAGTAGTTACACCCATCCACAGGACACGAGTAGTTACACCCATCCACAGGACACGAGTAGTTACACCCATCCACAGGACACGAGTAGTCACACCCATCCACAGGACACGAGTAGTCACTGAACTACACCCATCCACAGGACACGAGTAGTCACTGAACTACACCCATCCACAGGACACGAGTAGTTACACCCATCCACAGGACACGAGTAGTCACTGAACTACACCCATCCACAGGACACGAGTAGTTACACCCATCCACAGGACATGAGTCATTACACCCATCCACAGGACACGAGTAGTTACACCCATCCACAGGACACGAGTAGTCACACCCATCCACAGGACACGAGTAGTTACACCCATCCATAGGACACGAGTAGTCACACCCATCCCCAGGACACGAGTAGTCACACCCATCCACAGGACACGAGTAGTTTACTGAATGGTTTGATGAAAGTTATGCTATGACAATACACCCATCCACAGGACACGAGTCGTCACTGAACGGTTGGATGAAACATGAAAACGATATAAACCATATGCCATCGCCATCTCAGTCACCAAACCTCGACCCAATTGAACACACTCTGGATCGGCGACGGAGACGGTGTTTTCCACCACCATCAACAAAACACCAAACGATGGAACTTACCGTGGAAGAATGGTGTCGCAGCCCTCCAATAGAGTTCTAGACACTTGTAGAATCTATGCCACGGTGCATTGAAGCTGTTCTGTCTCGTGGTGGCCCAACGCCTTATTAAGACACTTTATGTTGGAGTTTCCTTTATTCTGGCAGGTGCCTGTAGGTTATTTTATTTTAATACACTAGTCTCTTATTTTATTTTAATTCCTGTAAGGGTTGCACACCACTGAACCGTGACGTTTTTAAAAGCAATCCCAATGATTGCAGTCCATCGGAGTGAAATGTACCGTGCACACACAGGTGACTGACAATGTAAAAATACAGATAATGTGTTTATGTGTTGCCTGATATATGTTGTCAATGATTTGTTGTTTTAAATCCTCTACGTCCAACACTAACTAACATTTAATTACACTTAACGATTCTATTGCTGCTTTCTCGTTCAAACAACTCCAAGTGGTTTCTGCTGGGAGGAAGTGACTGTATACCCATCATGGGAGGAAGTGACTGTACATCCATCATGGGAGGAAGTGACTGTACACCCATCATGGGAGGAAGTGACTGTACATCCATCATGGGAGGAAGTGACTGTACATCCATCATGGGAGGAAGTGACTGTACACCCATCATGGGAGGAAGTGACTGTACATCCATCATGGGAGGAAGTGACTGTACACCCATCATGGGAGGAAGTGACTGTACATCCATCATGGGAGGAAGTGACTGTACACCCATCATGGGAGGAAGTGACTGTACATCCATCATGGGAGGAAGTGACTGTACACCCATCATGGGAGGAAGTGACTGTACATCCATCATGGGAGGAAGTGACTGTACATCCATCATGGGAGGAAGTGACTGTACATCCATCATGGGAGGAAGTGACTGTACACCCATCATGGGAGGAAGTGACTGTACACCCATCATGGGAGGAAGTGACTGTACATCCATCATGGGAGGAAGTGACTGTACATCCATCATGGGAGGAAGTGACTGTACACCCATCATGGGAGGAAGTGACTGTACACCCATCATGGGAGGAAGTGACTGTACATCCATCATGGGAGGAAGTGACTGTACACCCATCATGGGAGGAAGTGACTGTACACCCATCATGGGAGGAAGTGACTGTACATCCATCATGGGAGGAAGTGACTGTACATCCATCATGGGAGGAAGTGACTGTACATCCATCATGGGAGGAAGTGACTGTACACCCATCATGGGAGGAAGTGACTGTACACCCATCATGGGAGGAAGTGACTGTACATCCATCATGGGAGGAAGTGACTGTACACCCATCATGGGAGGAAGTGACTGTACACCCATCATGGGAGGAAGTGACTGTACATCCATCATGGCCTGCCTCTCCAAACCCCTTACCCCTCGTCAGGGGTGTTGCGGCCTACTGGGTGACTCTCCGCTGTCTCCATGTCGTACCCTTACAGTGTTGCTAATGAGGTCAATGAGAGATCAGTGATACACCAGGTTGATCAGTTCTGTATACCTAGAGGAGGTTTTTACAGCACAGAGGACAGTGATACACCAGGTTGATCAGTTCTGTATACCTAGAGGAGGTTTTTACAGCACAGAGGACAGTGATACACCAGGTTGATCAGTTCTGTATACCTAGAGGAGGTTTTTACAGCACAGAGGACAGTGATACACCAGGTTGATCAGTTCTGTATACCTAGAGGAGGTTTTTACAGCACAGAGGACAGTGGTGCAGCACTAGACAGCAGTTCAGAGGCCCCTCAGGTACTCCATAAAAACCTGATTGGCCAAGGCCATTATGCCACACAAAGAGAACACTGCATTCCAATAGATAGAGAAGGATCTTGAATGGAAAGCACTTCCATAGTGACATCACATCTATTCAATCTGTTTATCATGAATAAAAGTCACAATGGTAAGCCATTCCATTGGTGCTGGATTGTGAAGTCACATCTGATCCACTGTGAAGTCAATGTGGCAAAGTAATGGTGATTCCATCACCACTGTGGCATCACAGATGTTCCTTTTTGATTAAACAGCTATTTCATTGTGATGTCACAACTATTTCACTGTGATGTCACCACCTTTCCACTGTGATGTCACAACCATTATATTTTTAGTATGATGCCACTTTTTGCCATGATGTGATTCCATTGTGATATGACAATATTTCCACCACAAAACCAGTTGATCTTAAACTAGCTTCTCAGAAACAAATATTTTAGTAAACCATTAAAGACCAACATCTAAGACATTGTCCTCTGTGTTAGCCTTCAAGTATGATACAGTAATTAGAAAACATGGTAACAGTAATCTGTTACGTTACCAGCAAAAATATTGTAATCATATTACAGATACTTTTAAAAAAGTAGATGATTACTTTGAGGATTACTTTTAAATTCAGAAAAAAAGGATGTTTGTGAAAAAAATGATCTTTTACACGTCTGTTTTACTCAATGACATTCAAAGCAGCGTTGAAAAAAGGTCAAGTTAAAATTTGTTCCACCTGAGTGAGTCTGACCACAAGTCAGAGACCACTATGATGACACACCACATGTGTTTGATGGATTGTGGGAAAAGAGCAGGAATAGGGTTTTGTGGGCTACAGTCCAAGCTGTGTCTTCCAATGGTGCGACAGCTGTCAGCATCCAAACATGATCCAACCTGAATAAACACTTAAGGATGACAGCAGGGGTGGAGTCTACAGATATCACTTATTATTGATATCTACATAATGACATATATGATGACAGCAGGGGTGGAGTCTACAGATATCACTTATTATTGATATCTACATAATGACATATATGATGACAGCAGGGGTGGAGTCTACAGATATCACTTATTATTGATATCTACATAGCACATTGATGTGAATCACACTGCTGCTCTCTCATTTAGCTATTTGTGCTTTACGGATTGTGGTTGTTGTGGAGGGCTGTTCACAAATCTAAACCTCATAATGGTTGAATTCAAGTAGTTTAAGATGCCTATCAATCAATGTTTTTGAAACCAGTGGATAGCCAGTGAAAAATGTGCTCTTGCAACAGCTGCATAGTGCAGATCCCAGACTATGGAACAACAGCTGTATAGTGCAGATCCCAGACTATGGAACAACAGCTGTATAGTGCAGATCCCAGCCTATGGAATAACAGCTGTATAGTGCAGATCCCAGCCTATAGAATAACAGCTGTATAGTGCAGATCCCAGCCTATAGAATAACAGCCTATGGAATAACAGCTGTAGTGCAGATCCCAGCCTATAGAATAACAGCTGTATAGTGCAGATCCCAGCCTATAGAATAACAGCTGTATAGTGCAGATCCCAGCCTATAGAATAACAGCTGTATAGTGCAGATCCCAGCCTATAGAATAACAGCTGTATAGTGCAGATCCCAGCCTATAGAATAACAGCTGTATAGTGCAGATCCCAGCCTATAGAATAACAGCTGTATAGTGCAGATCCCAGCCTATAGAATAACAGCTGTATAGTGCAGATCCCAGCCTATGGAATAACAGCTGTATAGTGCAGATCCCAGCCTATAGAATAACAGCTGTATAGTGCAGATCCCAGCCTATAGAATAACAGCTGTATAGTGCAGATCCCAGCCTATGGAACAACAGCTGTATAGTGAGGAACCCAGCCTATGGAATAACAGCTGCATAGTGCAGATCCCAGCCTATGGAATAACAGCTGCATAGTGCAGATCCCAGCCTATGCAATAACAGCTGCATAGTGCAGATCCCAGCCTATGGAACAACAGCTGCATAGTGCGGATCCCAGACTATGGAACAACAGCTGTATAGTGCAGATCCCAGCCTATGGAATAACAGCTGTATAGTGCAGATCCCAGCCTATGGAACAACAGCTGTATAGTGAGGAACCCAGCCTATGGAATAACTGCTGCATAGTGCAGATCCCAGCCTATGGAATAACAGCTGCATAGTGCAGATCCCAGCCTATGCAATAACAGCTGCATAGTGCAGATCCCAGCCTATGGAACAACAGCTGCATAGTGCAGATCCCAGCCTAAGGAACAACAGCTGTATAGTGCAGATCCCAGCCTATGGAACAACAGCTGTATAGTGAGGATCCCAGCCTATTGAATAACAGCTGTATAGTTTAGATCCCAGCCTATGGAATAACAGCTGCATAGTGCAGATCCCAGCCTATGGAATAACAGCTGCATAGTGCAGATCCCAGCCTATGGAATAACAGCTGTATAGTGCAGATCCCAGCCTATGGAACAACAGCTGTATAGTGAGGATCCCAGCCTATTGAATAACAGCTGTATAGTGCAGATCCCAGCCTATGGAATAACAGCTGTATAGTGCAGATCCCAGCCTATGGAATAACAGCTGTATAGTGCAGATCCCAGCCTATGGAATAACAGCTGTATAGTGCAGATCCCAGCCTATGGAATAACAGCTGTATAGTGCAGATCCCAGCCTATTGAATAACAGCCAGATCCCAGCCTATGGAATAACAGCTGTATAGTGCAGATCCCAGCCTATGGAATAAAAGCTGCATAGTGCAGATCCCAGCCTATGGAACAACAGCTGTATAGTGCAGATCCCAGCCTATCGAATAACAGCTGCATAGTGCAGATCCCAGCCTATGGAATAAAAGTGGGGCTTTTATTGCTCAATCTAATTCATGCTGATAAAAAAAAGTCCTAATGGACACATGATCAAACTCACACATGTTTGATAGACTTGACGTGGCATTCTGTAGTTGTTATATACCGTTTTGGATTTATAAATTATATGTATATTAATGAAAAGATATAATTTAATCATATAATATGTAATAGAAAGTGATGGGTTAAAAGAAGCTTACATAACCAACTCATAAAGTATCATTTACCATCCATATATGGCCAGCTATGCAAACTTTAACATTGATTTATCCTGTAATAGATGTCGTTCAATTGATAACATACATTTTTGTCTTCTTCTAATGCCTCTTAAGGGGAAAGTAATCTAAAAGTAACTGAATGTAATCAGATTACGTTACTGACTTTGGGTAATCCAAAAGTTAAGTTACTGATTACAATTTTGGACAGGTAACTAGTAACTGTAACGGATAACATTTACTAAGTAACCATGCCAACCTTGGACTGGAGGGTCAAATCAGTCAGTCACAGAGCCTCAGGTGTGATAGGAGGATGAAGCCAGTCAGTCACAGAGCCCCAGGTGTGAGTGGAGGATGAAGTCAGTCAGTCACAGAGCCCCAGGTGTGATAGGAGGATGAAGACAGTCAGTCACAGAGTCCCAGGTGTGATAGGATGAAGTCAGTCAGTCACAGAGTCCCAGGTGTGATAGGAGGATGAAGACAGTCAGTCACAGAGTCCCAGGTGTGATAGGAGGATGAAGACAGTCAGTCACAGAGCCCCAGGTGTGATAGGATGAAGTCAGTCAGTCACAGAGCCCCAGGTGTGAGTGGAGGATAAAGCCAGTCAATCACGGAGCCCCAGACAGCTAATATAGCATAAAGGGCAGCTCCAATATTTCCCCATGGTTAGAGTGTCTCCATTCTCCTGGCCGTCCTGTTTAATGAAGTAGCAGTGTGTTGAATGACAACCAGATGGGGCTGTATTAGAGCAGACAGACTGCTCCGAGCATCACTAACAAGGATCATTTGAGTCCCACTGGGCACCAGGCATTAGCCTCTGGGTTTATCAGCATTTGTGGCATCTCTGCTAGCCAGTTAGCACAGCAAGAAGGAAACACTGTGGCAGTGTGGCTGATGACAGGGGACGGACGGGGAATGCTTGATTTGTTCACTGTGTTTTTTCATTTAGTCTAAGAGGAAGCATTCAAGTGCAAATTTGCATGTGGACTGGGGGAGGATGGACTGGGGACTGGGGGAGTGTGGACTGAGGGAGTGTAGACTGGGGACTGGGGGAGCATGGACTGGGGACTGGGGGTGCGTGGACCGGGGACTGGGGGAGTGGGGACTGGGGACTGGGGGAGTGTGGACTGGGGGAGTGTAGACTGGAGACTGGGGGAGCATGTACTGGGGACTGGGGGTGCATGGACTGGGGACTGGGGGAGTGGGGACTGGGGACTGGGGGAGTGTGGACTGGGGAGTGTAGACTGGGGACTGGGGAGCATGGACTGGGGACTGGGGGAGTGTGGACTGAGGGAGTGTAGACTGGGGACTGGGGAGCATGGACTGGGGACTGGGGGTGCGTGGACCGGGGACTGGGGGAGTGGGGACTGGGGGAGTGGGGACTGGGGACTGGGGGAGTGTGGACTGGGGGAGTGTAGACTGGGGACTGGGGGAGTGTGGACTGGGGGAGTGTAGACTGGGGACTGGGGGAGCATGGACTGGGGACATGGACTGGGGACTGGGGTCTGCGTGGACCGGGGACTGGGGGACTGGGGACTGGGGAGTGGGACTGGGGGAGTGTAGACGGGGACTGGGGGAGGGGGAGTGGGGACTGGGGGCAGGGGACTGTGGACTGGGGGAGTGGGGACTAGACTGGGGACTGGGGACTGGGGGAGTGTAGACTGGGGACTGGGGGAGTGTGGACTGGGGACTGGGGGAGTGTGGACTGGGAACTGGGGGAGTGTAGACTGGGGACTGGGGGAGTGTGGACTGGGGACTGGGGGAGTGTGGACTGGGAACTGGGGGAGTGTAGACTGGGGACTGGGGGAGTGTGGACTGGGGACTGGGGGAGTGTGGACTGGGGACTGGGGGAGTGTA
>NC_060179.1:9812183-9889683 GCF_021184085.1 Oncorhynchus gorbuscha
TCTCTCTCTCTCTCTCTCTCTCTCTCTCTCTCTCTCTCTCTCTCTCTCTCTCTCTCTCTCTCTCTCTCTCTCTCTCTCTCTCTCACTTTCTCTCTGCTATTCACTCTTACACAGTCAGTTTATACATGCTGAAGTGGTGCTAAGCTGTAGGCTGCTGTTCAATTCGCCACCAGAGCTAGTGTTGCATACAGTGAGGCCAGATAAGCCCTTATTTGAATAATTCCCATGTTGCCCTTATTTATCTCTGAGTTTACCAATCAGGAAACGTGGCTGAGTGAGCGAATGAGTGAGTGAGTGTGTTGTTTAGGTTACAAAGTTGTCTGACTGTATGTTGATAATGCTAATCCATCAACAGCTAGTTTTGGAGCGCTATGTTATGTTTTTGTTTAAATGCTATTCACTGTCATCGCCTCAGACTATAGAAGATCTGTAATAGGCTTTCGACTTTGCACAGAAATTGTCATTTGGGTTCTTTTCAGCCGTGTCTTTGTGGGGTGTCAGAGCGAGGATTTGAGGAGTCAAAGAGAGGCAGAGAGTACACCATGTTACCAAGTAGGATGCCAGTTTATTCAGATCATAACCTCAGGGGAGCCTATAGAACCTGAGAGGAACCTTTTGAACCCCATAGGAGCATGTAAAACCTCAGAGGAGCCTATATAACCTCAGAGGAACCTTTTGAACCCCATAGGAGCATGTAGAACCTCAAAGGAGCCTATAGAACCTCAGAGGAGCCTATAGAACGTCAGAAGAACCTCAGAGGAGCCTATATAACCTGAGAGGAACCTTTTGAACCCCATAGGAGCATGTAGAACCTCATAGGAGCCTATAGAACGTCAGAATAACCTCAGAGGAACCTATATAACCTAATTGGAGCCTATATAACCTCATAGGAGCCTACAGAACCTCAGAGGAGCCTATAGAACCTCAGAGGAGCATATATAACCTCAGAGGAACCTATATAACCTCAGAAGAACCTCAGAGGAACCTATATAACCTCAGAAGAACCTATAGAACCTCAGAGGAGCCGACAGAACCTCAGAGGAACCTATATAACCCCAGAGGAGCCTATATAACCTTAGAGGAACCTGTAGAACCTCAAAGGAACCTATATAACCTCAGAGGAGCCTACAGAACCTCAGAAGAACCTCAGAGGAACCTATATAACCTCAGAAGAACCTATAGAACCTCAGAGGAGCCAATAGAACCTCAGAGGAACCTATATAACTCATAGGACCCTATAGAACCTGAGGAACCTATAGAACAGTGTCTTTAAAGTCAGTGTTTCATTTATTTTTATTTTAACAACAATTGTGTTGTTAGTAAATAAAATCATATCGATGGATTATGTACGGGGAGAGATATAACTATTTGGTTTAGTAATTTGTTAGAAAGGGAGGGGTGGAGAAAGGATGATCAGTGCTTTCATTGTCAATTGTGTTTTTCTGCATCATCTACAACAGCAACACATCAACAGACAGTTAAATAGTCAGCACTAGCTGGCCTCCGTCCAGTACCCTACCCTGGTACTAGCTGGCTACCACGCGGTTCTCAACCCTGCACCAACGAGACTGCTGCCCTATCTACACAGTCATTGAACACTGTTCACTTTAATAATGTTTGCATACTGTTTCACCCACTTTATACTGTATGTATATACTGTGTTCTAGTCATGGCTCATCCTATATAACTGCTGCTGTCCACATCCGTCCATAATGTCTATACACACCATTAAATACATGTTCCAGACTTATATTCGTATATTTTATTTGAGACAGTCAGTGAGAAAGATTGAGAGAGTGAGAAAGTGAGAGAGTGAGTGTGTGAGAGAGAGAGAGACAGAGAGAGAGAGAGAGAAAGAGAAAGAAAGAGACAGAAAGAGAGAGCGAGATAGAGAGAGAGAGAGAGAGAGAGAGAGAGAGAGAGAGAGAGAGAGAGAGAGAGAGAGAGAGAGAAAGGTGGAACAGACAGTATTTTATGTAAATATACAGTAACATACCTGAGCCTATCTACCGTATCCAGAACTAGCCATGGTCTCAAAATGACATCATCCTCTCTCTCTCTCTCTGCACCACCAGCCGTGGCATACAGTGTAGCTCATGCTAATCCAACCCACCCGGTAGAATGCTAACGAAGGTATTAGCATGCACACAGGGGGGCTAAGTCTGGGTCTGGATCCAATGGTGAGTGGGGAGGTGGCGCTGGCCTCTCCTCTGCAATGTGATCTATATCTGAAAATGGATATTGTCCGCCGGTTGCCAAGACTATTTTGAGCGCAAGCTGGCTGATTGGCTAGTGAATGTCCCCCAAGCGGATGGACGGACAAACTCTCCGATCAGCCATGTCTTCAGGTGTGACAACGACTAAATACTTGCTTGATCATATAGGGATCTCATCTAACGGAGGTGGTAAACCTGGTAGAGACCTGAGGATGTGTATTAGCTCCTTGAGGTAATGCCTAGGCTTGAGCTCAGCAGGTCTTGGAGCATACAGGACACCAAAGTTCAGGAAATTGCAAAAATGTCACTGAAAAATCATGGAGCTCTCAATTCAATTTAATTCAAGGGCTTTATTGGCATGGGAAACGTGTTAACATTGCCAAAGAAAGTGAGGTAGACAACATACAAAGTGAATATATAAAGTGAAAAACAACAAACATTAACAGTAAACATTACAGATACAGAAGTTTCAAAACAGTAAAGACATTACAAATGTCATATTATATATATATACAGTGTTTTAACTATGTACAGATGGTTAAAGGACACAAGATAAAATAAATAAGCATAAATATGGGTTGTATTTACAGTGGTGTTTGTTCTTCACTGGTTGCCCTTTTCTCGTGGCAACAGGTCACAAATATTGCTGCTGTGATGGCACACTGTGGAATTTCACCCAGTACATATGGGAGTTTTTCAAAATTGGATTTGTTTTCGAATTCTTTGTGGATCTGTGTAATCTGAGGGAAATATGTCTCTCTAATATGGTCATACATTGGGCAGGAGGTTAGGAAGTGCAGCTCAGTTTCCACTTCATTTTGTGGGCAGTGGGCACATAGCCTGTCTTCTCTTGAGAGCCATGTCTGCCTACGGCGGCCTTTCTCAATAGCAAGGCTATGCTCACTGAGTCTGTACATAGTCAAAGCTTTCCTTAATTTTGGGTCAGTCACAGTGGTCAGGTATTCTGCCGCTGTGTACTCTCTGTGTAGGGCCAAATAGCATTCTAGTTTGCTCAGTTTTTTTGTTAATTCTTTCCAATGTGTTAAGTAATTATCTTTTTGTTTTCTCATGATTTGGTTGGGTCTAATTGTGCTGTTGTCCTGGGGCTCTGTATGGCGTGTTTGTGTTTGTGAACAGAGCCCCAGGACCAGCTTGCTTAGGGGACTCTTCTCCAGGTTCATCTCTCTGTAGGTGATGGCTTTGTTATGGAAGGTTTGTGAATTGCTTCCTTTTAGGTGGTTGCAGAATTTAACGACTCTTTTTTTGGATTTTGATAATTAGTGGGTATCGGCCTAATTCTGCTCTGCATGCATTATTTGGTGTTTTATGTTGTACACGGAGGATATTTTTGCAGAATTCTGCGTGCAGAGTCTCAATTTGGTGTTTGTCCCATTTTGTGAAGTCTTGGTTGGTGAGCGGACCCCAGACCTCACATCCATAAAGGGCAATGGGCTCTATGACTGATTCAAGTATTTTTAGCCAAATCCTAATTGGTATGTTGAAATGTATGTTTCTTTTGATGGCATAGAATGCCCTTCTTGCCTTGTCTCTCGGATCGTTCACAGCTTTGTGGAAGTTACCTGTGGCGCTGATGTTTAGGCCAAGGTATGTATAGTTTTTTTGTGTGCTCTAGGGCAACAGTGTCTAGATGGAATTTGTATTTATGGTCCTGGTGACTGGACCTTTTTTGGAACCCCATTATTTTGATCTTACTGAGATTTACTGTCAGGGCCCAGGTCTGACAGAATCTGTGCATAAGATCTAGGTGCTGCTGTAGGCCCTCCTTGGTTGGTGACAGAAGCACCAGATCATCAGCAAACAGCAGACATTTGACTTCGGATTCTAGCAGGGGGAGGCCGGGTGCTTTCCTGTGGCAACAGGTCACAAATGTTTTATATTTTATTTTATTTCACCTTTATTTAACCAGGTAGGCCAGTTGAGAACACCTTTATTTAACCAGGTAGGCCAGTTGAGAACACGTTCTCATTTACAAATTGCGACCTGGCCAAGATAAAGCAAAGCAGTGTGACAAAAAAAAACACAGTTACACATAGGATCAACAAACGTACAGTCAATAACACAATAGAAAAATCTATGTGTGTAAATGTAGTAAGGTTAGGGAGGTAAGACAAGAGATAGGCCAATGAGGCGAAATGATTACAATTTAGCAATAACACTGGAGTGATATATGTGCAGATGATGAAGTGCAAGTAGAGATACTGGGTTGCAAAAGAGCAACAACAAAACATATTAACAATATGGGGATGAGGTAGATGGGTGTACTATTTACAGATGAGCTGTGTACAGGTACAGCTACTCTGACAGGTGATGCTTAAGGTTAGTGAGGGAGATATAAGACTCCAGCTTCAGTGATTTTTACAATTTGTTCCAGTCATTGTCAGCAAAGAACTGGAAGGCGGCCAAAGGAGGTGTTGGCTTTGGGGATGACCAGTGAAATATACCTGCTGGAGCGCATGCTACGAGTGGGTGCTGCTATGGTGACCAGTGAGTTGAGATAGGGCGGGGCTTATCTAGCAAAGACTTATAGATAACCTGGAGCCAGTGGGTTTGGCGACGAATATGTAGCGAAGGCCAGCCAACGAAAGCATACAGGTCGCAGTGGTGGGTAGTATAGGGGGCTTTGGTGACAAAATGGATGACAATGTGATAGACTACATGCACTTTTCTGAGTAGAGTGTTGGAGGCTATTTTGTAAATAACATCGCCAAAGTCAAGGATCACTAGGATGGGCAGTTTTACAAGGGTATGAGTGAAGGATGAGTGAAGGAGGCTTTGTTGCGAAATAGGAAGCCGATTCTAGATTTAATTTTGGATTGGAGATGTTTAATGTGAGTCTGAGAGGAGAGTTCACAGTCTCACCAGACACCTAGTTACTGGTAGTTGTCCATATATTCTAAGTCAACTGTCCAGAGTAGTGATGCTAGTCGGGCAGGCAGGGGTGGGCAGCAATCGGTTGAAGAGCATGCATTTAGTTTTACTAGCATTTAAAAGCAGTTGGAGGACACAGAAGGAGTGTTGTATGGCATTGAAGCTCATTTTGAGGTTTGTTTGTGTCCAAAAAGGGCCAGATGTATACAGAATGGTGTCATCTGCGTAGAGGTGGATCAGAGAGTCACCAGCAGCAAGAGCGACATCATTGATGTATACAGAGAAAAGAGATTTGAACCCTGTGGCACCCCCATTGAGACTGCCAACGGGCCCTCCGATTTGACACACTGAACTCTATCTGAGAAGTAGTTGGTGAACCAGGCGAGGCAGTCATTTGAGAAACCAAGGCTATTGAGTCGGCCAATAGGAATGTGGTGATTGACAGAGTCGAAAGCCTTGACCAGGTCGATGAAGACGGCTGCACAGTACTGTATTTTATCGATGGCGGTAATGATATCATTTAGGCACTTGAGCGTGGCTGAACTGCACCCATGACCAGCTCTGGAACCAGATTGCATAGAGCAGAAGGTGCAGTGGGATTCAAAATGGTTGGTGATCTGTTTGTTAACTTGGCTTTCAAAGATATTAGAAATACAGGGCAGGATGGATATGGGTCTATAATAGTTTGGGTCTAGAGTGTCTCCCCTTTGAAGAGGGGGATGACTGTGGCAGCTTTCCTTTCTTTGGAGATCTCAGACGATACAAAAAAAGGTTGAACAGGCCAGTAATAGGGGTTGCAAAAATTCTGGCAGATAATTTTAGAAAGAGAGGGTCCAGATTGTCTAGACCAGCTGATTTGTGGGGCGGATTGGCGGGGCTCCATGTCGGCAGTAAAGGGTCCAGGCAAATTGGCAAAAGAGGTATTGTAGCCCAATAATTAGCTGGTGGACCTCTTTGGCTCACCGGGAGATGGGCCTAGCTCGAGGCTAGCTCAAGGTTAACTAGTGCTTTCTTCGGGACAGAGACATTAGCAAGGAGTAGCCACTCAGATTGCAGCTAGCTAGCTGCGATGATCCAGTGTTAAGGTGAGGAGGTTGCGGTAGGAATCCGGAGATGTGGTAAGGAAAAAGCAGTCCGATATGCTCTGGGTTGATATTGCGCTGTGCATACTGGCAGGTATTGACCGAGCTGAGGCTGACTGGTGTCCGAGTTAACGGTGAAGACCGCTAGCAGTGGCTAACTGGCTACTAGCTAGTAACTAGTTAGCTAGCTAGCTGCTGATGGGGGTTCAGGTTCTATAGTATACAAATTGCAGATCCGTACTACAGTGGGTGAGGCAGGTTGCAGGAGAGTATATTAGGTCAGTAGATGGAAAGTGAGATTAAAATAAATACTAAATACAGTATATACGAAAAAAATGAGGAAAACGCTATTTACACGGGACAGGACGGGACAAGACAATGAAGATCTGTGAAGTTATTTGGATTTTTACGAATGATCTTTGAAAGACAGGGTCCTGAAACAGGGAAGTTTCTTTTTATGCTGAGATTATTTTATTTTGGTGACTTTTACTTTTACTTGAGACGTTATCTATTAAGGTATCTTTACTTCTACTCAAGTATGACAATTGATAACTTTTTACACCACTGATGTTTAGGTCAAGGTTTGTATAGTTTTTTTGTGTGCTCTAGGGCAGTGGTTCCCAAACTTTTATAGTTCCGCACCCATTCAAACATTCAACCTCCAGCTACGTACCCCCTCTAACACCAGGGTCAGCTGTACTCCCTCTAACACCAGGGTCAGCTGTACCCCCTCTAACACCAGGGTCAGCTATACCCCCTCTAACACCAGGGTCAGCTGTACCCTCTCTAACACCAGGGTCAGCTGTACCCCCTCTAACTCCAGGGTCATCTGTACCCCCTCTAACACCTGGGTCAGCTGTACCCCCTCTAACACCAGGGTCATCTGTACCCCCTCTAACACCTGGGTCTTCTGTACCCCCTCTAACACCTGGGTCAGCTGTACCCCCTCTAACACCTGGGTCAGCTGTACCCCCTATAACACCTGGGTCAGCTGTACCCCCTCTAACACCAGGGTCAGCTGTACCCCCTCTAACACCTGGGTCAGCTGTACCCCCTCTAACACCAGGGTCACCTGTACCCCCTTATACACCAGGGTCATCTGTACCCCCTCTAACACCAGGGTCAGCTGTACCCCCTCTAACACCTGGGTCCACTGTACCCCCTCTAACACCTGGGTCAGCTGTAACCCCTCTAACACCTGGGTCAGCTGTACCCCCTCTAACACCAGGGTCAGCTGTACCCCCCCTAACACCTGGGGCAGCGTACTCGCAAATGTTGTTTTTTTGCCAGCATTGTAAGGCTGCCACACACACACACACGATACGATACATTAATTAGGCATCAGAATGAGTTTTTGTCACAACCCGGCTCGTGGGAAGTGACAAAGAGCTCTTACAGGACCAGGGCACAAATAATAATATAATAATAATCAATCATTTTGCTCTTTATTTAGCCGTCTGACACAGGTACGTGGTTGAAAAAGGCATCAATGTCTTAACAGTAGATTTGCCAAAGCAGAATACTCTGAGCGCAGCCCAATCCAGAAATCTGGCAGTGGCTTCTGATTAAATTCCATTTTCACAGAAACGCTTGTTGCAATTTCGATGAGGCTCTCTTGTTTAGATATCGGTAAGTGGACTGGAGGCAGGGCATTAAAGGGATGACGAATCCAATTGGTTGTGTCATCCGTTTCGGGGAAAGTACCTGCGTATTTGCGCACCCAGCTCGCTATATCACATTTGACATTGTCCTTAAGCTTAACACAAAAATCACACAATGATGGAAATACCTGTGTGTTGTTCTTGTTAATGCAGACAGGGAAGAGCTCCAACTTCTTAATCATAGCCTCAATTCAGATTATTCAGGCGAGAAAAAACATCACCCTGATAGGCCAGTCGTGTGAGAAACTCATCATCATGCAAGCGGTCAGACAAGTGAAAATTAAAGTCAGTAAAGAAAACTTTAACCTCATCTCTCAATTTTAAAAAAACATGTCAGAAAACGAGCCCATTGATAAAGAGCGCACTTCGGTATATTGTAAAAGCGATACATGGTCGCTGCCCATATCATTGCATAATGCAGAAAATACACGAGAGTTCAGAGGCCTTGCTTTAACAAAGTTAACCATTTTCACTGTAGTGTCTAAAACGTCTTTCAAGCTATCAGGCATTCCCTTGGTAGCTAGAGCCTCTCGGTGGATGCTGCAGTTCACCCAAGTGGCATCGGGAGCAACTGCTTGCACACACGTTACCACTCCACTATGTCTCCCTGTCATGGCTTTTGCACCATCAGTACAGATACAAAAACCATCTTGACCACCAAAGTCCATTTGATGTCACAAAGCTGTCCAGTACTTTAATAATATAATCTCCTGTGGTCCTGGTTTCCAGTGGTTTGCAGAAGAGGATGTCTTCCTTAATTGACCCCTCATAAACGTAACGGACATATACCAGGAGCTGTGCCAGGCCCGCCACGTCTGTTGACTCATCCAGCTGTAACAGACATATACCAGGAGCTATGCCAGGCCTGTTGACTCATCCAGCTGTAACAGACATATACCAGGAGCTGTGTCAGGCCTGTTGACTCATCCAGCTGTAACAGACATATACCAGGAGCTGTGCCAGGCCCTCCACGTCTGTTGTCTCATCCAGCTGTAACAGACATATACCAGGAGCTGTGTCAGGCCTGTTGACTCATCCAGCTGTAACAGACATATACCAGGAGCTGTGCCAGGCCCTCCACGTCTGTTGTCTCATCCAGCTGTAACAGACATATACCAGGAGCTGTGTCAGGCCCAACACGTCTGTTGACTCATCTCGCTGTAAAAGACATATACCAGGAGCTGTGCCAGGCCCACCACGTCTGTTGACTCATCCAGCTGTAACAGACATATACCAGGAGCTGTGCCAGGCCCGCCACGTCTGTTGTCTCATCCAGCTGTAACAGACATATACCAGGAGCTGTGCCAGGCCCTCCACGTCTGTTGTCTCATCCAGTTGTAACAGACATATACCAGGAGCTGTGTCAGGCCCAACACGTCTGTTGACTCATCCAGCTGTAACAGACATATACCAGGAGCTGTGCCAGGCCCGCCACGTCTGTTGACTCATCCAGCTGTAACAGACATATACCAGGAGCTGTGCCAGGCCCGCCACGTCTGTTGACTCATCCAGCTGTAACAGACATATACCAGGAGCTGTGCCAGGCCTGCCACGTCTGTTGACTCATCCAGCTGTAACAGACATATACCAGGAGCTGTGCCAGGCCCACCACGTCTGTTGACTCATCCAGCTGTAACGCATATTCACTGGCTTGTATGCGAAACAGTAATTGTTTCAAAACATCTCCTGTCATGTCTCTGATGCGTCGTGAAACAGTGTTGTTTGATGAAGTCATTGTCTGTGTAGTTTTTTGGGCCTTTTCCCCTCAGCATTGTCCCAGCCATATCCACGGCAGCAGAAAGAATGAAGTCCTCCACAATAGTATGGGGCTTGCCTGTCCTAGCCACTCGGTAGCTCACCAAACAAGGACATTTCTAAGTGACCCCAAACGTGTGTATAACACACTGTGGCTGAGGAAAGGCACTACTCTCAATATAAGTGAACCCCATATCAATGTATTTCTCATCATATTTGAGCCTCTTTGATGGTCCACCGTCCCTGTCTGTTGTTCGGTGCTTTCCAGAGTAAGGGGGCAGTAGCTCTTCAGCTCTTCGGCTGCATCAGATTCACAACTATCAGTGTCCATGCTAGCTGGGCTAGCAACAAATGTAGAATTACTGATGCTAGCATTAGATGTGCTTGTGGAAGCAGAACCACTTGTGTTGTCGACAGGTGCAGGTGTAGTACTGCTGGTAATAGCAGTACTACCAGTAGAGCTGGTATCTGTCTCTATGGATGCAGGCCTTACTTTTTTTCACCATTCATACATTTTTGAGCGAATGGAATGAGCAGCAGCTACGTTTGGCTACATACACACAGACCGTTAGTTGAATTCCCGCGAGAGAGTAGCGGTTAATGTGATTGGATTTGAATTATTTGATTAGGCTATCTCAATGGGCTGTTTGAAAATGGGAATCACATTTTCATTTGGAGTATCCCCGACGGCATTGCTGGTACTCCTAGGTTTTGGGAAATATCCGCTCTAAGGCCTCAGTATCTAGATGGAATTTGTATTTGTGGTCCTGGCGACTGGACCTTTTTTTGTAATACCATTATTTTGTCTAACTGAGATTAACTGTCAGGGCCCAGGTCTGACAGAATCTGTGCAGAAGATCTAGGTGCTGCTGTAGGCCCTCCTTGGTTGGGGACAAAGGCACCAGATCATCAGCATTCTAGTAGGGTGAGGCCAGGTGCTGCAGACTGTTCTAGTACCCTCGCCAATTCGGTGATATATATGTTGAAGAGGGTGGGTCTTAAACTGCATCCCTGTCTCACCCCCTGTGGAAATGTTTATTTTTTGCCTCACTCTCTCTCTCCCCGTTTCTCTCAAAATGCAAAGAGTGGCGTAATGAAGACAAACCCAAGATGCTAAATTAAAATACAACTATTTTTATTCTACTGTCAGAGTACATTTTAAACAGCAGTCTTCCTCATACCCCTTCAGTTCATTTGTAGTTCAAACATCTCTAATAAAAAAATTACATTTGCACCACTGCATCAACACTTTCCTCACCTGAGACTAAATTAACGGAGCTAGCTAGCTAGCTCTCCTCTGTAACAGCTGAATCAAGATCAGTTATCCTTAGTTCTAAACGACAATGACTATCACCTAAACAACAAAACTGTTCTTAGACCAGTTAGTTGTATATCAATTGTGGGGGGGAAACAGAGGTTGAACGTGATGCTGTGGTGACAGGGCAAGTACACTCTTGTGCCATCTTGGCAGAGGACCGACTACAAGGATGCAGTGATGATGTAACCTATCAGCATGGCCTGAGCAGAATCTGTTGAGTCGGTTATTATAATGGATGAAACAGCATCACTGATATGTTATTCTGTCTGATTCAGTTCTCTGACCTTGCTCACTAAATTGTTCAGATCCAAGCTAGAGCAGAGACAACGGGCAACTTCAATGACCTCAGTTGAACTGCTGTTGTCTTGCCATGCAGAGTTGAGTCGGGAGAGAGGATCAGGGGGAGAAGGCATTCATGCAGTTCATTGGAAAGGCAGTGAAGAGATGAGTATTGTTAATAGAAAACTGGTTTAATCAACAGCAAAATCCTGTGCGGAGAATGATCTTGTTTAAGCTCCATAAGCACTAGCGATGATTGATGTCATTAGGCTAGGCTACCGAAAGCACAGCAAGGAGATAAACAAGGCTTTCTTCTCCCTGCAGACAACAGACAAGTATGGAATGTTGCCATTTTTGTGGGGAAGATAAATATGTAGATGGATTTATAGCCCTACATATAATTTTCATGTGAGCTATTTTATTTATTATAAATACACTGGAAATACCCAGTAATGCTTAATGCTGATTAACTGCATAATCAGAGCCAGGATTTACCTATGAATGGAACATTATACCAAAACAAATCGACATTTCGCCAAAACAGAAGATAAAAAAACAGTCATAGTGGATGTTCAGCAATTCCCGAATGCATTGAGCTGTGGTGTCCAAATGCATCGCTACATTCTAATCCACCCGACCTCGCCATGTTGGCGGGAGGCAGATAGTCACTCAATCTATTCCATACGTCAGGTGTTTCTACCTGGAGTTGCTGATATAGTTTACGGTATCCTGACATCTATCTGCTCTCGCTTGTTTCTTCCATTTCCTCCCACAGGGTGCGTTTTTCTGTTCACCTTTTACATTTTCGCTCAGAGTGCCGCGGACTGAGGTGTTGGATTCTGCAGTCTCTTTGCAGAGAGAAAGAGCGAGCGCGTCTTAAAGAAACACCCACCACCTTCTCCCGGTAGTTTTTTTTTACTCCTCCGTGGCGCAAACATCGGGGAAGTTAGATTATATTCGTGAAACAAAGTAGCCTAGTTTTCGTTTTCGTACTGTATTGTTTGCACGAGTGTGGTCCAATTGTAATGAAGGTGGTTTGTAAGCTTGCCCAGTTGTTAGAGGAACGAATAGATGACCCAACGGTTGGAGGAATGCGATAATGTGCATCAACTCTTTATTGGTGGGTGCAGAGAAAGAGAGAGAGAGGGCGAGCGTGAAAGAGCGAGCGTGAGAAACCAGCCAGTCGCCGGAGTAGACTGGAGGATGCTGTACAAACACTGCTCTACGAACACTCCTCGGAGCTTGAGGGAATAGATGAAGAAAGGATGAGATAAACACTATTTTTCACGTTGCGACTTTTGTTATCTAAGTTGATAGCCGGAGGCTTTACGCATCGTGGAATAGTGCAAACAGTTCGGAGAATGTGTTTAGGAGGATGGATGCCCACGCGCCACTAGGATTTTTTTTGTTTCCAGGTAAAGGGATAGAAGAATAACAACTAAAGCTACCGTTTTTTTTTTACCCTGAATCTGTTTCATCGGAAGATTGTAAAGGTGCAGCGATCAGGGAAGGCTGATGACGGACCTATTCATCCGGTCAGTGCAGCAGAAGCACCAAAAGGTTCTGGAACCATTTGGATGGAATTCGGGCAAATGTTTAGACTTTCTTTTGGTTTTATATGAAACTGGTGACTAGTAGTTGCGATTTTTTCTCTCTCTGGAATTTTGATATTCTCATTCAATAATTAGAACTGCGAGGAAAACATTTGCCAGGTTATCAATTGTATACATTTCTATTTTATTTTTGGGAAGGTGGAATGGTATTGCGGTTTGCTGTCCATTTTGCATCTACCTTAGATCTGAATCGTTTTCTCTTGAAGTATTCCTTTATCTAAATGGAATTAGTTGAGCCTAAAGCCCCCTGTGAAAGGTACAGACATGGTATATGGGCACAGCCTCCTTCACGGTAAGTCACTTCTATTGAACATAATACACTGCCTTGCGCCTTCCTCGAATACCTTCTTTTGTGTAGCTTAGGCTATCCCAATATTCATGATTTTATGAGTTGACGTAGAATTCCGGTTGCCTATAGCTGTCAATTCACGTATAGTGGGAGATGTGTAAAGAATGTGATATTCATTCAACCATACCAATTTCAACCATACCAATTTCAACCATACCAATTTCAACCATACCAATTTCAACCATACCAATTTCAACCATACCAATTTCAACCATACCAATTTCAACCATACCAATTTCAACCATACCAATTTCAACCATACCAATTTCAACCATACCAATTTGCAACCAATTTCTATGGCATCTACTGTACTATTAAAGCAGCATACGTTGGTTATTTTTCCATAGCATTACATGCAGATACATTATGGTACAGTCTGAAGTCTGCGGGTGAATAGGTTTTCACTGTGTTTGATGAATAGGGCATTAAAGCCTAGTTATGTGTTGCCCGGGTCTGATCTATGGTACAGTGTAATAGGTGTGTATGTTTGGCTGTTCGTTCCGCATCAAATTCTATTTAAAAAAGTTGAGAAACTTTGGAGTGTCAATTGTTTCCAAATGACATCTTTTGATTTAAAAACCTGTGTTTAAAAAATAGCAATGTAACATTCTAGCCATGCATGATAAATGCAATATTTGGAATTATTCAGAGTATTATGTCACAGGCCTAGCCTACATCTATGTTGAATGAATGCAAATAAAGACATTTGTATTATTCACAAAACAAAATTAATGTGTTTATCTTGTTGCAGTTGTTGCAAGTCTACTCATACTTGGGTTGTCTGGGGCAACGAAGAAGGAAGCATGTAAGGCACTCTATCACTTCACTCTACTCTCTCTCTCTCTCTCTCTCTCTCTCTCTCTCTCTCTCTCTCTCTCTCTCTCTCTCTCTCTCTCTCTCTCTCTCTCTCTCTCTCTCTCTCTCTCTCTCTCTCTCTCTCTCTCTCTCTCTCTCTCTCTCTCTCTCTCTCTCTCTCTCTCTCTCTCTCTCTCTCTCTCTCTCTCTCTCTCTCTCTGTCTTCTCTCTCTGTCTCTTCTCTCTCTCTCTCTCTCTGTCTCTCTGTCTCTTTCTCTCTCTCTTTATATTTCTCTCCATATTTCTCTCTATATTTCTACATATCTACATAATCAACTTCACTCTGCTATTGGGTTTTCAGTGAAGAACAATTCGGGAGTGAAGCCTGCAGGTCAATGTGGCACCTGGGTGAAGGAAGGAGACGGGGGACTGTTCACTTCTCCCAACTACCCCAGCAAATACCCCCCAGGAATAGAGTGTGTTTACATCATTGAAGGTGAATAGTTGGCACAGTAACTAACTATTCTCAATGGGAAGCCATTTATGTCATTTGTTCAGATCAATAGGTGCCATCCTCTAAACAAATAGTGCATTTATTTAAATTCAACGGAAGGAATAACAAATACAGAGTTTGGTCCCTTGATTTTGATAGCCTTTTAGCACTGAAATCAGACGCCAAAATAGTGTTTCAGGAACCTTAATCTTTATCATCTTAGATCCAGGCGAGAAATTTAGACCATCTGTCTGTTAAACTGCTCATTTGTCTCTTTGAGTTCAGGCGTCAGTGAATTGGGCTGAAGTTGCTCTGTGGATGGATATCTCTCCTCGTGTTTCAGAGAGAAATCTGGACCAGCTGTTGAGGTGTGTTCGTAGTAGAACTGATGGGATTGGCCAGTTCAGTTGCTGTGCTGTTGATGTTTGTCTGACGATGGTAATGAAATCAGACGGCGAGTTGTAATCTCAGGCGTTTAATTTAAGTTCCGGGAGGTTTATATTTGATTCATCAGTGGGGGAGATTAGGTTACGGCCCTGATGATATTAACAAAATGATACACGAAAGAGCATTTCTATTGAGAGACTATTGCTGGACAGGAAGAACTATACTCAAACTATATTATCTGGTTTGTACTAGACTGAACTGGATTTATAGATGTGGATGATGGTCCAAACTTTTAGCCTGTTCCACCATCCTGACCTGACCGAATGTAAGCTGGTGAGATCAGCATGGTGAAACGAGGCAACCAGACTTTACCCATACTGATAATTAGGATAGAAATAGAAGATGCTCGTTTGAAATACTTGGAACGTGTTTCACCGGTTAACAAAAACCCAACAAAACATTTTTTATCAGAGGTTGATCAGTGGTCACAAAAAAGTCACAACAGATTGTGTTTTATTAGTGGTTCATTCAGGTCACTCTAAGACGACATACAGTGTGTATCTATCTACATTGCAAATTTACATTATTCAAAATGAATTAACACCCAAAGGGGCATTTACCGGAATACATCTTAATATCACACTACTTAATGCTGCTTCACGTGTTCGCCATGTGTTATATGCCTTATTTAACTAGCCAGTTAAAAACAATTTATTATTTACAATGATGGCCTACACCAGCCAAACCTAGACGACGCTGGGCCAAATGTGTGCCACCCTATGGGACTCCCAATCACTGCCAGTTAGGATACAACCTGGATTCGAACCAGGGTGTCTGTGGTGTCGCCTCAAGCTCTGAGATGCAGTACCTTAGACCGCTGCGCTACTCAGGAGCCGCTGTGCCACAATAGGCCTACAGCATTATGTAATATAGCTAGATATACGATAAACAGTATGAGCATTATATTCACTATCTATGTTCTCTATTCTCTCTGTCTCCTCCAGCTCCTCCCAGGCTGTGCATTCATCTGTTCTTTAATGAGAGGTATTCTATCGAGCCTTCATGGGAATGTAAATTTGACAACATTGAGGTGCGGGACGGCCCCTTTGGCTTCTCCCCAGTAATCGGACGCTACTGTGGCCAGACCATCCCTCCCTTCATCAGGAGCAGCGGACGGTACCTCTGGGTAAAATTTGTTTCCGATGGCGAACTGGAGGCGATTGGATTTTCGGTGAATTACAACTTCACTGCAGGTAAGAATCAGCACTAAGTATTCACACTACATGAGCAATCTCAACATGCTGAAAGGAAACAGAGAGATGGTGTTGACACGGCATAATTCACGAGTTCAATTGGTTCACAGAAATGTCTAACAACAGTCTGTTCACACCCTCTCTACTAAACAACATCATATATTTCCTTAGCACACAAAGTATGGTGCTATCAGCTCCTAGCCTCCAGCCATGGTGACAGGCAGACAGGCAGGCTAACGACATGTGTTGCTGTAGTAACATATATATGAAACTGACGGTGTGGAGATTTAGTCTGATAGCTTTCGATCAGAGTTCTCTAGTAACTGTGTTGTTTGCGGGGGTACTGGAGGGGGTAGCAGAGGGAAGGTGAATAAGCATGACAGGCTAATCTGTACTGTTGAATACTATCCTCCCAATTACCTCCCTCTGCGTGCCGCGAGAAGCCTTGACTTTGAGTCATCTTTTGGCTGGTTTCCCATTAACCGAGCAGCTCATGATTTATGACCACCTTGGTTTGATATCCACTCTGTTCTCCAATAGGCTGTATGGAGTTGTACCCTCGGCTGGGTCATGGTTTAATAGCACTATCAGCTTTAGTGTGTGGTCGAGGGGTGATGGGAACGCTGCCCACAGCACCGTGATATGTAGGAGCATTTTTAACTTTGGTTGTCATCTGCAGAATTATGTTCCACGGACAGAGAGAAAATGTATATTTTCTAACCCACATTCTGTGTGTAGCCATCCCTCTTTCCCTTCCTAAAATACACTGTCAAAAAACTATTTATGTATCGTTTTGCCATTGGCCCATAACATTGTCCTCGGACACTGTTTTACATTTTGAACAAATAGCTTTGGTTGTGTTTCAGACGATGTTGTGCCCTAATAGAAGTGAATGGAAAATCATGGATTGAGTCACTTTCATTGTAAATGACAACAATATGTTTCTGATCACTTCTACATTCATGTGGATGCTTCCATTGATACAGATACTCTAGAACGAATCTTGAATAATGATGAGTGGGAAAGGCATTTAAATAGCATACCCCCCCCAGAAATGCTAACCTCCTTGGTAATGGTGAAAGGTTAGCATTTTTTTCGGGGGTATGATCTCTTTGTGTCTTTATAGCTTTCTCACTCATCATTATTCATGATTCATTCATGATTATCCGTCATCATGGTAGCATCCACATTCACAGTAGTCGTTTTTATGCCACTATTAAATCATTTGGGGCGGCAGCGTAGCCTAGTGGTTAGAGTGTTGGACTAGTAACCGGAAGGTTGCGAGTTCAAACCCCCGAGCTGACAAGGTACAAGAATTTGTTCTTAACTGACTTGCCTAGTAAAATACAGGTAAAAAAAAAATTTAAAAAAATTCTGGGTTACAATTAAGTACCTTACTGTAATAGGGAGAAGAAGAAAAACATTTTTCCTTAGTGGTCTGAGTGGGGAAGTGAAAAATGAAAACGAGCTGTTATTGACAGAGAGGTTTAGAACTCTCTTTCTTATTGGTCTATTACCAATGGTGATGTCACCATGGAAAGCCGAAACTCCCGCCCATGCGGAGGTGCTGATTAGAAGGTCCTGTGTAGATTGGATTTTCATCCACAAACTGTCAGGAAATAACACCGATCAAATGTTTTCACACTTGTACACTGTTGTTTTCATCAGCTGTTGTAACAATATGATATAAAACACAGATAAAACTGAATGTTGACTTTGCACTGAAGCTTTGATGTAGAAGTGTTCAGAAACATTATATTCTTATTTACAATAAAAGTGATTCCAAATTGACACAATACCATTATTTACCACTCATTTCTATTGGGCACAACATAATCTGAAACATAACCATAACACAACCAAAACAAACAATGCATTCAACAAGTGTGTAGTCACAAGCTTGATGTCGTCTTTGCGTGCTATGAATATTAGTCCAAGCACTAAACTTTGGACTGCTTTAATACACATATGAGTAAATTTGTCCAAACACTTGTAAAACTTCAGACTGGGGGGACTAGACACATAAAGTGGGTTCATTTCTAAACGGTCAAACAGGGATGTATGAAAATATCCTGAAATAAAAGGTGACATTCTGTACTGTCGACCTCATATGAAACTTCTGACTTCAAATCCAAAATGCTGGAGTATAGAGCCAAATTAAACGTTGTAGCTTCCACTGTCCAAATAAATAGGTAGAAGATTGTGCCTGTTTTTACCACACGCAATGCACTCCCATAGACCCAAATAAATTGACCTTTCATCCTAGATCAATTGATTAGACCTGATATAATGGGGTGAAGAAGTGATCAGATTGCTGTTCTGTACGTTAAAGGTCATTCTATGTCATGAAGAAAGATGGGAAACGATGAGTGAAGATGGGGGAGGGGGAGATTGGTGTAGTCCAGTTGGAGTCAGGTTGATGGAGTGCATGTGTTTTCCTATATGTCTCCATAGAATGTTGGGGTTATCTTTGAAAAACTGCTGTTTGCTGGTGGAGCCTGTTCTCAGATTCCTGAGTGAGAGAAGGGGAAAAAACATATCTCCCTCTGTCTTGATAAGAAATAGCTGTGGCATATGATTAGCATAATTAAAGAAGATAAAAGTCTTTGAATCACTCGACTTGATGCTCTAAAATCTGGCTGTGCGGAGAGAGAGGCTCACATCTGCCTCTGCTTGGCTAATGCTGCTAGCACATGCTAATTCACACTGGGCTATTCAAGATGAATGAAAAGCAAGGGGAGAGGAGGAGGAGGAGAGAAAGAGAGCGAGAGAAAGATTCTACACCTTTCCCTCACCTTATCTTCTCCTTCGCTTTTCATTCATCTGACGTGTCCTATCTGAGGAGAGGGGAGAGGGGGAGAAGGAGGAGAGGCGAGGGAAAGAGAACGTAAGTAAAAATGTGATGAAGAGCAGGTGTTTTCATTCACCGTATCATCCTGTGTCATCCCGTGTCGTCCCGTGTCATCCCGTGTCATCCCGTGTTATCCCGTGTCGTCCCGTGTCATCCCGTGTTATCCCGTGTCGTCACCGTGTCATCCCGTGTCATCCCGTGTCTTTCCGTGACATCCCGTGTCGTCCCGTGTCATCCCGTGTCATCCCGTGTCATCCCGTGTCTTTCCGTGACATCCCGTGTTATCCCGTGTCATCCCGTGTCATCCCGTGTCTTCCCGTGTCATCCCGTGTCTTTCCGTGACATCCCGTGTCATCCCGTGTCGTCCCGTGTCGTCCCGTGTCGTCCCGTGTCGTCCCGAGTCGTCCCGTGTCATCCCGTGGCATCCCGTGTCATCTCGTCCCACCTGGAGATGAAAGACATCACAGTCTTTACGAGATCAGCATTCAGGTTCACATGATTCCATCCTTCGTACTGTACAGAAGAGTACTAGGACTGGATGGAACTTGACAGGAAATATCACGCTTGACTATTGTAATCTAATGTAACAGAAATGAGTCATAGTATATCCTGGCTTTTGTGGTAGATTTGAACTCTTTACACTTTTATCCATTATTTATACAGGTGATCCCATAACAATTGAAAGTTGAAAAGCATGTTTTGGGAGTTTACAGAAATTCTACAGTGATACCTTTAACACCGATCCAGCAACTGGTTAGAACCCTTTCCTGCAGTCAAATGACTGGTGGCCTCATCAGTGGGATGTTATTCATATTTTTCATAATTGTATAATTAAGCAATAAGGAACGAGGGTGTATGGTTTATGACCAATATACCACGGCTAAGGGCTGTTCTTTATGCACGACGTATCAATGAGTGCCTGGACACAGCCCTTAGCCGTGGTATATTGGTCATATACCACAAACCCCAGAGGTGCCTTATTGCTATTATAAAACAGGTTACCAACATAATTAGAGCATTAAAAATAAATGTTTTGTCATACCCGTGGCATACGGTCTGATTATACCACTTCTGTCAGCAAATCAGCATTCAGGGTTCGAACCACCCAGTTTATAACAAACTTTTTCTTTTTACAGCCGAAAATCATGTAATGTTATAATATAAATAATGTTTCTATGTCAAACGACTTTGTTATATTTATTATTTCAGATGGTCTGTCCAACTGTTTGTCAATGTTCAGTACCACCAATTCTAAATAAATCACATACAGTGTCACCAGAAAATCACCCCCACAACATAACACCATCTCCTCCATGCTTCACAGTGGGATCCACACATGCAGAGATCATCTCTTCACCTACTCTGCATTTCACAAAGACACTGCGGTTGGAACTAAAAATCTCAAATGTGGACCCACCAGACCAAAGGACAGATTTCCACAGGTCTAATGTCCATTGCTCGTGTTTCTTGGCCAAAGAGCAAGTTTCTTCTTATCATTGGTGTCCTTTAGTAGTGGTTTCTTTGCAGCAATTTGACCATGAAGGCCTGATTCACAGTCTCCTCTGAACAGTTGATGTTAAGATGTGTCTGTTACTTGAACTCTGTGAAGCATTTATTTGGGCTGCAATCTGAGGTGCAGTTAACTCTAATGAACTTATCCTCTGCAGCAGAGGTAACTCTTGAGTTTTCCTTTCATGTGGCGGTCTTCACGAGAGCCAGTTCCATCATAGTGCTTGATGGTTTTTGCGACTGCACTTGAAGAAACTTTAAAAGTTCTAGAAATGTTCCCGATTGACTGACCTTTATGTCTTAAAGTAATGATGGACTGTCATTTCTCTTTGCTTATGTGAGGTTTTCTTGCCATAATATGGTCTTGGTCTTGTAACCAAATAGTGATGTCTTCTGTACACCAACCATACCTTGTCACAACACAGCCGATTGGAAAGAGTGTGCAAAGCTGTCATCAAGACCAAGGGTGGCTACTTTGAAGAATCTCAAATATGTATTGTTTTGTTTTACACCTTTTTTTTGGTTACTACATGATTCCGTGAAAAACCCTGGAACGAGTAAGTCTGTCCAAACTTTTGGCTGGTACTGTATACTTGATTAAGTGTGAATGATTTCATAGCAAATGTCTCGAAGTTAGCTGCTTAGGTGAAACATGTCGCTCTATGTCCTATAGTTGATATATGGTTGGGCTATCTGCCCCTTCTTGAAATGCATGGTCAACTTTATACTGTAACCTCACACTATCATGATTTCCAACCTCATCTCCAGCTCTGCGATGAGAACGTGGTGTTTTCTGATGCTAGGTCAGGCCAACTTCCTCTCCAGCCCTTCGGTGGGAACAGAGTGTTTTCTGATGCTAGGAGGTCAGGCCATCTTCATTTCCAGCCCTTCGGTGGGAACAGAGTGGTTTCTGATGCTAGGTCAGGCCAACTTCATCTCCAGCTCTTCGGTGGGAACGTGGTGTTTTCTGATGCTAGGTCAGGCCAACTTCATCTCCAGCCCTTCGGTGGGAACGTGGTGTTTTCTGATGCTAGGAGGTCAGGCCAACTTCATCTCCAGCCCTTTGGTGGGAACGTGGTGTTTTCTGATGCTAGGAGGTCAGGCCAACTTCATCTCCAGCCCTTCGGTGGGAACAGAGTGTTTTCTGATGCTAGGAGGTCAGGCCAACTTCATCTCCAGCTCTTCGGTGGGAACGTGGTGTTTTCTGATGCTAGGTCAGGCCAACTTCATCTCCAGCCCTTCGGTGGGAACGTGGTGTTTTCTGATGCTAGGAGGTCAGGCCAACTTCATCTCCAGCCCTTCGGTGGGAACGTGGTGTTTTCTGATGCTAGGTCAGGCCATCTTCATCTCCAGCCCTTCGGTGGGAACCTGGTGTTTTCTGATGCTAGGTCAGGCCAATTTCATCTCCAGCCCTTCGGTGGGAACAGAGTGTTTTCTGATGCTAGGAGGTCAGGCCAACTTCATCTCCAGCCCTTCGGTGGGAACCTGGTGTTTTCTGATGCTAGGTCAGGCCAATTTCATCTCCAGCCCTTCGGTGGGAACAGAGTGTTTTCTGATGCTAGGAGGTCAGGCCAACTTCATCTCCAGCCCTTCGGTGGGAACAGAGTGTTTTCTGATGCTAGGAGGTCAGGCCATGACTAATAAATCCAATATCTAGATGAGATTTTGATTGATCCTAGGCACTTACACCCCCCCACCTCATTATAGGTGCACTGGGAATCATGTGGATTCAAATCAGTTCATTGACGTTGGAGATTACAGCTGGAATAGAATGGACCCCATCGTCCAGGACGCAACTCCATGCCATTGTACTTAGATGGATTCAAACTGGAAAATTGGAATTTGAACCAGCGCAAACGACCCTCAGCACTCCTTGGAGAAGCTATACACTTCACAGCCAGTTTCACTGGATACGTGGTAAGGAAGAATCAGAGTAAACTTTCCACTCTCAGTTTCAGGACTTTCTATCGTCACTGAATAAAAACAAAACACTTTTAGTTACTTGATATTTCAATTGTTGGAACTGGATGTTTTTTTATTTCTATATATATTTTTGACTTTATTCTTCTCTAATATATCTACTAAGAGTGAGCAGTAGCAATCGAAAGCTTGACAGAGGAAGAGAGGGATAATCACTCGAACTTGGTGAAGCGAGCGAGCGCACTTACACCCCATTTAATTTGAGAGTTGAAGAATGAACGGCACCCCCAGAGTCTAGCTATACTAACGGCAGGCGAGGCGAGGCAGCAGGAGAGGCACGAGGGAGGGTGAGAGGCGAAGAGGAGAGAGGCAGGACAAGACTGGCGCTCTACTCTTGAGACTGACGCTCTAGTCTCTTCCTACCAGCAGAGAGGATATATGAGGAGAGAAGAGGAGAGAGGAGGGGAGAGGAGGAGAGGAGAGGAGGGGAGGGGAGGGGGGGAGGGGGGGAGGAGAGGAGAGGGGAGGGGAGGGGAGGGGAGGGGAGGGAGGAGGGAGAGGAGAGGAGAGGAGAGGAGAGGAGAGGAGAGGAGAGGAGAGGAGAGGAGAGGAGAGGAGAGGAGAGGAGAGAGGACAAGGGGATGTTTTATTTATTTGTCCCTTCTGTTGGATAAAGGACAAAGTAGAGTGTAAAAACAGTGATAAATCTGGCGTTATTGCATCTTTCTCGGCTTTAGTGATGATGTGGACCTAGTCCCTGAGATCTTTGCAAAAAAGACACTGAGAATGTAGCCCACAACTGACGCACTGAGACTTTCATTTATTTTGGAGGGCCCAAGACTCTGCAGGGTGCCTGTCTTACAGAGGAACACAGTAAAACATGGATAAACAAGTGGAGAGAGAGAGAGAGACCACAAACACCTACCTGGAGATGACAGCATCCCTTCACCCATATGCCCCCCTAGGCACAACTAAAACATCATAACCAACATAAATGGGTCACAACTCCTGCAGCTCTGTCGACCGCTGGGTATGTACATAATCAATGGTAGGCTTCAAGGGCACTCCTATGGTAGGTACACCTATAGCTCATCTCTTGGCAGTAGTACTGTAGACTACTTTATCACTGACCTCAACCCAGAGTCTCTCAGATCGTTCACAGTCAGCCCACTGACACCCCTATCAGATCACAGCATAATCACATGAACAGAGCAATACTCAATCATGAGACATCAAAGCCAAATAAACGGAATAATTTTAAGAAATGCTATTGATTGAAGGAAAATAATGGGGAAATCTACGAAAAAACAATTAGACAACAACAAATTCAATCCCTTATAGACGACTTCCTGGACAAAAATGGTCCACTGTACTAGTGGTGTAAACTTGGCAGTAGAAAACCTAAACAGTATATTTGACCGCTCAGCTTCCCTGTCAAATCTACAAATCAAGTAGACAACCTAAGAAAATGAACAACAATGGTTTGATGAAGAATGCAAAAACATTTTTAAAAAATTGAGAAACCTATCCAACCAAAAACATTTTAGTGAATCACTAAAACTATACAGAAATACTGTCACGGCCTGATCTGTTTCACCTGTCTTTGTGCTTGTCTCCTTGTCTTGTTTTCCCTCTGTTCCTGTCTCTTGATTTTTCTTGTTTTTGACCTTTTCTGCCCACCCTGACCTGACCCTGAGCCTGCCTGCCATCCTGTACCTTTGCCCCACTATTCTGGATTACCGACCCCTGCCTGACCTGACTCTGAGCCTGCCGGTCGTCCTGTACTTTATCCCACTACTCTGGATTATCGACCCCTGCCTGCCTTGACCTGTCGTTTACCTGCCCCTGTTGCTGTAATAAACATTGTTACTTCGACACAGTCTGCATTTGGATCTTACCTAAAATCCAATAGTACAAACTGGCCATGACTGACCCAGCAGACATGGACCAGCTCCACAACGCCATCTCCTCCCAAGGAGCCACCATTGGTAGGCACGAGGAGTTGCACCACGGTCTGATGGAAGGGATCCAGGCCGTGGCCGAACGGCACGGCCTAACATTGGATACATTGCGGTAGCAATTACGTGGGTTGTCTACGAGGCAGCCTCCCACGACGGTAAACTCCCAGACCCTCAGTAACCCGGGTGGTAGCAGCACTATCATCCCGGTTTCCATGGAACCATGCTTACCTAACCCGGAGCGCTTCGATGGAGAGTCGGGCACCTCTCGGGTGTTTCTTGCTCAGTGTTCCGTCGTCATGGGAACATCATGACCTCGTCAGCCTTCCTCCTTCCCCTCGGACCATTCTAAGACCTCATCACGCTGATGTCTGCGAGGGCCTCCGCCTGGGCTACGGCCATTTGGGACCAACAGTTGGCCGTACACTCCTTCCGTGGCCTCCAACTGCTCTTAAACGCTAGAAAAACCAAATGCATGCTTTTCAACCATTCACCGCCCTGACCCGCCCGCCCGACTAGCATCACTATCCTGGATGGTTCTGACCTAGAATGTGTGGACAACTACAAATACCTAGGTGTCTGGCTAGACTGTAAACTCTCCTTCCAGACACGTATTAAACATCTCCAATCCAAAATCAAATCTAGAATCGGCTTTCTATTTCGCAACAAAGCCTCATTCACTCACACCGCCAAACTTACCCTCGTAAAACTGACTATCCTACCGATCCTCGACTTCGGCGATGTCATTTACAAAATAGCTTCCAATACTCTACTCAGCAAACTGGATGCAGTCTATCACAGTGCCATCCGTTTTGTTACCAAGGCCCCTTATACTACCCACCACTGCGATCTGTATGCTCTCGTCGGCTGGCCCTCGGTACATAGACCCACTGGCTGCAGATCATCTATAAGTCTATGCTAGGTAAAGCTCCGCCTTATCTCAGCTCACTGGTCACGATAACAACACCCACATCTAGCACGCGCTCCAGCAGGTATATCTCACTGGTCATCCCAAAAGCCAACATCTCCTTTGGCCGTCTTTCCTTACAGTTCTCTGCTGCCAGTGACTGGAATGAATTGCAAAAATCGCTGAAGCTAGAGGCTTATATATCCCTCACTAACTTTAAACATCTGCTATCTGAGCAGCTAACCGATCGCTGCAGCTGTACATAGTCCACCTGTAAATAGCCCACCCAATCTACCTACCTCATCCCCATATGGTTTTTATTTACTTTTCTGTTCTTTTGCACACCAGCATCTCTACTTGCACATCATCATCTGCTCATTTATCACTCCAGTGTTAATCTGCTAAATTGTAATTATTTTGCTACTATGGCCTAATTATTGCCTAGCTCTTCACGCAATTTGCACACACTGTATATAGACTTTCTTTTTTTCTATTGTGTTATTGACGGTACGCTTGTTTATTCCATGTTTAACTCTGTGTTGTTGTTTGTGTCGCATTGCTTGGCTTTATCTTGGCCTGGTCACAGTTGTAAATGATAACTTTTTCTAGCTTACCTGGTTAAATAAAGGTGAAATAAAATAATAAAAAAATATGCTTCAGTCTGTTGGGATTCGTGGTGGAGGTGAAAAAGTTTTCAAGGTTCCGTTGTCTGGGAAAGAGGCTGCCCGGAAGCTACTCCAGCTGGACTCCCTTAGTGTGACAGACTATGTGATGGATTCCCTCACGCTAGCAGAGGTGGGTGCCTGGAACCCAGAGCACTGTTCGACACTTTTCTGCACGGATCATCAGAGGAAAGTAAAGGACGAGCTTGCAGCCCGAGAAATACCAACAGATCTCGACTCACTTATCGCCTTAACCATCCGGATCGATGGACGGCTACGGGAACATAGGAGGGAGAAGAGGTCCCAATCACTCATTCAAGGATCCCACTTTGCATCTGATGGACTCCGGCAGTCCCTGACGTCTTCGTCCCCGAGAGGATCCGAGCTTACCCAAGTTCCTCCAAGAGCCTCCGAAGACTGCCGATTTACCTCTTCCCAAGCTAATGCACCTCGGCAGGGCTAGGCTGTCTCCAGCCGGATGTGTAGGAAGACTTTACACCCAGAGTTGTCTGTATTGCAGTACTGCTGGTCATTATGTGTCTACCTGTCCCTTCAAGAGACCTTGCTCATTTGTAGGAATGAGTACTCTGGTGGGTCTTAAGGATAATGTTGCTTCTCCCCCTACTCGCCCCCCTCTCCATGCCATCCTGCTGTGGTGCGACCAGCCCATGTCTCTCATCGACTCGGGGGCCGATATGAGCCTTATGGACATTACCCTGACGTCCGAGCTGGGCGTCTCCACTCAACCCTTCTCCATTCCCATGGATGTTAGAGCGCTGGACGGGCGCTCTATAGGCCGGCTCACCCACCATACCAGCCCCATCAACCTATGAATGTCGAGGAACAACAACGAGACGATCCAATTCCTGCTAATTGAGTCTCCGAAGGTTCCCGTGATATTGAGATTATCTTGGCTCCAGCGACACAATCCCTCTATTGATTGGTCTACTGGTGCCATCGTTGGCCGGAGCCCGTTCTGCCACACACATTGCCTGAAGTCAGCACTGCCTGCCCGGTCTTTCTGGGGGCTTGGAAATTGCCCTCTCCGCCACTCCCGCAGAGTACCAGGACCTCTGGGAGGGGTTCAGTAAGGCCCAGGCCACTTTGCTTCCGTAACACAGACCGGTTCCATATTCCTAATGAACATTCATGGGGAATGCAACTCCCAATGAGCATTCATAGGGCATGCAACTCCTAATGAGCATTCATAGGGCATGCAACTCCTAATGAACATTCATGGGGCATGCAACTCCCAATGAGCATTCATAGGGCATGCAACTCCTAATGAGCATTCATAGGGCATGCAACTCCTAATGAACATTCATGGGGCATGCAACTCCCAATGAGCATTCATAGGGCATGCAACTCCTAATCAGCATTCATAGGGCATGCAACTCCTAATGAGCATTCATGGGCATGCAACTCCTAATAAGCGTTCATAGGGCATGCAACTCCTAATGAGCATTCATGGGGCATGCAACTCCTAATGAGCATTCATGGGGCATGCAACTCCTAATGAGCATTCATGGGGCATGCAACTCCTAATGAGCGTTCATGGGGCATGCAACTCCTAATGAGCATTCATAGGGCATGCAACTCCTAATGAGCATTCATGGGGCATGCAACTCCTAATGAGCATTCATGGGGCATGCAACTCCTAATGAGCATTCATGGGGCATGCAACTCCTAATGAGCATTCATGGGGCATGCAACTCCTAATGAGCATTCATAGGGCATGCAACTCCTAATGAGCGTTCATAGGGCATGCAACTCCTAATAAGCGTTCATAGGGTATGCAACTCCTAATGAGCATTCATGGGGCATGCAACTCCTAATGAGCATTCATGGGGCATGCAACTCCTAATGAGCATTCATGGGGCATGCAACTCCTAATGAGCATTCATAGGGCATGCAACTCCTAATGAGTGTTCATGGGGCATCCAACTCCTAATAAGCGTTCATAGGGTATGCAACTCCTAATGAGCATTCATAGGGCATGCAACTCCTAATGAGCATTCATAGGGCATGCAACTCCTAATGAGCATTCATAGGGCATGCAACTCCTAATGAGCATTCATAGGGCATGCAACTCCTAATGAGCATTCATGGGGCATGCAACTCCTAATGAGCATTCATAGGGCATGCAACTCCTAATGAGCGTTCATAGGGCATGCAACTCCTAATAAGCGTTCATAGGGTATGCAACTCCTAATGAGCATTCATGGGGCATGCAACTCCTAATGAGCATTCATGGGGCATGCAACTCCTAATGAGCATTCATGGGGCATGCAACTCCTAATGAGCATTCATAGGGCATGCAACTCCTAATGAGCGTTCATGGGGCATCCAACTCCTAATAAGCGTTCATAGGGTATGCAACTCCTAATGAGCATTCATAGCTCTTCTTCATTTATCACAAACACTGTGAATCATCATCCTAATGTCCAGTGCCTCTTATCATTACTGTTTCGCAGTAATTTTGAATGCAGCAGCAGTGAAATATCTCTCTCCCTTGGAATGTGTTTATCCTCTTTCAGGGAATATATTTCCTCTAGGCACAATAGTCCCCCCTTATGGGTGTTTTTGTAATGCCAGAGTTGTCAGTTTGGTTCCAGCAGTAATACCAAGAGCTCCCATGGTAAGGTCACCTAAAGAAACTGTGGGCCACATATTCTACAGGATGTGTGTTTACTGCTTAGGTGCAAACTGTATTAGAGCCTCGTGTTTGTAACTAGTTTGCTTTGTGTTTTATAACAGTATTATTATATAATACTGTTATCTCTCTGTAGCTTTTATCCAGTCCTAAGGTAAATGTGAAGGTGTCATCCACAGTGGAGCTATGCAGCACTATACAGCTCTAATGTAATTTCCCAAAGTAATGCCAGCAGACTGAAGTGTTTGGCAAAGAAAAGCCTCTGGCCAAGGTGGAACACAACTCAACACAACACCCTTCACTCATCTATTATTGCTGTGTGTTTCAGAGACAAGCTATTTTTGACTTTGACTCATTTCAATAAAAGGCACTTTTCGATAATAACCGTCTAGACAGGGGAATAGACCTTTATGACAGTTAAATACAAACCTCATTTTCAATTGTATTATTTTCAGAAACCTCTCTTGTCTTTCTCTGATTCACACTGTGCGTGTGGTGCTACCACTGCCAATCTCATTGGGTGTGTCTTATGTTGGTATCGTGTGGTTGTATCTGGAGGGAGTGACATTGGGCTGACATTGGGCTGCTATGAGAAACTTCTCTTATCCTCTCTGTGGCTTCTCAGCCTAGCGCGGAGGAGACGCTGTCGATACAGCATGGATTCAGGTGTGTTCCTGAGAACGGAGTTAAGGTGGAGGAGGTTCTGCTTGCGGTTGGTGAACAGGTAGGAACTGAGTTTATACATTCTGCTTCTAGAATGAACAAAGCTGTGGTTGTGTTCATGAAAAGGGCTAATTTGGTCGGTAGGCTAATTGCTAGCGGAATATTTGTAAGAGATGTGTTGGTGTCAATTTCACCTCTCTCTACCCCTTCAACAAGAGTTGTAGTGGCAAATTTGCCTCCGTTTATTACGGATGATCAAATTAGGAAAGAGCTGACTCGTTTTGGTAAGTTTGCTAGCGGTTTCCGTGTACTGTCAGCAGGTTTTCAGGCAGATGCCGTTAAGCACGTTGTTTTGTTCAGGAGGCAAGTGTTTATGTTTCTGAACAATAATGAGCAGCAGCTCAATGTGCATTTTAAAGTGAGGCATGGGGAGGGGCTCTATGCAGGTTTTGCCAGCACAGATAGTCTACGGTGTTTTGAATGTGGGGATTTGGGGCACAAGAGCTTTGCGTGCCCACATAAGGGCCATAGACAAAGTGGGGGTAATCGAGGTCAAAATGCAGGGAGTAAGGAGATGCAGACAGCAGAGGCTGGGCCTAGTCAGTCTAGAGATGGTGGTGTAGATGAGGCTGGGCCTAGTCAGGCTAGAGATGTTAGGGTAGTGGAGGCTGGGTCTAGTCAGGCTAGAGATGGTGGAGAAGCAGAGGCTGGGTCTAGTCAGGCTAGAGATGGTGGGGTAGCTGAGGCTGGGCCTAGACATGCTATGGAGGGTGGTGCAGATGATGCTGGGCCTAGTCATGCTATGGAGGGTGGTGCAGATGATACTGGGCCGAGTCATGCTATGGAGGGTGGTGTAGCTGAGGCTGGCCCTAGTCATGCTATGGAGGGTGGTGTAGCTGAGGCTGGCCCTAGTCATGCTATCTGGTGCAGATGATACTGCGTCTAGTCAGGTTATTCTAGTGGATGAGGAGAGTATAGTGGGGAAGTGTAAGAGATTAGGGGGGGAGGAGGAGGGTGTCAAGAGGAAAAGGAAAAAGGGTGTGGACAAAGGCACCATGGAAATGTTGCCTGTTGCTGTGGGTGAGGCCCTAACCAGAGAGAAAGGGCAGGTGGTCAGGGTGGGAGATAGAGAAGAGGAGGAAAGTGAGTCTGAGGAAGAGGATGAGGAGGTATTTTTTTCAGACTCCTCTTCAATTGGCCCGGAGCTGACAGCCAGTCAACCAGAGGAGTCTAAGTACACGTTGAGAGAACTGACAAGGTTCCTGAATGAGACTAAGGGGAAAAAAGTTAATCTTGAGGCTTTTTTTCCTGATCCTAGAAAGTTTGTAAGATCAGTACAACATGCTATGAGAAATGAGGGGCATGGTGTCCTCTCACCCAGGAAACGGTTTAGGTTGAGGAAGTGGGTCACAACAGTGCGTAAAGGTTTACCTTCAGACACTGTTTAAATGTTTAATTTCTTACTGACACTGGGGCTTTTTGAGCTTTGCTATTGGTCTATTTCTCTGCTGGCTTTTCTCCCACTTCTTATGGAGACTCTTCGGGTAGGCTCTCTCAATATAAATGGCGCCAGAGATGCGGGAAAGAGGAGTGTGTTGAGTGAATATGTGAAACAAAAAAAAGTACAGGTGTTGTTTCTGCAGGAGACGCATAGTGATGTGGTGAATGAAGTTGATTGGGGGCTCTGGTGGAAAGGGGCAAGTGTGTTGAGCCATGGGACAAATCTTAGTGCAGGGGTGGCAGTCCTTTTTGCACCGGGTCTGGCTGTAAAAATTTGCTCCTCAAAGGAGGTGTGTAGGGGTAGGTTGCTTGTTGTTAAAGCAGAAATTAACAACATGTCTTTATAAATGTGTATGCGCCTAACACAGGGAGAGAAAGAGGGGTTCTATTTGGGAGTCTTAGACAGGAACTCTCACAAGTAGCGCCTGAGGAGACGCTGGTGATCGGAACATAACATTTTGCATTGTTGCCAAAAAGTTCAATTTTGGTTTCATCTGACCAGAGCACCTTCTTCCACATGTTTGGTGTGTCTCCCAGGTGGCTTGTGGCAAACTTTAAACAACACTTTTTATGGATATCTTTAAGAAATGGCTTTCTTCTTGCCACTCTTCCATAAAGGCCAGATTTGTGCAATAATTGACTGATTGTTGTCCTATGGACAGAGTGTCCCACCTCAGCTGTAGATCTCTGCAGTTCATTCAGAGTGATCATGGGCCTTTTGGCTGCATCTCAGTCTTCTCCTTGTATGAGCTGAAAGTTTAGAGGGACGGCCAGGTCTTGGTAGATTTGCAGTGGTCTGATACTCCTTCCATTTCAATATTATCGCTTGCACAGTGCACCTTGGGATGTTTAAAGCTTGGGAAATCTTTTTGTATCCAAATCCAGCTTTAAACTTCTTCACAACAGTATCTCGGACCTGCCTGGTGTGTTCCTTGTTCTTCATGATGCTCTCTGCGCTTTTAACGGACCTCTGAAACTATCACAGTGTAGGTGCATTTATACGGAGACTTGATTACACACAGGTGGATTGTATTTATCATCATTAGTCATTTAGGTCAACATTGGATCATTCAGAGATCCTCACTGAACTTCTGGAGAGAGTTTGCTGCACTGAAAGTAAAGGGGCTGAATAATTTTGCACGCCCAATTTTTCAGTTTTTGATTTGTTAAAAAAGTTTGAAATATCCAATAAATGTCGTTCCACTTCATGATTGTGTCTCACTCGTTGTTGATTCTTCACAAAAAAAATACAGTTTTATATCTTTATGTTTGAAGCCTGAAATGTGGCAAAAGGTCGCAAAGTTCAAGGGGGCCGAATACTTTCTCAAGGCACTGTATATACACTAATCATTGAGCCTTTTTTGGGCCTTCTACGCAGGAGACTGCAGGGAGTGTGCTGGACAGGGATGGATGTGGTGACAGGCATAGCAGTGTCAGCGTATGCAGTTTACGTTTCTGTGATGGTCAGGATATGCAGGCACTAGAGACTAGTCTGAAGGTGTATGAGGAAGCTTCGTCAGCTAAGGGGAAACTGGGGATAGGGCCCCTCTGCTTCCAGGGGGTATGCAGTTGCGTTTTGAAGGGCTTAAAGTGTTGGGTGTGTACCTGGGCTCGGAGAGTTGGATCAGGAAGAACTGGGAGGAGCTGTCATAGGCAGTGGTGTCAGGACTGGCCAGGTGGAGGTTGTCTCCTGTCCCAAGTGTCAAATAGAGGGAGGGTGCTGATAATCAACAACCTGGTGGCATCTTCCCTGTGGCATAAACTGGCTGTCTTCAACCCCCCTGCCGGTCTGCTCACAGACCTGCAACGCAAGCTGGTGAACTTGTATTCTGGTCGGGCCATCACTGGCTGAGGGTGGCAGTGTTGTACATGACCGCCCATGAAGGAGGACAGGGCCTGGTGGAACTGGAGAGCAGGGTGGCTGTTTTCCGCCTAAAGACTGCTGTACCATACTGATGTCGGCTGGAGGGAACCAGCATGCATGATGCGGAGGAGATCTGGTGGATTAGGGTTGGACCGGCAGCTGTTCCTCATGAAGCTGGAGAGGCTGAGTACAACTGGTCTCTCAGATTTTTACTCTGCAGTGCTGAGGGCCTGGTAGCTGCTAATGCCCATACGGGAAGGTGGTGGAGCATGGGCTGTGGGTGTGGGAGGAGCCTATCTTCCACAACCCAGCCATCCCTTTGAGATCGGTTCAGTCGGCCACCATGCAGAGACAACTGATTGCAGCGGGTTTACAATGGCTGGGTGACCTGCGACTGCTGGGAGAGGAAGGGTGGAAAAACCCCGAAAGTCCTGGCACAACAAACAGGAATAACGTCCCTTAGGCTGCTGGAGAGATTCCTGGAGGACATCCAGGAGGCACTGTCTGAGCCGGTAAGGGGGAGGGGTCACCAGTGGAGGGTGCTACATGGAGCCCTGGCCACTCACAGCTGGTTGGCCCGGGTTGAAGCGGGAGTCGGGCAGGGGTGTCCTTTCTGTGTTATGAGAGAAACTGTGATTCATGTGTTTTCTGTGTGCACCAGATTAACGCCATTGATGGCTCTGTTGGAATGTCTGTGTGAGAGGTTGGGGGTCGTTTTTACTGTTGGGATGTTTATTATGGGATACAGGTATTCAAATAAGGAGAAGGCCAAATGTGTGTTGTTGAATTTTCTGTTTGCTCGGGCGAAGTTGTCTATTTGTCTAACAAGGAGGAACAGGGTCAAAGATGGGGGGGGGGATAACAGACCCTTTACTATTTAATGGGATGGTCTCTGCGCGCCTCAGGGTGGAATTTGAGTTCTATAAAATGATTAAAAGTGTGGAGAAGTTTCAGGAGATATGGTGTGTCGGGGGGGGGGTGGCTGTCTGTGTAGCTGGGGAAGATGTTTTGTATATACAGTTGTAGAAGTGGTGACATTTTGGTTATTGTGATTTGTGTGATTTGTGGTGTTTTGTATCGTGTGGTACAGGGAAAGGTGAGTATGGTACATGTATGCAGTACAGGATATATTTTGGTGTTTTATTTTAGTGGGGTTGGGAAGGTTTTCATGAAATGAGAATGTTTAATTAAAGAAAGACAAAACAACCCGTCCGCCCCTCTGGCTGTGTGTGGTCCGGAATGTACACTGGCCCTCATCAGTCCCAGCCCCTCACTCAAGGGAGGCCCAATCAGAGTGTATTACCCAGTGGAACTTAAATCACTATCCACCATGCAGCACACCTTCCCTGTATTTCCTTTTAGCTCTGCTGCTTCCTCCCCAAGCCAATTACCCCACAAATCAATCAGAGAGCTGGCTAACCAGCCTGCCTGCTTGCTGGCTAGAGCTTCCAGGCCTCCCGGCCCCTGTGGTTAGCCGGCAGCCTTTCCCCTATTCAAGTTGTTTTATTGTCACGTGCACAAATACAGTGAAATAAAGGCCTTTCTTGCTCTGTCCCAACAATGCAGTAATCAGTATCAGTAGTGCTATTAAAAAGATAAACAAAAAAGTAAAGTGGAACAGAAACACAAGCACACTAGAAAGTAAATAACCTATATACAGGGTCAGTTTCAGGGTCAGTGGCAATACCATTTTACAATGTGCAGGGATACAGGAGTGGTAGGGTTAAATACTGTATGTATAGGGGTAAGGTGACTAAACCTGGTCTAAGAGCATTTCGTATTATTCTGTATGTAAGTCTAGGACACTTCATTTAGTATAATATGTTACATTTGATATGGTTACATAGGACAGATGGTTACTAAGGTAAAAACGAAAGAAGGGTGGTTTGTCGGGCTTATAACACAAACGTCTAACAACCCAAAGATTTTCAATCTCATCACGGAAAACATGAGCATTTTAGCTAATTAGGAACTTTGCAACGATTTAACCTTTTTAGCTAACCCTTTACCTAACCCTTACCCTTTAACCTTACTCCTAAACTGAACCCTAACCTTAACCCTAACCACTAAACCCTAGCCAACATTAGTGAGATAGCTAACATTAGTGAGATAGCTAACATTAGTGAGATAGCTAACATTAGTGAGATAGCTAACATTAGTGAGATAGCTAACATTAGTGAGATAGCTAACATTAGTGAGATAGCTAACATTAGCAACCTAGCTAGAATTTGTAACATATCATGCGTTTTGCCAAATCGTAGCATATTGTACATTTATCAAATTCGTAACATATCGTACACTTTTCATATTAATGAACTTTCATGACTGTCCTGCTCGGCTCAGGTTACCTTTGACCACAATCCTGCAGAGATTGTCTCACCCCCAACAGAGGAGAAGGGATCTCAAGGGATACGAAGATAGGGAGGGTTCTATGACACCTCACGCCTATTGTAAATCTAAGGCGGGAGACCAAATTCCTTTGTCCTCTCACTATGGAGAACATTAACATGCAATAAATGGACTTTGGCACAAGGAGTTTCATCAGCCACAATGGTGGTAATGACCATAGATGGAATATGAAAATTAATGTCATTTTTGTTATGTTATTAAAAGTTAAAGGACAGCGTTAAAACGGAAACATTGTAACTTTAAGAGTTTTCCTAATATGTGCTTGATGTTTATACATTGTATGTTGTGTGGAAAATGTCCAGAATCATAGAGAATGTTTTGATAAAGATGAAATAAGAAGTTAGTTGTCTAATTGGATTTGAGTAAAATCTAGACCTTGCCTCGTAACTACCCAAGAATTGCCCTAAAGGCGGAAGACGCCAACTTCCGACACGAGGGTATAAGACCTGTGAGTTAAGAATGAACATATCAGACTAAGTGACCCGAGCTGCAGCCGAGGTCTAAAATGTCAATGAACCCAAAACGCAACACAAGGTTGAAGACAAAGAAACCCTTTTCTACCCAAGCTACGGATGAGTAGCTACATCTAAGCGGATGAATTGAAGCCGGACCACCCGGTCTCCACTCCCCATCGAATCGTGTATCTACACTATTTTCACTCCTACGCTGTGAGCCCTGAGCTACAGGAATGGCTGTCCTCAGAAGACCCCTTTCAGAACAAGGGCGAGGAATCAGACCACTAAGACACAGGACACTGACATCGTGAGGACAACCAGAGAGTTACACCAGAGAAGTGCGTCATTGAGCAGCCTAAACGGTCCATCCAGAGACCTCCATCGGAGACCTTCAATACGTAATTACATCATTATATTCTGAGCCATAAGAGTGGCAGTTCAGAGCAAGGCTTGGGTTAAAATAAGCATAGCTGACAAATGCACCCAAATGTATAATTCTCTCTTGTACTTTTCTCTTTTTCTCTCTTTTAACCTCTCTGGGATATGTGGGACAGTAGCGTCCCACCTCAACAACAGCCAGTGAAATTCAAAAACAACAGAAATACACTAATACAACGTCACGTCAGAACGTATAACATGTTTAGAAAAATGTTTCATTTATTCTACGTTTTTTCAAATCCGTAACATATAATGCAAATTGTATATCATAGCATATCATACTAAATGGGTGGTGGAAATGCACAAATGAATACATATCATATGAAACGTAACATACCATACTAAAAGACGTATCTTGGATTTACATACAGAATATTACCAAATGCTCTGAGACCAGATTGGGTGTAAGACTTTGGCTGTGGTAACTAGTAACAATGATATAAATGTTGTTTTTTTCAAAGTCGCCATGATGTCACATGTTCTACTTATATCAGTACTCTCGTAACAACCTAATTTTTTATTTTTATTTCAACTTTATTTAATTAACCTGGTAGACCAGTTGAAAACAAGTTCTCATTTACAACTGCGAACTGGCCAAAATAAACCAAGCAGTGGGAGAAATGGGCTGTGTACAGCTGCAGCGATCGGTAAGTTGCTCAGATAGCTGATGCTTAAAGTTAGTGAGGGAGATATAATAATTCTCCAACTTCAGCGATTTTTGCAATTCGTTTGTCATTGGCAGCAGAGAACTGAAAGGAAAGGCGGCCATAAGGGGTGTTGGCTTTGGGGATGACCAGTGAGATATACCTGCTGGAGCACGTGCTACAGGTGGGTGTTGTTATGGTGACCAGTGAGCTGAGATAAGGTGGGGCTTTACCTAGCAAAGACTTATAGATGTCCTGGAGCCAGTGGGTCTGGCGACGAATATGTAGCGAGGACCAGCCGGCGAGAGCATACAGATCGCAGTGGTGGGTGGTATATGTGGCTATGGTGACAAGACGGATGATAGACTGTATCCAGTTTGCTGAGTAGAGTGTTGGAGGCTATTTTGTAAATGACATCGCCGAAGTCGAGGATCGGTAGGATAGACAGTTTTACGAGGGTATGTTTGGCAGCGTGAGTGAACGAGTCTTTGATGCGAAATGGATGGCGATTTTGGATTGGAGATGCTTAACATCATTCCAAAACTTCTATTTGAACAAATAGACCATATGTACAAACAAGCCTTTACATTTTTCGATACTAATAATCCTCGCTTGATGAGCGGGAAAAAATCTATAATAATAAAAACGCCACCTGCTGGAGAAGACAGGTTTTGTGCCCAGTTATCACTCTCGCTTCACCTCTTCCACTCTGGTGGAGTGTGCAAAGAGTCCGTGCAAAAATCCAGATTACACGATTACTCCGTGTAGCCATTTTGTTAACTATTAAGCGCTGTAATGGCCTGGGGACAGAAGCTGTTCAGAAGCCTGTTGGTGTCAGATTTCTTGCTCCGGGTTTTGCCAGCCATGCGGAAGCAGAGAGAACAGTCTATGGCTTGGGTGGCTCTTGTCTTTAACAGTTGTCCTGTCCTTCCTTTCACACTGCCTGATATAGAGGTCCTGGATGGCAAGGAGCTCGGCCCCAGGGATTTACTGGGCTGTCCGCACCACTCTCTGTAGCGCCATGCAATCGAGGGCGGTCTAGTTGCCATACCAAGCAGTGATGCAGCCAGTCAAAATGCTCTCAATGGTAAGCTGTAGAACTTTTAGAAGTATTTGAGGGCCCATACCAACTTTTTTTAACCGCCTGATGGGGAAGAGGTGCTGTCGTCCCTTCTTCACGGCTGTTTGCGTGTGTGTGGATCCTTTTAAGTCATTAGTTCTCAATCCACCCAACTGCAGCACCGTCCTGTTGTCCACGATTAGCTCCTTGGTCTTACTGATGTTGAGGTAGAGGTTTTTGTCCTGACACCACACGGACAGGTCACTGACCTCCTCCCAGTAGGCTGTCTCATCATCACCGGTGATCAGGCCTACCACTGTTGTGTCGTCAGCAAACTTGATGATGGTGTTGGAGTCATTCCTGGCAACGTAGTCGTGGGTGAACAGGGAGTGCAGGAGGAGACTAAGCACACACCCCTGTGGGGCCCCCTTATTGAGGGTCAGCATGGCAGAAGTGATGTTGACTACCCTTACCACCTGGGATTGGCCCATCAGGAAGTCCAGGATTCAGTTGCAGGGGAAGTTTTTCAGTCCCAGGGTCCCAAGCTTGGTGACGAGCTTGGAGGAGCTTATGGTGTTGAACTCTGAGCTGTAGTCAATGAACAACATTCTCACATACTGTAGGCATTCCTCTTGTCTAGGTGGGTGAGGGCAGTGTGGAGTGCAATTGAGATTGAATGGTCTAGGGATATGTTGGGGCGGTATGCTAATTGGAGTGGGTCTAGAGTGTCTAGGATGATGGAGTTAATGTGACCCATAACCAGCCTCTCAAATCACTTCATGATTACAGATGTGAGTGCTACAGGGTGGTAGTCATTGTGGCAGGTAGGAATGATGGTGGTCAGCTTAAGACATGGAGATTACAGACTGGGACCAGGAGAGGTTGAAAATGACCATGAATATGCCTTCCAGCTGTTCTGGGCAACCTCTGAGAACGTACCCTGGAATACCGTCCATCCCTGTGGCCTTGCAAGTGTTGACCTGATCAAAAACCTTACTCACGTCAGCTTCAGAGCAAGATTCCCCAGTCCCCTTGGTCAGCGGGGGCCCTCATGCCTGGCTCTGTGTTGCTTTTGTCGAACCGTGCATAAAATGCATTGAGTTTGTCTGGTAGAGAGGCATCGTTGGGTAGATCATGGCTGGGTCTTCCTTTGTAATCCGTAATGGACTGTAGCCCCTGCCACATGCAGTGGGTGTCGGAGCCTGTCTAATAGGATTTCATCTTGTTCCTATATTGTCCTTTTGCTCATTTGATGGTTCTGTGGAAGTTGTAGTGGGACATATTGTACTTGTTTGTGTCCTCAGCCATAGCTTAGGGGTTGGCTGTGATAGCCCCTTATCCTTTAGTTTCCGCCAACCTCTGTGTTAATCCATGGCTTTTGATTGGGGAAGCAGCGAACCTTCACTGGGTGGACAACGTCGGCAATGCATTTCCTAATGAAGCGGGTGATAGACGTAGTTAGCTCTCCGATGTTATCGGCGGCCCAGAACATATTCCAGAAATCGGTAGCAAAGCAAAGTCTTGTAACATAGTCTCCAATTTGGAGGACCATTTCTCAATGAAGAGCGTCCCAGGTACTTCCTATTTGAGCTTCTTCTGGTAGGCAGGAGTATAGAGTCATGATCTGATTTGCAGACGGGGGGAGCAGTGAGGGCCTTGTATGCTTGCTTGTGGGTAGAGTAACAGTGGTCTAGGACTATATCACCCCCTGTGGCAAAGGAGACGTGTTGCTGGAAGTTGGGCATTACGTTTCTTAATGACGCAGAATTAAAATCACCAGGAAAAAGGAAAGCAGCGTCCGGGCGCATGGTTCCCTGCTTGTTTATAGCATCGTACAGTTCGATATGTGCCAGCTTGTTATTTTTCTTGTCCTGAAGTGGAAAATATACAGCAGTCACGATAACCTGTGAAAAACTCTCTCGGGAGGTAGAATAGTCAGCATTTGACCATCAGGTCGAAACGGGTGAACAAAGGGTCAAGTGAGCACACCATTTGCTTTTTTAGGGAGATGCATACCCCTCCCCCTCTCAATTTCCTGTCTGCTCTGAGATACCATCTTGTCCAAAAGCCATGTTTCAGAAAAGCTGAGAATATTGCAGTTACGAGACTCCTGTTGATAGTGAATATGTGATTGGAGGTCATCCATCTTATTGTCAATAGACTGTACATTGGCCAATAGAATGTAGGGAAGAGGTGCCCGTTTTTACCTACTCCTCTACTGCCTCTTTTTCACCTGTGTTTTCTCTTGGAGTTAGTCGGAATTACACAAAGAGCCAAATTCAAAGTTGAAGGCTGAGGTTGAGGTTAGTAACTGCCGATCTGATGTTCAAAGGTTATTTTCGATCACAAGAAATGATAGTGGATACGTTTTGTGCAAAAAAAAGTACAAATAAATGTCAGAAGAATCACAAAATAGCAATGTTGGGTTGAAGTTCACAACACAGCAGGCATCCAGTACGGCGCCATCTTCTCTTTATTCTACTCTGTGGCTATGGGGATGAAGAAACTGTCGTTGTTTTGGCTGGATCTCCACAGTACAGTTAACCAGGTAGAAACCATAATGTGTGGTTGTTGTTGGAGTGGTGTTCCCTACTGAAATACCTCCTCTATTAGTTGGCTGGATCTCCACTGTACAGTTAACCAGGTAGAAACCATAATGTGGGGTTGTTGTTGGAGTGGTGTTCCCTACTGAAATACCTCCTCTGTTAGTTGGCTGGTCTCCCATTCTGTCTCTTTGCTTTGCTCTTTATTCTGTCTTCATTCATACACTAACTAGGGCCTAGATTTGATTCTGATCGTGTAAATAGACCAGCAAAACCTGATGCTGATGCTCTTTATAAAAGAAAGCTGTGTTGAACATTAACATAAAAGCATTGCCATTATTGTTCTTTCTTTCTCTCCTTTCCTTCCCTCCTCACAACAGCTAATGTAGCCTTTGGCGCTTCATTTCATTAGCCTGTCTCTGTGGTGGATTCTACTCTATCATGACGTTAGCCTGGCCCCCTCCATCAGCCTGTCCCTGTGGTGGATGCTACTCTATCATGATGTTAGCCTAGGCCCCTCCATTAGCCTGTCTCTGTGGTGGATGCTACTCTATCATGCTGTTAGCCTGGGCCCCTCCATTAGCCTGTCTCTGTGGTGGATGCTACTCTATCATGCTGTTAGCCTGGGCCCCTCCATTAGCCTGTCTCTGTGGTGGATGCTACTCTATCATGATGTTAGCCTGGGCCCCTCCATTAGCCTGTCTCTGTGGTGGATGCTACTCTATCATGCTGTTAGCCTGGGCCCCTCCATTAGCCTGTCCCTGTGGTGGATGCTACTCTATCATGATGTTAGCCTGGCCCTCCATTAGCCTGTCTCCATCATGATGTTAGCCTGTCCATTAGCCTGTCTCTGTGGTGGATGCTGCTCCATCATGACGTTAGCCTGGCCCCTCCATTAGCCTGTCTCTGTGGTGGATGCTGGCCTGTCCTGTGGTGGATGCTACTCCATGATGTTAGCCTGGGCCCCTCCATTAGCCTGTCTCTGTGGTGGATGCTGGCCTGTCTCTGTGGTGGATGCTACTCTATCATGATGTTAGCCTGGGCCCCTCCATTAGCCTGTCTCTGTGCTGGATGCTACTCTATCATGCTGTTAGCCTGGCCCCCTCCATTAGCCTGTCTCTGTGGTGGATGCTACTCTATCATGATGTTAGCCTGGGCCCCTCCATTAGCCTGTCTCTGTGGTGGATGCTACTCTATCATGATGTTAGCCTGGCCCCTCCATTAGCCTGTCTCTGTGGTGGATGCTGGCCTGTCTCTGTGGTGGATGCTACTCTATCATGCTGTTAGCCTGGGCCCCTCCATTAGCCTGTCTCTGTGGTGGATGCTACTCTATCATGATCTTAGCCTGGCCCCTCCATTAGCCTGTCTCTGTGGTGGATACTACTCTATCATGATGTTAGCCTGGTAACCCTCCATTAGCCTGTCTCTGTGGTGGATGCTACTCTATCATGATGTTAGCCTGGGCCCCTCCATCAGCCTGTCTCTGTGGTGGATGCTACTCTATCATGATGTTAGCCTGGGCCCCTCCATTAGCCTGTCTCTGTGGTGGATGCTGGCCTGTCTCTGTGGTGGATGCTACTCTATCATGCTGTTAGCCTGGGCCCCTCCATTAGCTTGTGTGTTACACTGCAATGACATTTACCTGTGTGTTTTATCACAACACATATTAAGGACCCTAGCAGATGCCAGCTGGCATTTTCCTGTTATTCTGTTATTTTATTGTCCTGTTATTCTATTGTTCTGTTTTTATTGTTTTGACGAGGGCCCACGAGAGGACCGTATGCAATGGTGGGTGATTTGTACAAGTTGATTTACCAGGTGACATACTGTCTTTCAGGGGTTTACCACAGTTGGAATGCCGGCTCCATGATATGGAATAACATATTAAACATATTATCAATGTAATAAACAGAAAAACTCAACACATGTTGATGTGACTTGAATATCTTTCTTCTGATTTTCCTATCATTAAAATAGGGCATAATGTGGATTTTGCTGTGACACACTGTTGAATTTATTATGGATTTATTATGGATAAATGAATAAAAAATGTCCCCATTTTAAATAGAATTGTGTCTTGGTAAACTTATACTCTGTATGTTTAATAGACAATATGAGTTCATAAGAAGAAATTGTGTGACAGGAGAAAGGAGTAATAAAACCATCCCAACTGGGCAGGAACAAATGGGTTGTGGACTGTGTAAACACATAAGGTTGTTAGCCTATGGTTGACCCAACCTGAAACTTAGCTCTGGGGTTTTTAGATTAGGCAGTGAGTGCATTCCTAGGGTTTCTGTTAATTAAACCTGTCAGTTCAGTGGTGATCGATAATGTTGAGGGGTCAAAAGTTATCTGGGAGTGTGTTAGTAAGATAGAATGAACTTTTCACCTTACTTTGTCCTGTCGAGAGGGGGGGGGGTTCGGTTAAGACAGTGAAATGACATCATGATCTGTATTTAAACTGATGCATTTGTTTTGAGTGGAAGCGCGCTCCGAGAATAAATTCTCTTACCTATTATTTAAAGACTGGTCTGCGTCTATTTTATGCAAACAAGAAATCTTACAAAATTCTCATAAAATAGACGAAGGGCTTTCAATTGATGAAAGCACATCGGCATAATTAAATTATACTAACACACACAAAGTTTGTGAAGGAACCGTGGTCATGTTTGTACTCTACAGGCTAAGATGTTTCATCATGGGGAATTGGAAACTGTCTTCCGGACAGGAAAAACATGCTTTAAAAACGGATGGGTCAGGTTTATCTCATATGAAGATTGATATGCTGAATCCTTAGAATCAATGGGGCGGTCCCATGACACTGCATGGGTGGACGTTTTTGAGTAGTTTTAAGATGGCAGTTCTAATCACCCATGATTAGATTAGATCACCCATCTCTGCATTGTCCACATTCGGATATGAACTAAGCCCCACTGCCAATTCCTGGCTGGTGAATCTTTATGATTTTACGGTTGTGAAAGCATGTGTTGGTGGAGCCTCTCATACTTCCCTCTCAATTATATTTTATGTATTTTCTGAGTTGGGTATGAAAGTTAATTTATATTGACCTGTGATGATTCTCACCTCAATAACTGTGCTGTATCCCATATACCCTGCCTCTATAGGGTATCTGCTAACTACCTAATTGTCCAACTTGTTTAGTCTAGAAAACTTAAATGAATTATTTGTGGCATTCAGTTAATTTACAAGTGATTGGTTTCTTGAGGTTTCCAAGGTTGACTTCCATTCAGGATGAGAATATAGTAAATTGATTGTTGATTAAGTTTATGCATCCCGAGTGGCGCAGAGGTCTAAGCCACTGCATCTCAGTGTTGCAGCGTCACTGCAGCCTAGGGTTCAATTCCAGGCTGTGTCATTACCGTCTGTGACCGGGAGTCCCATAGGGCGGTGAACAATTGGCCCAGCGTTGTCCGGGTTAGGGGAGGGTTTGTCAGGGGGGGGCTTTACTTGACTCAACGTGCTCTAGCGACTCCTTGTGGCGCTCTAGCGACTCCTTGTGGCAGGCCAGGTGCCTGCAAGCTGACGTCCATCGATGTTTCCTCCAATACATTGCTGCAGCTGGCTTCTGGGTTAAGTGTGTGGGTGTTAAGAAGCGCAGTTCGGCAGGTCATGTTTCGGAGGACGCATGACTCGACCTTCGCTTCCCCCGAGCCCTTTGGAGAGCGTTGAGTCAAGATCCTAATCACGAAATTGGGGAGAAAAAAATAGAGTAAGAATTATAATAAAATTATAAAAATAAAGACTATTGTTGATTTTGGATTAATGGTATAACAGGTTAATGATAAGTACTGATATAGTTTATTCCAGTGGTCTCTCCATATCAAAACCCTTAATGGTGCCACTAATGGATGAATTTCAATATGATAACCAAATTAATTACATACATTAGATCAATTCATTATTCCAGTAATTAATGAGTAAATGATGTTGAATATCCATAGCCAAAAATCACATTCTATTGTTGTATTCTCTTATTCTGTTGTTCTTTTACTCTGTCGTTCTGTTCTGTTATTCTGTTCTGTTATTCTGTTCTGTCGTTCTGTTCTGTTATTCTGTTCTGTTATTGTGTTGTTCTTTTACTCTGTTATTCTGTTCTGTTATTCTGTTCTGTCGTTCTGTTCTGTTATTCTGTTCTGTTATTGTGTTGTTATTTTACTCTGTTATTCTGTTCTGTTATTCTGTTCTGTTATTCTGTTCTGTTATTCTGTTCTGTCGTTCTGTTCTGTTATTCTGTTCTGTTATTGTGTTGTTCTGTTCTGTTGTTCTGTTCTGTTATTCTGTTCTGTTATTCTTTTACTCTGTTTCTGTTATTCTGTTATGTTATTGTGTTGTTCTTTTACTCTGTTATTGTGTTGTTCTGTTATTGTGTTGTTCTTTTACTCTGTTATTCTGTTCTGTTCTGTTATTCTGTTCTGTTATTCTGTTCTGTTATTGTCATGTTTTGTCATTGATTATCATTCTGTTCTTGTCCCTGTTCTGTTATTGTGTTGTTCTTCCCCTTCTGTTCTGTTATTCTGTTCTGTTATTCTGTTCTGTTATTGTCATGTTTTGTCTTGATTATCATGGTTCTTTCCCTTCTTCGTTTCTATCCCTCTCTCTCCCTCTCTCCCTCTCTCTCTCTCTCTCGCTCTCTCTTCTCTCTATCGTTCCATTCCTGCTCCCAGCTGTTCCTATTCCCCTAATCATCATTTAGTCTTCCCACACCTGTTCCCGATCCTTTTCCCTGATTAGAGTCCCTATTTCTCTCCTTGTTTTCCGTTCCTGCCCTGTCGGATCCTTGTCTATATTCACCGTGCTGTGTCTATGTTTTGCCCTGTCGTGTCGTGTTTCCCTCAGATGCTGCGTGGTGAGCAGGTGTCTGAGTCTGCTAGGTTCAAGTGCCTTCCCGAGGCAACCTGCAGTTCTTGATCATGTCTCCAGTCTGTTCTCGTCTTTACGAGTAGTATTATGCCTTTTGTTTTGTTAAGTATCTTACTGGATTAAAAACTCTGTTTTCGCCAAGTCGCTTTTGGGTCCTCATTCACCTGCATAACAGAAGGATCCGACCAAGGAATGGACCCAGCGACTACAGAGGCTCGTAACACTGCCGTCAAGATCCAAGGAGCCATGCTCGGCAGACACGAGCAGGAATTGTCTGCTGCTCGCCATGCCGTGGAGAACCTGGCCGCTCAGGTTTCCGACCTCTCTGGACAGTTCCAGAGTCTTCGTCTCGTGCCACCTGTTACTTCCTGGCCTGCCGAGCCTCCGGAACCTAGGGTTAATAACCCACCTTGCTACTCCGGGCAGCCCACGGAGTGCCGCTCCTTTCTCACCCAGTGTGATATTGTGTTCTCTCTCCAACCCAACACATACTCTAGCGAGAGAGCTCGGGTTGCTTACGTCATTTCACTCCTTACTGGCCGGGCTCGAGAGTGGGGCACAGCTATCTGGGAGGCAAGGGCTGATTGTTCTAACAATTACCAGAACTTTAAAGAGGAGATGATTCGGGTTTTTGACCGTTCAGTTTTTGGTGGGGAGGCTTCTAGGGCCCTGGCTTCCCTATGCCAAGGTGATCGATCCATAACGGATTACTCTATAGAGTTTCGTACTCTTGCTGCCTCTAGTGACTGGAACGAGCCGGCGCTGCTCGCTCGTTTTCTGGAGGGACTCCACACAGTGGTCAAAGATGAGATTCTCTCTCGGGAGGTTCCTTCCAGTGTGGACTCTTTGATTGCTCTCGCCATCCGCATAGAACGACGGGTAGATCTTCGTCACCAAGCTCGTGGAAGAGAGCTCGCGTCAACGGTGTTTCCCTGCTCCGCATCGCAACCATCTCCCTCCTCTGGCTCAGAGACTGAGCCCATGCAGCTGGGAGGTATTCGCATCTCGACCAAGGAGAGGGAACGGAGGATCACCAACCGCCTGTGCCTCTATTGCGGATTTGATGGACATTTTGTCAATTCATGTCCAGTAAAAGGCCAGAGCTCATCAGTAAGCGGAGGGCTACTGGTGAGCGCTACTACTCAGGTCTCTTCATCTAGATCCTGTACTACTATGTCGGTCCATCTACGCTGGACCGGTTCGGGTGCTGCATGCAGTGCCTTGATTGACTCTGGGGCTGAGGGTTGTTTCATGGACGAAGCATGGGTTCGGAAACATAACATTCCTTTCAGACCGTTAGACAAGCCTACGCCCATGTTTGCCTTAGATGGTAGTCATCTTCCCAGTATCAGATTTGAGACACTACCTTTAACTCTCACAGTATCTGGTAACCACAGTGAGACTATTTCTTTTTGATTTTTCGTTCACCTTTTACACCTGTTGTTTTGGGTCATCCCTGGCTAGTATGTCATAATCCTTCTATTAATTGGTCTTGTAATTCTATCCTATCCTGGAACGTATCTTGTCATGTGAAGTGTTTAATGTCTGCCATCCCTCCCATTTCTTCTGTCCCCACTTCTCAGGAGGAACCTGGCGATTTGACAGGAGTGCCGGAGGAATATCATGATCTGCGCACGGTCTTCAGTCGGTCCCGAGCCAACTCCCTTCCTCCTCACCGGTCGTATGATTGTAGTATTGATCTCCTTCCGGGGACCACTCCTCCTCGGGGTAGACTATACTCTCTGTCGGCTCCCGAACGTAAGGCTCTCGAGGATTATTTATCTGTGTCTCTTGACGCCGGTACCATAGTGCCTTCTTCCTCTCCGGCCGGGGCGGGGTTCTTTTTGTTAAGAAGAAGGACGGTACTCTGCGCCCTGCGTGGATTATCGAGGGCTGAATGACATAACGGTTAAGAATCGTTATCCGCTTCCCTTATGTCATCAGCCTTCGAGATTCTGCAGGGAGCCAGTTGCTTTACTAAGTTGGACCTTCGTAACGCTTACCATCTCGTGCGCATCAGAGAGGGGGACGAGTGGAAAACGGCGTTTAACACTCCGTTAGGGCATTTTGAGTACCGGGTTCTGCCGTTTGGTCTCGCCAATGCGCCAGCTGTTTTTCAGGCATTAGTTAATGATGTTCTGAGAGACATGCTGAACATCTTTGTTTTTGTCTATCTTGACGATATCCTGATTTTTTCACCGTCACTCGAGATTCATGTTCAGCACGTTCGACGTGTTCTACAGCGCCTTTTAGAGAATTGTCTCTACGTAAAGGCTGAGAAGTGCTCTTTTCATGTCTCCTCCGTTACTTTTCTCGGTTCCGTTATTTCCGCTGAAGGCATTCAGATGGATTCCGCTAAGGTCCAAGCTGTCAGTGATTGGCCCGTTCCAAGGTCACGTGTCGAGTTGCAGCGCTTTTTAGGTTTCGCTAATTTCTATCGGCGTTTCATTCGTAATTTCGGTCACGTTGCTGCCCCTCTCACAGCTCTTACTTCTGTCAAGACGTGTTTTAAGTGGTCCGGTTCCGCCCAGGGAGCTTTTGATCTTCTAAAAGAACGTTTTACGTCCGCTCCTATCCTCGTTACTCCTGACGTCACTAGACAATTCATTGTCGAGGTTGACGCTTCAGAGGTAGGCGTGGGAGCCATTCTTTCCCAGCGCTTCCAGTCTGACGATAAGGTTCATCCTTGCGCTTATTTTTCTCATCGCCTGTCGCCATCTGAGCGCAACTATGATGTGGGTAACCGTGAACTGCTCGCCATCCGCTTAGCCCTAGGCGAATGGCGACAGTGGTTGGAGGGGGCGACCGTTCCTTTGTCGTTTGGACAGACCATAAGAACCTTGAGTACATCCGTTCTGCCAAACGACTTAATGCCCGTCAAGCTCGTTGGGCGTTGTTTTTGCTCGTTTCGAGTTTGTGATTTCTTACCGTCCGGGTAGCAAAAACACCAAGCCTGATGCCTTATCCCGTCTGTTTAGTTCTTCTGTGGCTTCTACTGATCCCGAGGGGATTCTTCCTTATGGGCGTGTTGTCGGGTTAACAGTCTGGGGAATTGAAAGACAGGTTAAGCAAGCACTCACGCACACTGCGTCGCCGCGCGCTTGTCCTAGTAACCTCCTTTTCGTTCCTGTTTCCACTCGTCTGGCTGTTCTTCAGTGGGCTCACTCTGCCAAGTTAGCTGGTCATCCCGGTGTTCGAGGCACTCTTGCGTCTATTCGCCAGCGCTTTTGGTGGCCGACTCAGGAGCGTGACACGCGCCGTTTCGTGGCTGCTTGTTCGGACTGCGCGCAGACTAAGTCGGGTAACTCTCCTCCTGCCGGTCGTCTCAGACCGCTCCCCATTCCTTCTCGACCATGGTCTCACATCGCCCTAGACTTCATTACCGGTCTGCCTTTGTCTGCGGGGAAGACTGTGATTCTTACGGTTGTCGATAGGTTCTCTAAGGCGGCACATTTCATTCCCCTCGCTAAACTTCCTTCCGCTAAGGAGACGGCACAAATCATCATCGAGAATGTGTTCAGAATTCATGGCCTCCCGTTAGACGCCGTTTCAGACAGAGGCCCGCAATTCACGTCACAGTTTTGGAGGGAGTTCTGTCGTTTGATTGGTGCGTCCGTCAGTCTCTCTTCCGGGTTTCATCCCCAGTCTAACGGTCAAGCAGAGAGGGCCAATCAGACGATTGGTCGCATACTACGCAGCCTTTCTTTCAGAAACCCTGCGTCTTGGGCAGAACAGCTCCCCTGGGCAGAATACGCTCACAACTCGCTTCCTTCGTCTGCTACCGGGTTATCTCCGTTTCAGAGTAGTCTGGGTTACCAGCCTCCTCTGTTCTCTTCCCAGCTTGCCGAGTCCAGCGTTCCCTCCGCTCAAGCGTTTGTCCAACGTTGTGAGCGCACCTGGAGGAGGGTGAGGTCTGCACTTTGCCGTTACAGGGCACAGACTGTGAGAGCCGCCAATAAACGCAGGATTAAGAGTCCAAGGTATTGTTGCGGCCAGAGAGTGTGGCTTTCCACTCGCAACCTTCCTCTTACGACAGCTTCTCGTAAGTTGACTCCGCGGTTCATTGGTCCGTTCCGTGTCTCCCAGGTCGTCAATCCTGTCGCTGTGCGACTGCTTCTTCCGCGACATCTTCGTCGCGTCCATCCTGTCTTCCATGTCTCCTGTGTCAAGCCCTTTCTTCGCACCCCCGTTCGTCTTCCCTCCCCCCCCCGTCCTTGTCGAGAGCGCACCTATTTACAAGGTACGTAAGATCATGGACATGCGTTCTTGGGGACGGGGTCACCAATACTTAGTGGATTGGGAGGGTTACGGTCCTGAGGAGAGGAGTTGGGTTCCGTCTCGGGACGTGCTGGACCGTTCGCTTATTGATGATTTCCTCCGTTGCCGCCAGGGTTCCTCCTCGAGTGCGCCAGGAGGCGCTCGGTGAGTGGGGGGTACTGTCATGTTTTGTCATTGATTATCATGTCTTGTCCCTGTGCTTCCCCTTCTATTCGTTTCCCTCTGCTGGTCTTATTAGGTTCTTTCCCTCTTTCTATCCCTCTCTCTCCCCCTCCCTCTCTCACTCTCTCGCTCTCTCTTCTCTCTATCGTTCCGTTCCTGCTCCCAGCTGTTCCTATTCCCCTAATCATCATTTAGTCTTCCCACACCTGTTCCCGATCCTTTTCCCTGATTAGAGTCCCTATTTCTCTCCTTGTTTTCCGTTCCTGCCTTGTCGGATCCTTGTCTATATTCACCGTGCTGTGTCTATGTTTTGCCCTGTCGTGTCGTGTTTCCCTCAGATGCTGCGTGGTGAGCAGGTGTCTGAGTCTGCTAGGTTCAAGTGCCTTCCCGAGGCAACCTGCAGTTCTTGATCATGTCTCCAGTCTGTTCTCGTCTTTACGAGTAGTATTATGCCTTTTGTTTTGTTAAGTATCTTACTGGATTAAAAACTCTGTTTTCGCCAAGTCGCTTTTGGGTCCTCATTCACCTGCATAACAGTTATTCTGTTCTGTTATTGTGTTGTTCTTTTACTCTGTTATTCTGTTCTGTTATTCTGTTCTGTTATTCTGTTCTGTCGTTCTGTTCTGTTATTCTGTTCTGTTATTCTGTTCTGTTATTCTGTTCTGTTATTCTGTTCTGTCGTTCTGTTCTGTTATTCTGTTCTGTTATTGTGTTGTTCTGTTCTGTTATTCTGTTCTGTTATTCTGTTCTGTTATTCTTTCTGTTATTGTGTTGTTCTTTTACTCTGTTCTGTTCTGTTATTCTGTTCTGTTATTCTGTTCTGTTATTCTGTTCTGTCGTTCTGTTCTGTTATTCTGTTCTGTTATTCTGTTCTGTTATTCTGTTCTGTTATTGTGTTGTTCTTTTACTCTGTTATTCTGTTCTGTTATTCTGTTCTGTTATTGTGTTGTTCTTTTACTCTGTCGTTCTGTTCTGTTATTCTGTTCTGTTATTCTGTTCTGTTATTCTGTTCTGTTATTGTGTTGTTCTTTTACTCTGTTATTCTGTTCTGTTATTCTGTTCTGTTATTCTGTTCTGTTATTGTGTTGTTCTTTTACTCTGTTATTCTGTTCTGTTATTCTGTTCTGTCGTTCTGTTCTGTCGTTCTGTTCTGTTATTCTGTTCTGTTATTCTGTTCTGTTATTCTGTTCTGTTATTCTGTTCTTTTACTCTGTTATTCTGTTCTGTTATTCTGTTCTGTTATTGTGTTGTTCTGTTCTGTTATTCTGTTCTGTTATTCTGTTGTTCTTTTACTCTGTTATTCTGTTCTGTTATTCTGTTGTTCTTTTACTCTGTTATTCTGTTCTGTTATTCTGTTCTGTTATTCTGTTCTGTTATTCTGTTCTGTTATTCTGTTCTGTTATTCTGTTCTGTTATTCTGTTCTGTCGTTCTGTTCTGTTATTCTGTTCTGTTATTATATTATTTTGTTATTCTGTTCTGTTATTATATTATTTTGTTAATCTGTTCTGTTATTATATTATTTTGTTAATCTGTTCTGTTATTATATTATTTTGTTATTCTGTTCTTTTGATCTGCTATAGAATTTTATTATATTTAAGAGTGACTCTTCTTGGTTGGCTTGGAGACTATTCTTCTATTTTTCGAACCAGAGCATCATAGAACAGGTACCTTTACTTTGTTGTCACCAGAGTGATATTTCCTTAGAGGGTTGAGATATTAACTTAGCTCAGAGGAATGTAATGAATGGAGTGGAAATTGTGTGAAAGTTTAGCTGTCACAGTGTACTGTAAGTGCAAGGTTGAATTGTACTTGATCATCACTATACAGCAACTCTAACTGGATCTAAATTCAGTTAAGCCTGCATTGCGTTATGTACAGTTGAAGTCAGAAGTTTACATACACCTCAGCCAAATACATTCAAACTCAGTGTCACGCCCTGGTCGAAGTATTTTGTGTTTATCTTCATGTTTGGGTCAGGCCAGGGTGTGGCATGGGGTTTTTGTATTGTGGTGTGTTTAGTCTTGGGGTTTTGGTATGTATTGGGATTGTAGCTAGTGGGGTGATCTAGCAAAGTCTATGGCTGTCTGGAGTGGTTCTCAATCAGAGGCAGGTGTTTATCGTTGTCTCTGATTGGGAACCATATTTAGGCAGCCATATTCTTTGGTTGGTTTGTGGGTGAATGTCCTTAGTATCTTGATGTCCTTATTCTGTGTTAGTTCACACTAGTATAGGCTGTTTCGGTTTTCGTTACGTTTATTGTTTTGTAGTGTTCGTATTTTAGATTAGTGTTACGTTTGTTTCAATAAACATGGATCGCAATCTACACGCTGCGTTTTGGTCCGACTCTCCTTCACCACATGAAGACCGTTACACTCAGTTGAACAATTCCTGACATTTAATCCTAGTAAAAATTCCCTGCCTTAGGTTAGTTAGGATCACCCCTTTATTTTAAGAAAGTGAAATGTCAGAATAATAGTAGAGAGATTGATTTATTTCAGCTTTTATTTCTTTCATTGTGTGACCAGTGGGTCAGAAGTGTACATACACTCAATTAGTATTTGGTAGCATTACCTTTAAATTGTTTAACTTTGGTCAAACGTTTCATATTTGACCCACGCAAGGTTCCCACAATAAGTTGTATGAATTTTGGCCCATTCCTCCTGACAGAGCTGATGTATCTGAGTCAGGTTTGTAGGCCTCCTTGCTCGCACATGCTTTTTCAGTTCTGCCCACACATTTTCTATAGGATTGAGGTCTACAAACCTGGGATTTGAGGTCTACAAATGGGATTTGTGATGGCCACTCCAATACCTTGACTTTGTTTTCCTTAAGCCATTTTGCCACAACTTTGGAAGTATGCTTGGGGTTATTGTCCATTTGGAAGACCCATTTGTGACCGAGCTTTAACTTCCTGACTGATGTCTTGAGATGTTGCTTCAATATATTCACGTACTTTTCCTCCCTCATGAAGCTATCTATTTTGTGACGTTTACCAGTCCCCCCTGCAGCAAAGCACCCCCACAACAAGATGCTGCCACCCCCGTGCTTCACGGTTGGGATAGTGTACTTCGGCTTGCAAGCCTCCCCTTTTTCCTCCAAACATAACGATGGTCATTATGGCCAAACAGCTCTATTTTTGTTTCATCAGACCAGAGGACATTTCTCCAAAAAGTATGATCTTTGTCCCCATGTGCAGTTGCAAACTTTAGTCTGTCTTCCTTATGGTGGTTTCGGAGCAGTGGCTTCTTCCTTGCTGAGCGGCCTTTCAGGTTATGTCGATATAGGACTCGTTTTACTGTGGATATAGATACTTTTGTACCTGTTTCCTCCAGCATCTCCACAATGTCCTTTGCTGTTGTTCTGGGATTGATTTGCACTTGTCGTACCAAAGTATGTTCATCTCTAGGAGACAGAACGCGTCTCCTGCCTGAGCGGTATGACAGCTCAGTGGTCCCATGGTGTTTATACTTGCGTACTATTGTTTGTACAGATGAACGTGGTACCTTCAGGTGTTTGGAAATTGCTCCCAAGGATGAACCAGACTCGTGGAGGTTTACAATTTTTTTCTGAGGTCTTGGCTGATTTATTTTGATTTTCCCATGATGTCAAGCAAAGAGGCACTGAGTTTGAAGGTAGGCCTTGAAATACACCCACAAGTACACCTCCAATTGACTCAGGCTAATTGACATAATTTAACAGAAGCTTCTAAAGCCATGACATCATTTTCTGGAGTTTTCCAAGCTGTTTAAAGGCACAATCAACTTAGTGTATGTACATTTCAGACCCACTGGAATTGTGATACAGTGAAATAATATGTCTGGAAACAATTGTTGGAAAAATTACTTGTCATGCACAAGGTAGATGTCCTAAACGACTTGCCAAAACTATAGTTTCTTAACAAGACATTTGTGGAGTGGTTGAAAAACAAGTTTTAATGACTCCAACCTAAGTGTGTGTAAACTTCCGACTTCAACTGTACAGTATGCTGTATGTTTCCCATGGTCCAATCAAATCACAGATTGGTTTTGGGTACTGTAATAGACTCCTACCTCTTCTACTACGTAGAGTCCCCTCACAGGTTGATGATTCTTCCAGATTTCAGGATAAGAAGTTTGTGTGAACTGGCAGTAGTTTGTGAACAACATCCCTGCATAAACATTGCCTAGGCAGGTTTGATTAAACGTCTTGGTTTCCTCTATATCCTACTGTCTGTTATGCCTAGCACTGACTTCCTCTGACAAATTGCATTTCACTACAGGGTAATGTAATATGTAAGTGCAGTGTTTTGTTGTTTGTGGTCATCGGGACATGATGCAGGCAAATCCATGATAGGAAACCTCTCTGATGGTCATCATCAAAATCTGTAACAGTCAACATGGATTATAGCTTTAGATCAACAAGGAGTTTGCTGACGATGATAGGCCTGATCACCAATGGCGATGACTTAGCAGTGTGGTGCCCAGCAGTGTGGCCTGATCACCAATGGCGATGACTTAGCAGTGTGGTGCCCAGCAGTGTGGCCTGATCACCAATGGCGATGACTTAGCAGTGTGGTGCCCAGCAGTGTGGCCTGATCACCAATGGCGATGACTTAGCAGTGTGGTGCCCAGCAGTGTGGCCTGATCACCAATGGCGATGACTTAGCAGTGTGGTGCCCAGCAGTGTGGCCTGATCACCAATGGCGATGACTTAGCAGTGTGGTGCCCAGCAGTGTGGCCTGATCACCCCAGCAGTGGCCTGATCACCAATGATGACTTAGCAGTGTGGTGCCCAGCAGTGTGGCCTGATCACCAATGGCGATGACTTAGCAGTGTGGTGCCCAGCAGTGTGGCCTGATCACCAATGGCGATGACTTAGCAGTGTGGTGCCCAGCAGTGTGGCCTGATCACCAATGGCGATGACTTAGCAGTGTGGTGCCCAGCAGTGTGGCCTGATCACCAATGGCGATGACTTAGCAGTGTGGTGCCCAGCAGTGTGGCCTGATCACCAATGGCGATGACTTAGCAGTGTGGTGCCCAGGACAACAACCTCTCCCTCAACATCAGTAAGACTAAATGGGAGATCAAGCTCCCGTCCATATCAATGGGGTTGTTGTGGAGGGGGTTCAGAGCGTTGTGTTCCTTGGCGTCCACATCACTAAAGACTTAACGTGGTCCACACACAACGCGCTCAGTTGTGAAGAGGGAATGACAGCACCTCTTCCCCCCCAGGAGACTGAAATGATTTGACATGGGCCCTCGGATCCTCAAAATGGTACCGCTGCACCATCGAGAGCATCTTGACTGGATGCATCACCGCCTGGTATTGCAGATGCACCACCCTCGATCACGAAGCGCTACAGAGGGTGGTGAGGATAGCCCAGTACATCACTTGAGCCGAGCTCCCTGCCATCCAGGATCTCTATACCAGGTGGTGTCAGAGGAAGGCCTGAAAAATGTCCAACGACTCCAGCCACCCAAGCCTTAGATTGGTCACTGCTACCATCCAGCAAATGGTACCAAAGAATTGCCTCTCAGACCAACAGGCTCTGTGACAGCTTCTACCCCCAAGACATACGATTGCTAAATAGTTAATGAAATGCTTACCAGGACTGTCTGCACTGACACTATGCACACTCACAAGACTATATATACACACACACATACTACACTGACACTCACACAAACCCATACACTACACACACACACACACACACACACACATCTGGGGTGGCAGGTAGCCTAGTGGTTATAGCGTTGGACTAGTAACCGAAAGGTTGCAAGATCAAATTCCTGACAAGGTAAAAATCTGTCGTTCTGCCCCTGAACAAGGCAGTTAACCCGTTGTTCCGAGGCCGTCATTGAAAATAAGAATTTGTTCTTAACTGACTTGCAGAAAACGATAGTGATCTCTCATTGAGTTTGATAGAGATTATAGGTTGTGTAATGATGCTAGAGATGAACTTTACTTTAGTGACGCTCTCCTCATGTTATGATATTCACGTTATTGATAGAACAGATTTAGCTTAAGTGTGGATGGAATAGATGTTGCTGCATCAGAAATGACTGAGCAGCTTCATCTGGATAAAATGTTTTGATGAAAGGATCGGAGGATGAGACTAATAGAGATCAGGACCCTACATCTTCCCTTTAAAAGAGGATTCATATCCATGTTGTCTTAGTAAGTCACTAATATAACTCTTTAATTGAGTGAAATTTCATGCCAATGGACCAGACTCATAACACAAAGCTCTTTCCCTAGTTTGATATTTAGGTGGTGATGAGCTCGTAATATAACTTAGCAAAGAGATCGCTATAGAAAACCTAGCTTTGGTGCCCTGGAATGGAAAACATCAGCTGGCTATCATCAAAGGTTCCAGTATATAGAATTATTCAATCATAGAATTGTAATCAGTAGAACAGACATTCACCGTATTGGATAAAGCATGACAAAAGTGGATTTCAGAACTCAACATATTCCATTAGTTCTGTTTCTACACCAATTCCACACTTGTTAAAGGGAAAATAAAATACCTCTGGTCTAGTGTGAGGAATGGAGAGTGTGAGAAAGTGTCTCGTACGTCTGGATCTATCCTTAGCTCATTCATAACCATGGTGGCAGAGAGCCAGGTTACAGGCCTGCTAAATATTATCCCATACTCTCTGCCTGTCTTCAGCCAGCCAGCCTGCCTGCCTCCCTGCCTGCCGTAGCCTGTCTCAGCCAGCCCTGTTGAGGGATAGCTACGGTACCCAGAGGATCCATTAGAATAGCAGGGAAGCCTAAAATGCTCTTTCTGGAGAGAGTACAGGGAGGCTAAACTGCTCTTTCTGGAAAGATTACAGGGAGGCTAAACTGCTCTTTCTGGGGAGAGTACAGGGATGTTAACCTCTACGGGATCAGTGTCTCGCCCACGGGAGGCGTGAGCTAACATAGGCAAATTTGATTAGCAGGAGGTTGTAAGTAACAAGAAAATGTACAGTAGCTATTACAGTGAAAGAATACCATGCTATTGTTTGAGGAGAGTGCACAGTTATGAACTTGAAAATGTATTAATTAACCGAATAGGCACATTTGGACAGTCTTGATACAACATTTTGAACAGAAATACAATGGTTCATTGAATCTGTGTAAAACTTTGCGCGTACACTGCTGCCACCTAGTGGCCAAAATCTAATTTGCCCCTGGGCTGGAATAGTACATTATGGCCTTTCTCTTGTATTTCAAAGTTTCATTAGTTCATTTTTGATATAGTCCCAAAATGTTTGCATGTCAGCAATCAATGTCCTTTTCCAATCTGGGGTGGCAGATAGCCTAGTGGTTAGCGCGTTGGACTAGTAACCGAAGAGATGTATGATTGAATCACCGAGCTGACAGGGTAAAAATCTGTCGTTCTGCCCCTGAACAAGGCAGTTAACCCACTGTTCATAGGCTGTCATTGAAAATAAAGATTTGTTCTTAAGTGATTTACATAGTTAAATAAATAATGTTTTCAAAATATACAGAAATACAGCCGGTCTGCAAAATGCAAAATTGGCTGCATGTCTGTGCTGGACATATTTAGAGGTGGTCAGCATTCCTGATTTCTGTATAATATTGACATAAGCTCACAAATACTCTTCTTGCAAACATGGTCCTGTTTTAAAAATTGCTGTGCTGATCAATGGGCAGTTCATTACCTCTGTCAAATGAATATGTAGCTTAAAGTTACGTGTGTATTTATGTATAAAGATGGTAAAGCTACATTACACATTTACAATAGGCTAACATCTAAAAACAAAACTGCTCACCTGTGTGGGTACCTGTTTGCCTAAGTGTCTCTCTCCCGCTGATGGAAAATAAGTATTTGGTCAATAACAAAAGTTTATCTCAATACTTTGTTATATACCCTTTGTTGGCAATGACAGAGGTCAAACGTTTTCTGTAAGTCTTCACAAGGTCTTTACACACAGTTGCTGGTATTTTGGCCCATTCCTCCATGCAGATCTCCTCAAGAGCAGTGATGTTTTGGGGCTGTTGCTGGGCAACACAGACTTTCAACTCCCTCCAAAGATGTTCTATGGGGTTGAGATCTGGAGACTGGCTAGGCCACTCCAGGACCTTGAAATGCTTCTAACGAAGCCACTCCTTCATTGCCCGGGCAGTGTGTTTGGGATAATTGTCATGCTGAAAGACCCAGGCACGTTTCATCTTCAATGCCCTTGCTGATGGAAGGAGGTTTTCACGCAAAATCTCACGATATATGTCACCATTCATTATTTCCTTTACACGGATCAGTCGTCCTGGTCCATCTGCAGAAAAACAGCCCCAAAGCATGATGTTTCCACCCCCAAGCTTCACAGTAGGTATGGTGTTCTTTGGATGCAACTCAGCATTCTTTGTCCTCCAAGCACAACGAGTTAAAAAGTTATATTTTGGTTTCACCTGACCCATATGACATTCTCCCAATCTTCTTCTGGATCATCCAAATGCTCTCTAGCAAACTTCAGATGGCCTGGACATGTACTGGCTTAAGCAGGGGGACACGTCTGGCACTGCAGGATTTGAGTCCCTGACAGCGTAGTATGTTACTGATGGTAGGCTTTGTTACTTTGGTACCAGCTCTCTGTAGGTCATTCACTAGGTCCCCCCGTGTGGTTCTGGGATTTTTGCTCACTGTTCTTGTGATCATTTTGACCCCACGGGGTGAGATCTTGCGTGGAGCCCCAGATCGAGGGAGATTATCAGTGGTCTTGTATGTCTTCCATTTCCTAATAATTGCTCCCACAGTTGATTTCTTCAAACCAACCTATTGCAGATTCAGGCTTCCCAGCCTGATGCAGGTCTACAATTTTGTTTCTGATGTCCTTTGACAGCTCTTTGGTCTTGGCCATAGTGGAGTTTGTAGTGTGCCTGTTTGAGGTTGTGGACAGGTGTCTTTGATAATGATAACAAATTCAAACAGGTGCCATTAATACAGGTAACAAGTGGAGGACAGAGGAGCCTCTTAAAGCAGAAGTTACAGGTCTGTGAGAGCCAGAAAGCTTGTTTGTAGGTGACCAAATACTTATTTTCCACCATAATTTGCAAATATATATATATATATATATGTGTGTGTGTATATACATTTTTTTTACAATGTCAACGCTGGCTATTCTCTCTTGGAATATAAAAGGCCTAAATGGTCCTATTAAACGTTGTCTTGATCTCCTAGCAAGAAACTATTGATATAGCAATGCTACAAGAAACACACCTGTTCCAAAAGGACGCACATAGAACAGAGATCCATTTGTGACTGGCTCAGATGTAGCTAAATTTGAAATTGTATATTTTACATTGGATAAAAGTAGAGACTCAGAGCTACAAAATGATATATCATACACTACAGTTGAGGAACAATGGGACTTTGAATGTTTTGGTACTACTATTGGAGAGCCCTGCTTTGTCTACACCCATTCGGCACGTTAGCTTGGGGGCTTTAGCCCCACCCATCTTTTTAAGGGTTGATCGGAATATACCCAAGCACACAAGCTAACTTGCTAGCTACTTCCAGACATCTAAGTGAGAGAGAACAGTTCACTGAACATTACTCTCCCGGGCAGAGCTGGTTAAGCAGTTATGTTATCCAGAGCGTTAGTGACTGCAAGCTGTCAGATTGTCCGTAGGTAAATTCAGAGCATTTCTCGTTCAGAGCACCGGACACTGTGGCCGATTTAGTGATGTTGAAACTAACGTTCTGACCTCACATCGGTAGTCAAGCACCAAAGCTAACTGGCTAGCATTGGCTAGATTACTAGCTACTTCCAGACACATAATGAGAGAACACTCCACTCTGACCATTTACTCGCCCTAGCAGTGCTGATTAGGCTGTGTTTATGTTATCCAGAGCGTTGGTGACTGTAACTGTTTTGCTGGCAACAATTTATTTACACGTTTTTGCCAACTTTTACTGACACCGACCATATTGAGCGTTTGTAAATTCCGCTCTCTCTGGCACACTCAGACGAGAGTGCTCTGAAATCGGAGTAGAGGGCCAAACTGAATATACGAACGCACCCGAAATGGTTACTTGCATAGTGGAGTATTTTTTAAGACATGTAGCTAGCTAGCTCTGCAGGTAGCTAACCAACCATGTTAGCTAGCTAACATTAGGCTATAGCTGGCCAAGCAAATGGCTCTTTCTGTCAAAACTAGAAACGTGTCATATCTGAAAATGTAACTAGCTAGACTATCTTACCCGTATACATCATTCATGGTTGAACGTGTCTTCTGTCGGATGCCATGGTGTCCCTTAGTTTGAAGATGTAATCCGGAGACAGGTGTTTTCTCAATCTCCTTAGCTATCATACTTGAATTCCACTCATTTCAAAACGCAGTCCTCTAGAAAGTGGAGGGCAACAGTTATGCAGTTTTGATAAACAATAGAAAAAATAAAAGCAGCGCTAGACAGGATTACCTGGACATACTGACCAGCTCAAATAGACAGAAGCATGCTATATGGCAGACCAATCCCAACTTATCTCTCTGCATGTCCAGCCCACTCATTATCTCAGCCAATCATGGCTAGAGGGAAGGTTACCGACTTTCTCTGTGGCTAAACTAACTAGGCTCGTAATTGAAGAATTGTATTCATATTTACAGATGGCATACAAGTTTATTATTAAGGCACATGAAAGTTCACATGTTCCAGAAGGCATTTCTGACAAACGCATTTATGTATATAAAAAAATACATTCAAACATCTTTCCTGTGAAGTAGAGACCTGTAACATACACCTAGTTTCCTGAAATGGGTCACATTTGTAGAAACTGGCTGCTTTTTCCATCCAAACAAAACTAAAGGTGTAATCATAATGATACAGAAGAATCTCAAACTTACCATCTTGGGTAAAGACCAAGAAGGCAGAATAATGTATCCATAATGGAAAGAAAATTGCTTTTATTCATCTGTATTCTCCAAATTCATATGATCCTAAACTCAGCAAAATAATAAATGTCCTCTCGCTGTCAACTGCGTTTATTTTCAGCAAACTTAAGATATGTAAATATTTGTATAAACATAACAAGATCAGAACAGTATATTGTTAGAATTAACTCAATTCCATCTGGTTTTGCTATTTTGGACATGTGAGACAAATCTAATAAGACCTGTTATCTACTCCTCTATTTTCTTAAATCAAGAAAATATAAATATTAAATTTGAGCTTGTCCGACCACCACGCGTACTACTGCCAATTCTTAGAATCTACTATAAGAGCCACTACAAAATCCTACATTCTGTAATCAAAATTCAGTCGATGGCCCCTGGACTCTCTGGGGTGACACCAACGTTCTTATTTATAATAATTTGCATCTGGGTTGAATAACTAACAATGAAAGAAGTATGCAAATTGGAAATGTTTATAAAAGTGTTCTCAACAAATACTGTTTTCAGACCAGGTAGCTATTACTTTTTCCAAAGTGAAGACAGCTTCATTTATTGATAAGATAATAGAGTGGAATTGACCATCCATTGAGTTTGACTCAACCATAACTTCCATGGTAATCATCCTAGTCGTTTACTGGCCAACGAGCTACAAAGTAATGATCAATTAGCTGATGTAACAACTATTCAATTTGAAAATGGGGAATTACTATCAGAACCCAAATTATTAAATCAACATTTTCCCGCTTCTATAAAGAACTGTACAACTCTGATTGTAAATCCACACCAAGCCGAACTAAGTCCTTTCTAAAAATAATTAAGAACTTCTCTTCTCTCAACAGTGGAAGCCGCCTCGCTGGGAGCTCAAATCTCTCTCAATGAACTCAAAAGGGCATTAGATAACAAGAATAAAGGCAAATCACCTGGATGGGATGGTATTCCTCCCATTTAAGAGTTTTGAATCAATTAGGTCTACTATTGCTTGAAATTATTATCTTCACAAAGCTTAATTTGGGAGAGATGTGAATAGTATTAATTGAACGTTTATTATATAAAGGTAAGGATGCCACCCAGTGTTCTCACTATCGCCCCCTATCTTTAATATTGAACTGTTTTCCAAAATGCTGAAAGCCCCATCTCAAGACTTATTTACCCAAATTGTTCCACATAGATACAATCCTCGGTGGACTATTACATATCTTACATGCTTCATCAGAGACAACAGTTCATTGGGCTGTATTACCTCTCAATGCAGAAAAAAGCTTTAATAGACTAGAATGGTCATATCTCTGGTCTGTCTTGGAACACATCAATTATATTAATTTGATTAAGATGCTATATGCCAATCCCTCAGCCATAATTATAACAGGTAATATCTGCTCTGTTCCGTTCAGAATCACTAGAAGCAGCAGACAAGGTGATCCAACTGTGTCTTTGATATTCTCATTATCCATGGATCCCCTGGCCCAGGCAGTTTGTCAATCGAAAGAAAATAACACATTTCCCCAAAATCTATTAATCACTTAATTTCATTATACATGGATTATATCTTACAATATCTAGACAATGTATCTCAATTGCTCCGAAACGCATTGAAGATCATAGATAAATTCAGCATCATCTCGAGTTCTAAAATGAATGAATCCTAACCAAATCAGCCCTACCTCCTCTCAGGGCCCCAAAGGAGGACTCCGTCACTACTTATGGAATACCAACCGTTTTCCATATGAAATAGCTGGGATTAGATATACTTCCTTCTTTAGATAAAACTATTGCCAGAAACTTTAACAGAAAGCTTAAATCGATTGTCTGGCCTCAGCAGATGGAATAATATCCTAGTTGCTTTAACCAGCAGAATATCTATTATCAAAATGAATATATTGCCACGGGTGATTTCCGCAGTTCAATGCTCCCCCCTCCCCTTCTGGAAATATGGCAAATGATCCCTGATAAAATGTACAAAGATGGAAGGACGGAGGAGAACTATCTGTACCGAACATTAAATTGCATTTCCAGGCACTAGCATTTCTTCTTCTCTCTGGCTGAATATATAGATAGATATGGTGTCTCCTATTGCCTTGGAAGAGGTGGTCTTCACTTCCCTTAAACTATTTTTATTTGGTGCAAAATTGAAAGACAATGTAACTGGGGATCCAAATGGAATGCACATACTCCCAATATTTTACAATAATGCCTTGAGATCTGGAAGGTGGCATTTTGCATCCCCACAATGCACCAAATGTGGAAACTGCATTCGTTGCCGATATCATGGACAGTAATGGTTGGAGAATATTCCAAGATAACCAGTCAACTCCTTTATTCTATATGTAGAACTTAGGTCAGCTATAACTGGCATGTGGAGTACCTTGGGAAACACAAGTACCAAACTATCCAATGTTGGGGTTTATAAATGCATTATCTGGGCTCCAGAAAGGTCTGATCTCTATAATATATAAGCAACTTTTGGAAATATTCTGAGCCAGAGATTAAACAAGTATGGTCCAAAGATCTAATTGAATCTGAACACCCCTTTTTAAATGGAACAGAATATGGAAAGAGAGGAGATTGGGAGGGAGAGAGAGAGATAAAGAGAGAAATCTGTGTAAAGCAGTATATATACGGATGACAGACAGAGAGAAATAATTGCATGGTATGTATGTGTTTCTGTGTGTGTGAAGGAGGGAGATTTGTGTGTGCGGAGGAGGGAGATTTGTGTGTGTGTGTGTGTGTGTGTGTGTGTGTGTGTGTGTGTGTGTGTGTGTGTGTGTGTGTGTGTGTGTGTGTGTGTGTGTGTGTGTGTGTGTGTGTGTGTGTGTGTGTGTGTGTGTGTGTGTGTGTGTGTGTGTGTGTGTGTGTGTGAGCAGAGAGAGGGATCAAGAAAGGCGGCGAATGAGCCAGGACAGTTCCAGGCTGCTGTACCTCCCCAAGGCTGTGGCTTCTATCTGAATATTCATTGAGCTGAGACTGGCTTTCCCGTCTGTTAACAGATAACTATCAGTTCTTACCATGTGGCTGCGAATGGGCCTGTTTGCCCACACACACACTGACAATGTTCCCTTGGAAATATGAAAATCCAGTGATGTTTTTGTCAGAATTGTTTCCTTTGAAAGCTGTTCTGGTGTTAGCATGTAGATTTCCCCTTCAGAAAGGCCTCACATCATTTTGCTGAATGTTGCTTGTCATGTCTCATTTTGTTAGTCGTGCCAGATCTGTGTTTTGGCATACAGTGACAGTCAGATGTGGGTTTCATGCCAGTGAACGGGTATGTCTTGGGAAAACACATCTGTTATTTGATGTATGATGATTTATTAAAAGCACAAACTGGTTGATTTGAATCCCTATTCAATTTTAGATGCAACTTTTGTCTCCAACTAGAATCTGAGTCAAATGTCTTCTGTTTGATGATGATCTGGTGTTGCTGTCTCCAACCAAGAAGGACCTACAGCAACACCCAGATCTTCTGAACAGATTCTGTCAGACCTGAACCCTGACAGTAAATCTCAGTAAGACAAAAAATATAGTGTTCCAAAAAAGGTCAAGCTTCCAGGACAACAAATACAAATTCAATCTGGACACTGTTGCCCCGGAGCAGTGGTCACCAACCGGTCGATCTCCAAGCCATTCGTAGACAAGGCAACAACAGTAAATCCTTGCATTCCTACTTTTATTTATTTATTGCCAAGCACAGTCAGTTGGTGGGAGGTGCACTTGATTCAACAGCCGTAGTGCCAGGAAGGCAAAGTGTTCCCGTTTTTAACCATTCCACGTCTCTGAGGGTAGAACATGCCCGACAGATCCAGAGAGCAAATCAAGTGCACCTATAGGCCTACAGCTGGCCAATCAGATAGCTCAGATCACCGTGTCTGCACAGTTTCCTCCTATTAAAACAAGCCTCGAACGCACAGCAAAGATACTGTGAGATTTGTAAACTTTTAAAACCACGACGAAAGAGAGACTCAACAGAATACACCACTGTGTTCTGTTTTAATTAGTTCCTGTTTAAGTTGGTATTCAGCTCTGTCAACACTTTGCTCAACGCTTTTATAAACCAAGTGTTCTGATAAGCTTACGTTGTTATTATTAGGATTAATTAATTAATTTTATTATTATTATTTACTTTTATTTTATTAGGACCTGCTTGTATCTTTTTCAATATCGAGGAATATTTCACTTTCTCTGGTCGTAGGAATGACAATGTGAATTGGTGCACGAGGCAGAAATAATGCAGTGTGACTTGAGTTTCGGCACCAGCTGGAAGACCATGTCCTCTCTTCTCTTATCGGAGGGAGAGACGGGTGGAAGGAGGGATAGCCTCGCTGTTGCTCTCCCTCCCCTTACATCTGACCATCAGATGCATCAAGTCCAATAAAATACGATGGCGTGCGCCATCGTGCTTAAATTTATTTTGTCCCCTTACACCAAACGTGATCACGACATGCAGGTAAAAATATCAAAACAAACTCTGAACCAATGACATTAATTTGGGAACAGGTTGAAAAACATTAAACATGTATGGCTAGTTAGCTATTTAGCTTGCACTTCCTAGCTAATGTATTCTATTTAGCTAGCTTGCTGCTGCTAGCTAATTTGTCCTATTTAGCTAGTTTGCTGTTGCTAGCTAATTTGTCCTGGGATATAAACATTGATTTGTTATTTTACCTGAAATGCACAAGATCTTCTAATCCGACAATTAATCCACACATAAAACGGCCAACCGAATCGTTTCTAGTCATCTCTCCACCTTCCAGGCTTTTTCATATTTGAACTTATGGTGATTGGCATCTACACTTTTACCACGACAACCGGCAAAACATTTGGATTTTTAATCACCCACGTGGGTACCTGCTTCTATAAACCAATGAGGAGATGGGAGAGGCAGGATTTACAGCGCGATCTGTGTCAGAAACAGAAAGGAGTTCTATTTTAGCCCTTGGCATCGCAGACGCTCTTTGGCGCAAATGAGCAGTTAGAGCGTTGGAAGGTAACCGGAAGGTTGCAAGTTCAAATCCCCGAGCTGATAACACGGATCTGTTGTTCAGCCCCTGAACAGGCAGTTAACCCACTGTTCCTAGGCCGTCATTGAAAATAAGAATTTGTTCTTAACTAACTTTCCTAGTTAAATACAGGTAATAACAAAAAGTTTAAAAAAGCCAGAAGGCAGGTTGGGGACAGGCAAGAGTTCATAGCCAGGGCAGAGTCCAAACAGTACAGGTTGGCAGGCAGGCTCAGAGTCAGGACAGGCAAGAGGTCATAGCAAGGGCAGAGTCCAAACGGTGTAGGTTGGCAGGCAGGCTCAGAGTCAGGACAGGCAAGAGGTCATAGCAAGGGCAGAGTCCAAACGGTGTAGGTTGGCAGGCAGGCTCAGAGTCAGGACAGGCAAGAGGTCATAGCAAGGGCAGAGTCCAAACAGTACAGGTTGGCAGGCAGGCTCAGAGTCAGGACAGGCAAGAGTTCATAGCCAGGGCAGAAAAAAACAGGAGCTGAGAGAAAAACGCTGGTTGAACTGGCACAGGCAGACAGAAAACACAGGTATAAATACCCAGGGGATAAGTGGGGATGATGGGCGACACCTGGAGGGGGGTGGAGACAAGCACAAGGACAGGTGGAACAGATCAGGGTGTGACAGTAGTAAACTGTGGTATACTGTAAAATGCTATACAACACACTGTAGTATCCCTCAATCATGTGTAGTACTTACTATAGAATGTTGTAGAATGCTACAGTAAATAATACTGTTTTATATGAAGAGATAAACTGCAGTAAATACTATAGCAATGTCTGCAAAAACTACAGCCTGCAAAAACACAACACTTTTTAACTATAGTATGTAATGTGCCCATTCCCCTCCCCATATCCCAATTTGTGCCACCTATAAGTGAGAAACATACATGTCAAGTATAGACCATATATTATGTTCCCAACAGCTTATAGAAAAGAGCAGAATATTTGAGCTACCCATTCAGAGATCAGTCCTACCTACCTACAGGTTATGTGCTCTTTTAATATTTCTCCAGTAGGTCTCCTGAAGGATAAAGCCTCCACTTTTAAGTCAAAGATAATAAATCGAAAACACTACAGTTAAATACAACAGTAATGTCTGCAAAAACACTACAGTAAATACTACAGTATACTACAATCCACAAAAACACTACAGTAAATACTACAGTATACTACAATCCACAAAAACACTACATTAATGACTTATAAACAACAGTTTTCTTTTATGACAGAATGAATACTATAGTTAACTGTAAATACTAGATTATAGTACAGTAGTACAGTATATTACAGTCAATACTGCAGTATTCATACCATATAGTATTTTACACACACATGCACACTCTGCTCCTCTAAATCACTGGGTCTTGTTACAAGGCTGATTGTGTTGTGATTTGAAGCCTTCCTTACTGAAACTAATATTCACAGCTCTATACCAACAGCAGCACTGACAGAACTATGAGGAACAATGACATCACATATAAAGGTTCTTCTTCTATAAGCTGAGAACATTGTCTCTCTCTTGAGTTCCTAATCACACACAGCTATTTGTTATGATGTCCTGGAAACAGATCTTCACAACCACACATTGATTAGAGACAAATAGATTGAGAGAAGTTGGAAGGGAGGATGAGTGAGAAAGAGACAGAGATGACAGCAGGACATATGCGTAGGCCGTTAGCAGAGCAACTGGCCCCACCCCCACTTTTACACCCTCCCAATCCTTATCCTGCGACCTAAGAGGTATGTATCAGATGCTCAGCATACTCTGCTCACACCTACTGTGATGGTCCGAGCCTAAACCACACAGAAACAACACTAGACAAAAACATGAAACATGAAACACAGAGTTTTTACTATGTGTTCCTGGAATATACAAGGTCCTGAGGTCATCTGCCTTTGGCCTAAAGACCCAGAATTCATCAAAATACAGACATTGTCATCCTACAAGAAACATGGTATAAAGGAGACTGACACACTGGATGCCCTCTATGTTACAGAGAGCTGGTAGTCACATCCACTAAACTACCAGGTGTGAAACAGGGATGAGACTCAGGGGTTATGCTAATTTGATATAGAGCAGCCCTAAACCACTCTATGAAATTAGTCAAAACAGGAACATTTTACATCTGGCTAGAAATTAATAAGGAAATTACCCCAAAGAGAAAAAAAAGTCATCATGTGTGCTCCCTATATCCCCCAATAGAATAATTTAACGATGACAGTTTCTCCATCCTAGAGGGGGAGATCAACCATTTCCAGGCTCAGGGACATGTAATGGTCTGTGGCGACCTAAATGCCAGAACTGGACAAGAACCTGACACCCTCAGCTCACAGGGGGAAAAACACCTACCTGGAGGTGACAGCATTCCCTCGCCCATATGCCCCCCTAGACACAACTACGACAATATAACCAACCAAAACGAGTAACAATTACTGCAGCTTTGTCAGATGCTGGGTATGTACATAATCAATGGTAGGATTCGAGGGGTCTCCTACGGTAGGTACACCGATAGCTCATCTCTTGGCAGTAGTACTGTGGACTACTTTATCACTGACCTCAACCCAGAGTGTTCACAGTCAGTCCACTGACATCCCTATCAGATCACAGCAAAATCACACTCTACTTGAACAGAGCAATGCTCAATCATGAGGCATCAAAGCCAAATTAACTGAATAATATTAAGAAATGCTATAGATGGAAGGAAATTAGTGTGGAAATCTAACAAAAAACAATTAGGCAATAACAAATTCAATCCCTTCTAGATAATTTCCTGTACAAAAGGTTTCACTGTAATAGTGAAGGTGTAAACCTGGCAGTAGAAAAACTAAACAGCACATTTGACCTCTCAGCTCCCCTATGAAATCGAAAAATTTCAAGCAGACAACCGAAGAAAATTAACAACAATGACAATTGGTTTGATGAAGATTGCAACATCCCAAGAAAGAAATTGAGAAACCAATCCAACCAAACACAGAGACCCAGAAAACCTGAGTCTACTATGGTGATTCACTAAAACAATACAGAAATACACTATGGAAAAGAAATAACAGCATGTCAGAAATCAGCTCAATGTAATTGAAGAATCCCTAGAATCTAACCACTTCTGTGATATTGGAAAACTCTAAACAACAACGCAAAGAGTTATCTATCAAACGTTTCCAATCATTTTGGCTCTATAGCAAAGAACAAACAGGAAGAACATGAACTCCGGGACAAAATACAAACCCTCCAACCCAAAAAGGCTTGTGGGGTTGATGGTATCCTAAATTACATTATAAAATATGCAGGGCAATAATTCCAATTGGCTATACTTAAACTCTTTCATATCATACTCAGCTCTAGCATATTCCCCAATATTTGGGCGAAAACAATGTACTGAGCAAAAGTCAAATTGGCTATTTACCAAATGACTTCATGACAGACCATGTATTCACCCTGCACCCTCTAATTGACAAACAAACCAACCAAAACAAGTGAAAAAGTATTATCATGCTTTGTTGTTTTCAAAAAAGCTTTCGACTCAATTTGACGTAAGGTCTCCTATACAAAGTGTTGGAGGAAAAACATACGGCATTATAAAAATACATGTACACAAAAAACAAGTGTGCTGTTAAAATTGGCAAAAAACATACACATTTCTTTCAACAGGGCCGGGGGGGTGAGACAGGGATGCAGCTTAAGCCCCATCCTCTTCGACATATATATCAACAAATTGGTGATGGCACAACAATTTGTAGCACCTGGCCTCACGCTACTAGAGTCTGAAGTCAAATGTCTACTATTTGCTGATGATCTGGTGCTTCTGTCCGCAGCCAAGGAGGGGCTACAGCAGCACCTAGATCTTCTGCACAAATTCCATCAGACCTGGGCTCTGACAGTAAATCTCAGTAAGAACAAAATAATGGTATTTCAAAAAAGGTCCAGTTCCCAGGACCACAAACAAATTCCATCTAGACACTGTTGCCCTAGAGCACACAAAAACTATAAGGTAATACCCGCTAATTATCAAAATTCAGGAAATGGACATTAAATTCTACAACCACCTAAATGGATGCGATTCCCAAACCTTCCATAACAAAGCCATCACTCACAGAGAAATGAACATGGAGAAGAGTCCCCGAAACAAGCTGGTCCTGGGGCTCTGTTCACAAGCACAAACTTACCCCACAGAGCCCCAAGACAGCAACACAATTAGACCCAACCAAATCATGAGAAAACAAAATTACACATTGGAAAGAATTTACAAAAAAACCAGAGCAAACTAGAATGCTATTTGGTCCTAAACACAAACAATATTTGTAACCTGAAAGAGAGAAAGACAGAGACAGAGAGCTATTTCACTTGCTTTGGTAATGTAAACATGTTTTCCATGCCAATAAAGCCCCTTAAATTGACATTGAAATTGAATGGAGAGAGACAGAGAGAGAGACAGAGAGTGAGTGACTGGTGGTGACTGTGCTGAAGCTGTGGGTATTCATAGATCATAGAAAAGATGGACGGTGATAAAGAGGAAAGTCTGACGCATTGTTTTTACTCTGTTTCTGCTCAGAGAGGCTGATCCAGGAACTGTTAGCACTGTTGGACGGTATATAGAGATCACAGAGATATGTGAATGATGGCATACAGACTGTGACGTAGCTAACATGATGATCAGAGACTTTGACTTTCGAGATGGAATCCGCAGTAGAGGAAACATCGGCGCTGTCCCTCCCACCACTTTTGTTATTGTTTTGTTGAGGTGAGGAGCGCTGCACAAAATGCAATACATATGCTGCTGTGCTATCGTGTGTGCAATGATGTCCGAGGGGAAAAAACTGTGTTTGCAATAACTTCTTTGTTGGTGTAATATCACAAACTGTCGTGACTGTTTCACCATTAAGGATTTCATCTTTAAGGGCCAGTTTCACAGTGAACGACTCCAGCTTTAAGGGCCAGTTTCACTATGAACGACTCCAGCTTTAAGGGCCAGTTTCACAGTGAACGACTCCAGCTTTAAGGGCCAGTTTCACGATGAACGACTCCAGCTTTAAGGGCCAGTTTCACTATGAACGACTCCAGATTTAAGGGCCAGTTTCACCGTGAACGACTCCAGCTTTAAGGGCCAGTTTCACCGTGAACGACTCCAGCTTTAAGGGCCAGTTTCACTATGAACGACTCCAGCTTTAAGGGCCAGTTTCACAGTGAACGACTCCAGCTTTAAGGGCCAGTTTCACTATGAACGACTCCAGCTTTAAGGGCCAGTTTCACAGTGAACGACTCCAGCTTTAAGGGCCAGTTTCACTATGAACGACTCCAGCTTTAAGGGCCAGTTTCACTATGAACGACTCCAGCTTTAAGGGCCAGTTTCACTATGAACGACTCCAGCTTTAAGGGCCAGTTTCATCGTGAACGACTCCAGCTTTAAGGGCCAGTTTCACTATGAACGACTCCAGCTTTAAGGGCCAGTTTCACAGTGAACGACTCCAGCTTTAAGGGCCAGTTTCACTATGAACGACTCCAGCTTTAAGGGCCAGTTTCACTATGAACGACTCCAGCTTTAAGGGCCAGTTTCACTATGAACGACTCCAACTTTAAGGCCCAGTTTCACAGTGAACGACTCCAGCTTTAAGGGCCAGTTTCACTATGAACGACTCCAGCTTTAAGGGCCAGTTTCACTATGAACGACTCCAGATTTAAGGGCCAGTTTCACTAAGAACGACTCCAGCTTTAAGGGCCAGTTTCACTATGAACGACTCCAGCTTTAAGGGCCAGTTTCACAGTGAACGACTCCAGCTTTAAGGGCCAGTTTCACTATGAACGACTCCAACTTTAAGGGCCAGTTTCACTATGAACGACTCCAGCTTTAAGGGCCAGTTTCACTATGAACGACTCCAGGTTTAAGGGCCAGTTTCACTATGAACGACTCCAGGTTTAAGGGCCAGTTTCACTATGAACGACTCCAGCTTTAAGGGCCAGTTTCACAGTGAACGACTCCAGCTTTAAGGGCCAGTTTCACCGTGAGGGATTCCAGCTTTAAGGACCAGTTTCCTAAAAACAGATTAAGCAGGCCAGGTTTAACAATTATCCTCAATGAAAAAGCACCATTGTTTTAAGTCCAGGACTAGGGTTTATGTGGGAAATTATTTCAGTTCAAGTAAGATGTACGTTTACCCCTTCTCTGTGAATATCTACATTTAGTTCTAAGGTACACTACAATTATAGTAAAGCCAAGAAAAGTGCCAATTAGCTAATTAAATGCAACGGTGGTTGGATTCTTAGTGGGCAACTCAAGTAATTCCAGAACTCAAGGCTCAGACACATAATCCATCAATTCATTTTGTTCATTGATGTTCCAGTGTTAGAATGAGCTGCAGACTAAAGAGAGTGAACCCTGCTTTCCACATTTTGGCCCTAGACACTAGAGTTGTCTAGCCTGGAAGGTGAACTTTAGTCCCTGGGATGTTGCAGACAGATCTCAGATGGTTAGCGGACACTGATTTAGTATGTAAGCGGCCTTCTTAAGCCAAAATCACATGGAAAGACATCCTTCAACGGCGTGAAATGTGTGTGCAAGAGAGGCGAGCGTCAATTCAATCCGTGATTGACTGTAGACCCTGCCACATACCTCTTGTGTCTGAGCTGTTGAATTGAGATTTGACTTTGTCTCTTTTGCCTTGCGGGGGCAATAGTTCCACTGTTTGTATTCGGTCATGTTTCCGGTCACCTTGCCCTGATTAAAAGCAGTGGTTCGGGCTTTCAGTTTTACGCGAATGCTGCCATCAATCCACGGTTTCTGGTTTGGGAATGTTTTAATCGTTGCTATGGGAACGACATCTTCAACGCAAGTTCTAATGAACTCGCTCAGCGAATCAGCGTATTCGTCAATGTTGTTGTCTGACGCAATACGAAACATATCCCAGTCCACGTGATGGAAGCAGTCTTGGAGTGTGGAATCAGGTTGGTCGGACCAGCGTTGAACAGACCTCAGTGCGGGAGCTTCTTGTTTTAGTTTCTGTCTGTAGGCAGGGATCAACAAAATGTAGTCATGGTCAGCTTTTCTGAAAGGAGGGCGTGGTAGGGCCTTATATGCGTCGCAGAAGTTAGAATAGCAGTGATCCAAGGTTTTTCCAGTCCTGGTTGCGCAATTGATATGCTGACCAAATTTAGGGAGTCTTGTTTTACATTTTACATTTTCATTTAAGTCATTTAGCAGACGCTCTTATCCAGAGCGACTTAGCCTTGTTAAAATCCCCAGCTACAATGAATGCAGCCTCCGGATAAATGGATTCCAGTTTGCAAAGAGTCAAATAAAGTTTGTTCAGAGCCATCAATGTGTCTGCTTGGGGGGGAATATATACAGCTTGATTATAATCGAAGAGAATTCCCTTGGTAGATAATGCGGTCGACATTTGATTGTGAGGAATTCTAAATCAGGTGAACAGAAGGACTTGAGTACCTGTATGTTGTTATGATCACACCACGTCACGTTAACCATGAAGCATACGCCCCCGCCCCTCTTCTTACCAGAAAGATGTTTGTATCTGTCTGCGCGATGCGTGGAGAAACCAGTTGGCTGCACCGACTCCGATAGCGTCTCTCCAGTGAGCCATGTTTCCGTGAAGCAAAGAACGTTACAGTCTCTGATGTCTCTCTGCAATGCTACCCTTGCTCGGATTTCATCAACCTTGTTGTCAAGAGACTGGACATTGGCGAGAAGAATGCTAGGGAGTGGTGCACGATGTGCCCGTCTCCGGAGTCTGACCAGAAGACCGCTCCGTTTCCCCCTTTTTTTGGGTCACCGGCTGGGATCCATTCTGTTGTCCTGGGTGAAAGGCAGAACACAGGATCTGCTTTGCGAAAGTCATATTCTTGGTCGTACTGATGGTGAGTTGACGCTGCTCTTAGTAGTTCTTCTCGACTGTATGTAATGAAACCTAAGATGACCTGGGGTACTAATGTAAGAAATAACACGTAAAAAAAACTAAAAACTGCATAGTTTCCTAGGAACGCGAAGCGAGGCGGCCATCTCTGTCGGCGCCGGAAGGATAATTAAGGTTACATAAAAATTAACTTTGAACTTTATCAATCAAATTGGTTGTAAGCTACGGTGATAGTCTACTGTCAAGAAAATACAATTACGTGATATATGATTCTGAATCCAGTTGATAAATGTATAGAATGTTGTTGCGTTCATGCATTGCTACACTGTTTATCATAAACACTAGCCTAGACATTACTTTGGCACTGGCAGATAAACTTCTCAACACTAAATAGACACATTTTAACTATACATTTCCCCAATTCCAGACAATGCACTATTTTCTGCCAATTTATCCGCTAATTTTACCAGCATTGTTCCGCGTAGACGCGAGAAACTGAGACTTTCTCATTTGACGCTGGCGTTGATGCCGTTACTCTCATGTGCGTTCTATTTTCAGCGTGAGCACACTCCTACTCACCATGTAGACTGTACTCTTTCTTTTTGCCATTGATAAACCCAGAAGAAAAATAACTCATCTTTTAGCACATTTCATATTTTGACACACCGGAAAACAGCCAGACCGCAGCAATAATCATATGGCAGTATTATCATTGAGAGGTATATATTATTTATTTGTATCACTTTACAGTCTCTCTGATCGCTCTGCACTCTAAATGCTCGTAGCCCAAATTGGTCTGACATGATTAACCCATCAAGAACAGCATTTCAATAGAGTGTTGGACACTCTAAATGCACTCTAAATGCACTCTAAATGCTCTCTAAATGCTCTCTACATGCTCTCTAAATGCACTCTAAATGCTCGTAGCACAAATCTCTCTCTCTCTTTATTGTTGCTGCTGCTTGTTTATATCCCTTCTGATCTCTGATTTAAAACTGCCACCTCTTCCTCCACCTCCTCCTGACACAAAAAGCCCATTTGAGAAAAAGTTAAATATTTTACAAAGGGGGTGTAGTTATCTCTTATTATAACAATCAAAGGAGCAGCTGGATTGACTGACAGCCAATTATGTTAATATTGGTTTTATTATGTTCATGGCGACAAAGCGAGATTTAGAGGATAAAAAAGGATCAGCTTGGTTCATTATGGCTGGTGTTGACATTTTGTATCCGTACGTCAGCCCAGCACCCCTACTATATCTCTCACTCACCTTCTGTTAGGCTCTGTTTTACTTATCTGTCCTGTTTCTCCTGGCCTCACTATCGCTCTCTCAGCCGGTCTTTTTCTACCTCACCAAACATTCCTATTATTTTTCATTCCCTTTCTCCCTCGTCCCCTCTCTCACCCCTCGCCCCTTCTCTCCCTCCCTCACTCCTCACCCCCTCGCTCACCCCTCACCACCTCTCTCACCCCTCGCCCCTTCTCTCCCTCTCTCACCCCTCGCCCCCTCTCTCACCCCTCGCCACCTCTCTCACCCCTCGCCCCTTCTCTCCCTCTCTCACCCCTCGCCCCTTCTCTCCCTTTCTCACCCCTCTCCGCCTCTCTCACCCCTCGCCCCCTCTCTCTCTCTCTCACCCCTCGCCCCCTTCATTCCCTCTCCCTTTATGTGGCCCAGGTTCAGTGTGATGTGCAAACAATTCAGTATTTTCCCTTGTCCGTAGAGGCTGTTCTTTCAGTGTAGAGAGAGAGAGAGAGAGAGAGAGAGAGAGAGAGAGAGAGAGAGAGAGTAATAATGAGAGAAAGAAAGAAGGAAAGCAGAGAAAGAGAGCACAAATGTTGTTTATCCAAGTCAGGATTCAGTAGCAGTCAGTCTGATGCGTGACATCAAAGTCTGGTGTTCTACACACTGCCCACTTCCCTGGATGTCTGTCCATTACACTGGGGCGGCAGGGTAGCCTAGTGGTTAGAGCGTTGGACTAGTAACCGGAAGGTTGCGAGTTCAAACCCCCGAGCTGACAAGGTACAAATCTGTCGTTCCCTGAACAGGCCGTATTCGAAAATAAGAATGTGTTCTTAACTGACTTGCCTGGTTAAATAAAGGTAAAATAAATAAATAAAACACTAGTGTTCTCCACACTGCCCACTTCCCTGGGTGTCTGTCCATCACACTAGTGTTCTCCACACTGCCCACTTCCCTGGGTGTCTGTCCATCACACTAGTGTTCTCCACGCTGCCCACTTCCCTGGGTGTCTGTCCATCACACTAGTGTTCTCCATGCTGCCCACTTCCCTGGGTGTCTGTCCATCACACTAGTGTTCTCCATGCTACCCACTTCCCTGGGTGTCTGTCCATCACACTAGTGTTCTCCATGCTACCCACTTCCCTGGGTGTCTGTCCATCACACTAGTGTTCTCCATGCTACCCACTTCCCTGGGTGTCTGTCCATCACACTAGTGTTCTCCATGCTGCCCACTTCCCTGGGTGTCTGTCCATCACACTAGTGTTCTCCATGCTGCCCACTTCCCTGGGTGTCTGTCCATCACACTAGTGTTCTCCATGCTACCCACTTCCCTGGGTGTCTGTCCATCACACTAGTGTTCTCCATGCTGCCCACTTCCCTGGGTGTCTGTCCATCACACTAGTGTTCTCCATGCTACCCACTTCCCTGGGTGTCTGTCCATCACACTAGTGTTCTCCATGCTGCCCACTTCCCTGGGTGTCTGTCCATCACACTAGTGTTCTCCACGCTACCCACTTCCCTGGGTGTCTGTCCATCACACTTGTATACTTGGAAGACCTAGTTGACATACCTAATAGGACCATGGAAATGTTTGTATTGTAATGGGCAAGTAAATGTATGACAAAAATGGAAATGTTTAAAAAAAACTGTCTTTGGTTACAGCTGTACACACACCTTCCTTTGGGATTATTTAGTATTTTATCTAGGCAAGTCAGAAGAAATTCTCATTTACAATGATGGTCTTCCCCGGCCAAACCCGGAAGACACTGGGCCAAAACCGGACGACACTGGGCCAATTATACACCGCCCTATGGGACTCCCAATCATGGCCGGATTTGATACAGCCTGGATTCAAACCAGGGACTTTAGTGAAGCCTCTTGCACTGAGTCCAGTATTATTTCCCTCCAGGCATCACAGGTCTGGGTTGTTGTGTGGGTCTGGCTGGCCATGGGTCTGGAGATGGCTGAACAGGCCAATCCGTGACCTGCAGATCCTGTCTCAGTGGGGTCAGAGATGGTCAGATCCTGTCTCAGTGGGGTCAGGGATGGTCAGATCCTGTCTCAGTGGGGTCAGGGATGGTCAGATCCTGTCTCAGTGGGGTCAGAGATGGTCAGATCCTGTCTCAGTGGGGTCAGAGATGGTCAGATCCTGTCTCAGTGGGGTCAGGGATGGTCAGATCCTGTCTCAGTGGGGTCAGGGATGGTCAGATCCTGTCTCAGTGGGGTCAGGGATGGTCAGATCCTGTCTCAGTGGGGTCAGGGATGGTCAGATCCTGTCTCAGTGGGGTCAGAGATGGTCAGATCCTGTCTCAGTGGGGTCAGGGATGGTCAGATCCTGTCTCAGTGGGGTCAGGGATGGTCAGATCCTGTCTCAGTGGGGTCAGAGATGGTCAGATCCTGTCTCAGTGGGGTCAGGGATGGTCAGATCCTGTCTCAGTGGGGTCAGGGATGGTCAGATCCTGTCTCAGTGGGGTCAGAGATGGTCAGATCCTGTCTCAGTGGGGTCAGAGATGGTCAGATCCTGTCTCAGTGGGGTCAGGGATGGTCAGATCCTGTCTCAGTGGGGTCAGGGATGGTCAGATCCTGTCTCAGTGGGGTCAGGGATGGTCAGATCCTGTCTCAGTGGGGTCAGGGATGGTCAGATCCTGTCTCAGTGGGGTCAGGGATGGTCAGATCCTGTCTCAGTGGGGTCAGGGATGGTCAGATCCTGTCTCAGTGGGGTCAGAGATGGTCAGATCCTGTCTCAGTGGGGTCAGGGATGGTCAGATCCTGTCTCAGTGGGGTCAGGGATGGTCAGATCCTGTCTCAGTGGGGTCAGAGATGGTCAGATCCTGTCTCAGTGGGGTCAGGGATGGTCAGATCCTGTCTCAGTGGGGTCAGGGATGGTCAGATCCTGTCTCAGTGGGGTCAGAGATGGTCAGATCCTGTCTCAGTGGGGTCAGAGATGGTCAGATCCTGTCTCAGTGGGGTCAGGGATGGTCAGATCCTGTCTCAGTGGGGTCAGGAATGGTCAGATCCTGTCTCAGTGGGGTCAGGGATGGTCAGATCCTGTCTCAGTGGGGTCAGGGATGGT
>NC_060179.1:9894683-9899683 GCF_021184085.1 Oncorhynchus gorbuscha
TGTTTTTCTCCATCGCTCTGTTTCTCCATCTCTCACTGTTTCTCCATCTCTCTCTGTTCCTCCATCCATCTCTCTTTCTCCATCTCTCTATTTTTCTTGGTTGACAGCACACTCTCTCTGTCCCTGTCACTGTGTCTCAGTCACACTACTCTCAGGCGACAGCTTGCACACTGGCCCAGTCATTTAGCATCAGGCTAGACCACTGCTGAGTTACTCCAGGTTACTGTGTTCCTACCTGGCCCTGTCATTTAGCATCAGGCTAGACCACTGCTGAGTTACTCCAGGTTACTGTGTTCCTACCTGGCCCTGTCATTTAGCATCAGGCTAGACCACTGCTGAGTTACTCCAGGTTACTGTGTTCCTACCTGGCCCTGTCATTTAGCATCAGGCTAGACCACTGCTGAGTTACTCCAGTAACTCAGGTAACTCAGGTAGCCTAGTGGTTAGAGCATTGGGCAAGTAACCGAAAGGTTGCTAGATCGAATCCCCGAGCTGACAAGGTAAAAATCTGTCATTCTGCCATTCAGTGAACCCACTGTTCCTAGGCTGTCATTGTAAATAAGAATTTGCCTATTTAAATAAAAGAAAAAGTTCTGTGTTACACTGGCCTTATGCTAACATCCCTATTACGCTGTGTGGGTGCTAACGCAGCTAGGTAGTCCCCCGAAGCCCACAGGGACAGGTGGAGCTACAGCTAGCTGTCAGCTAATCGCTAACCAGCCTGCAGGATGTGTACAGAGACCAGTTCACTGGGCTGTAAGATATGTAATTCATAGGTAGAGTTGATTTCCATGTGTTGTGTCGACAGTAGAATCTGCCCTTGTGCTATAAGAATCAACACGATAGCATATGTCAGAAATGTCCTGACATTGGCTGATTTTGTTGTTTTTAATTTATATTTAATCATAATCTGAACTTGGATATCTTAGCGCTGATGATAGCATTATTTTAGCTATTTTCACAACTGGAATTATGGGCGCAGTAGATGGCATTGGAGCAAAATGGCTGGGTTTTGACAAACAATGGGTGTGCTGAGGCTTGACCCCTCACTGGCCAATCAGAACGTGGCTAAACACGTGGTTGCTTACTGTTGTGTGTTTACGGCTTTTTATGTATTGTGTTTTCATCAACACCAATTTGAATGTTAGTCCATTATAGCCTAGATGGTTAAATAGCTTGCCTGCCTCATATTGGCCCTGTTGAACATACAGTCCCCATTGCTCTAATTGCATGGCTTCAATATGGAAATACATTGTTAAACATTGGCTATAGCATTTACACTGATATAGGGGCTAGGCCTATAGCATTAACACTGATATAGGGGCTAGGCCTATAGCATTAACACTGTTATAGGGGCTAGGCCTATAGCATTAACACTGATATAGGAGCTAGGCCTATAGCATTAACACTGATATAGGGGCTAGGCCTATAGCATTAACACTGATATAGGGGCTAGGCCTATAGCATTAACACTGTTATAGGGGCTAGGCCTATAGCATTAACACTGATATAGGAGCTAGGCCTATAGCATTAACACTGATATAGGGGCTAAGCCTATAGCATTAACACTGATATAGGGGCTAGGCCTATAGCATTAACACTGATATAGGGGCTAGGCCTATAGCATTAACACTGTTATAGGGGCTAGGCCTATAGCATTAACACTGTTATAGGGGCTAGGCCTATAGCATTAACACTGATATAGGGGCTAAGCCTATAGCATTAACACTGATATAGGGGCTAGGCCTATAGCATTAACACTGATATAGGGGCTAGGCCTATAGCATTAACACTGATATAGGGGCTAGGCCTATAGCATTAGCACTGATATAGGGGCTAGGCCTATAGCATTAGCACTGATATAGGGGCTAGGCCTATAGCATTAACACTGATATAGGGGCTAGGCCTATAGCATTAGCACTGATATAGGGGCTAGGCCTATAGCATTAGCACTGATATAGGGGCTAGGCCTATAGCATTAACACTGATATAGGGGCTAGGCCTATAGCATTAACACTGATATAGGGGCTAGACCTATAGCATTAACACTGATATAGGAGCTAGGCCTATAGCATTAACACTGATATAGGGGCTAGGCCTATAGCATTAACACTGATAGCAGGAACACAGGCAGGCAAGCAGGAACACAGGCAGGCAAGCAGGAACACAGGCAGGCAAGCAGGAAGTCAGGCAGGCAAGCAGGAAGTCAGGCAGGCAAGCAGGAAGTCAGGCAGGCAAGCAGGAAGACAGGCAGGCAGGCAAGGGAAGACAGGCAGGCAAGCAGGAAGACAGGCAGGCAAGCAGGAAGACAGGCAGGCAAGCAGGAAGTCAGGCAGGGAAGCAGGAAGTCAGGCAGGCAAGCAGGAAGACAGGCAGACACGCTGTTAGTGTCAGGTGCAGTATTCCTGCAGAGTGTGTATGAATAACACTACAGTGGTTTTCCTGTCAGTGGGAGAATGTGTAAATGTGTTTCAAAAGCAGAAGGTTTTTCACACTGTCAGGAGGGGAACTCACAGCTAGGCTTCTGACAGGCTTAGAAGGGACCGCCACTCCCACACGCTTGCCTGCTGAGATACACATTCACACAGACACACATTCACACAGACACACACGCGCGCACACACACACACACACACACACACACACACACACACACACACACACACACACACACACACACACACACACACACACACACACACACACACACACACACACACACACACACACACACACACACACACACACACACACACACACACACACACACACACACACACACACACACACACACACGCACACAATTACACACACACACTGTGTGTGTGTGTGTGCACACACACACACATACACACACACTCTAACTCATATGGTGTGTGTGTGTGTGTGTGTGTGTGTGTGTGTGTGTGTGTGTGTGTGTGTGTGTGTGTGTGTGTGTGTGTGTGTGTGTGTGTGTGTGTGTGTGTGTGTGTGTGTGTGTGTGTGTGTGTGTGTGTGTGTGTGTGTGTGTGTGTGTGTGTGTGTGTGTGTGTGTGTGTGTGTGTGTGGGAGGAGGATCACAGTGGGAAGGCTTTGGTTTAATGAGATTTAAAACACACTTGTGTCCATTGAAGCCTCTTGTGTTTAAAGTGGCTATAACATTACACTCAACATGCCATAGACTGCCTGAGATGAAGCGTTTACAACCCAATGAATGGAGAACAGTGGTAAGAAAATAATAGCAGAGCTCTTGGCCGTTTCAGCCTCAGTCAACAGTTCTCTGGACAGAGGACAAGTCACACAGAGGTTACACAGCAGAGAGAGAGAGAGAGGGGGGGGGGTGGAGAGAGAGAGAGAGAGGTATAGAAGAGAGAGAGGTGTAGAGAGAGAGAGGTAGAGAGAGAGGTAGATAGAGAGTACTGTACTACCACTAGAGATCTCGTTTGCTTCCAGTGAACTATAAAACTCTCATGACTACGGCCTATTTATTGCCTTACCTCCCTTATCTTACCTCAGTTGCACACACTGTATATAGACTTTTCTATTGTGTTATTGAGTGTATGTTTAACTTGACAAATAATAAGAAGAAATGCAGCACTCCCAACCCCAAACGTCTTCCCACGGCAAATTAACTGACCTGTAGGATGACTAACTGACCCGTAGGATGATTACCTGATCAGTAGGATGATTAACTGACCAGTAGGATGATTACCTGATCAGTAGGATGATTAACTGACCTGTAGGATGATTACCTGATCAGTAGGATGATTACCTGATCAGTAGGATGATTAACTGACCTGTAGGATTATTAACTGACCTGTATGATGATTACCTGATCAGTAGGATGATTAACTGACCTGTAGGATGATTACCTGATCAGTAGGATGATTACCTGATCAGTAGGATGATTAACTGACCTGTAGGATGACTAACTGACCTGTAGGATGATTACCTGATCAGTAGGATGATTACCTGATCAGTAGGATGACTAACTGACCTGTAGGATGATTAACTGATCAGTAGGATGATTAACTGACCTGTAGGATGATTAACTGACCTGTAGGATGATTAACTGACCTGTAGGATGATTACCTGATCAGTAGGATGATTACCTGATCAGTAGGATGATTAACTGACCTGTAGGATGACTAACTGACCTGTAGGATGATTTATTGACCTGTAGGATGACATACTGACCTGTAGGATGATTTATTGACCTGTAGGATGACTAACTGACCTGTAGGATGATTTATTGACCTGTAGGATGACATACTGACCTGTAGGATGATTTATTGACCTGTAGGATGACTAACTGACCTGTAGGATGATTTATTGACCTGTAGGATGATTAACTGACCTGTCGGATGATTTATTGACCTGTAGGATGAGTATGGAGATAGGTACAGTATGGCTGGCTGGTTGGTGGCTGTGTGGAGATAGGTACAGTATGGCTGGCTGGTTGGTGGCTGTGTGGAGATAGGTACAGTATGGCTGGCTGGTTGGTGGCTGTGTGGAGATAGGTACAGTATGGCTGGCTGGTTGGTGGCTGTGTGGAGATAGGTACAGTATGGCTGGTTGGTGGCAGTGTGGAGATAGGTACAGTATGGCTGGCTGGTTGGTGGCTGTGTGGAGATAGGTACAGTATGGCTGGTTGGTGGCTGTGTGGAGATAGGTACAGTATAGCCGGTTGGTGGCTGTGTGGAGATAGGTACAGTATGGCTGGTTGGTTGGTGGCTGTGTGGAGATAGGTACAGTATGGCTGGTTGGTGGCTGTGTGGAGATACGTACAGTATAGCCGGTTGGTGGCTGTGTGGAGATAGGTACAGTATGGCTGGCTGGTTGGTGACTGTGTGGAGATAGGTACAGTATGGCTGGTTGGTGGCTGTGTGGAGATAGGTACGGTACGGCTGGCTGGTTGGTGGCTGTGTGGAGATAGGTACAGTATGGCTGGCTGGTTGGTGGCTGTGTGGAGATAGGTACAGTACGGCTGGCTGGTTGGTGGCTGTGTGGAGATAGGTACA
>NC_060179.1:9902183-9932183 GCF_021184085.1 Oncorhynchus gorbuscha
CTCCCTCCCTCTGTCCCTACTTTTTGTGTCTTGCCCCTTTTCACCAAGTCTACTCGCTATCAAACTCTCCTGCTCTTTCTTTCCCCCGCTCCCTCCCCTCTCTCTCTCTCCCTCCCTCTCTCCGTCCCTCTCTCTGTCCCTCTCTTTCTTTCTCCCTCCCTCCCTCCCTCCCTCCCTCCCTCCCTCCCTCCCTCCCTCCCTCCCTCCCTCCCTCCCTCCCTCTCCCTCCCTCCCTCCCTCCCTCCCTCCCCCTCCCTCTCTCTGTCTCTCTCCCTCCCTCTCTCTCTCTCCCTCCCTCTCTCTGTCCCTCTCTCTCTCTCTCCCTCCCTCCCTCCCTCTCTCTGTCCCTCTCTCTCCCTCCCTCCCTCTCTCTGTCCCTCTCTCTGTCCCTCTCTCTGTCCCTCTTTCTCCCTCCCTCTCTCTCTCTGTCCCTCTCTCTCCCTCCCTGTTTCTCTCTGTCCCTCTCTCTGTCCCTCTCTCTCCCTCCCTGTCTCTCTCTCTCTCTCTCTCTCGGGGTGACAGGGGTGGAGGAGAGGAGAGAGGGATGACAGGGGTGGAGGAGAGGATAGAGAGAGATGAAAGGGGTGGAGGAGAGGAGAGAGGGATGACAAATGGAGGAGAGGAGAGAGAGATGACAGGGATGGAGGAGAGGAGAGAGAGATGACAAATGGAGGAGAGGAGAGAGGGATGACAGGGGTGGAGGAGAGGAGAGAGGGATGACAGGGGTGGAGGAGAGGAGAGAGAGAGATGACAGGGGTGGAGGAGAGGAGAGAGAGATGATGGGTGGAGGAGAGGAGAGAGAGATGACAGGGGTGGAGGAGAGGAGAGAGAGATGACAGGGGTGGAGTAGAGGAGAGAGGGATGACAGGGGTGGAGGAGAGGAGAGAGGGATAACAGGGGTGGAGGAGAGGAGAGAGAGATGAGAGGGGTGGAGTAGAGGAGAGAGGGATGACAGGGGTGGAGGAGAGGAGAGAGGGATAACAGGGTTGGAGGAGAGGAGAGAGAGATGAGAGGGGTGGAGGAGAGGAGAGAGGGATGACAGGGGTGGAGGAGATGAGAGAGGGATGACAGGGGTGTAAGAGAGTAAGTCCCTCACCATGAGAGCTGGATCACACACACACACACACACACACACACACACACACACACACACACACACACACACACACACACACACACACACACACACACACACACACACACACACACACACACACACACACACACACACACACACACACACACACACACACACACACACAGACACACGCAGACACATACACACACACACAGACACAGACACACATACACACACACACAGACGCAGACACACATACACACACACATGCATGCAGACACACAGAGACTCACACAGACACACATACAGACACAGACACACACACACACGCATGCAGACACACAGACACACACACAGACAGACACACACAGACACACACACAGACAGACACACACACACACAGACAGACACACACGCATGCAGACACACAGACACATGCACACAGACACACACACACAGACACACACGCATGCATACACACAGACACACACATACAGACACACACACACACACAGACACACACGCATGCAGACACACAGACACACACAGACAGACACACACACGCATGCAGACACACACACACACACACAGACAGACACACACGCATGCAGACACACAGACACACGCATACACACAGACACAGACACACAGACACACACGCATGCAGACACACAGACACACACAGACACACACACACGCATGCAGACACACACACACAGACACACACACACGCATGCAGACACACACACACAGACACACACACACGCATGCAGACACACAGACACACACAGACACACACACACACAGACACACACACACACAGACACACACACACGCATGCAGACACACAGAGACACACACAGATGAAAGGAGCCACTGTAGACAGATGCAACACTGTATACCGTGTCAATCCACTCTTCATATCTTAAAGGATCAGCTTCACAGACATATGGTCTTTTTTCTCTGCACATCCTGATAAAGATGTTATATCTCCTGTCAGGCATATCAACTTAATCTGACAAGACAAGGAAAAACAAGATAAGGGTGTTAACAGCCAAACATGAAATGTAGCTTTAGTGATTTACAACATTTTTTCCAAAATAGCTCCCTAAAGACCATGGATTTAAACATATCAAATGATAATGGTTTAAACCAGAAGACAGAGAAGTCAATCAAATGCACGGCATGGAGCTCGTGAGACGATTGACCAGGTATTAACAGATTCTGGATTTAAACCCTTCCAAAGTACAGTGAATGACGCTCTAAAACGGAGACAATGCAACATTGACAGAATTAATTTCCACAAACAATATACGACAGAGCTAGGATAGACAGAGCTAGATAGACAGAGCTAGATAGACAGAGCTAGATAGACAGTGCTAGGATAGACAGAGCTAGATAGACAGTGAAACAATATATGCTGGGGACCAAAAGAACGTGCAGAGTTTGTCACTTACGTTTTTATTGTCTGTGCAATGTAATCTGCATTAATCTCCACAGAAAGACTATATATCCACGTAATATCAACATAAATGATGTGTTGGGACATGTTTTCTGTTCTGTTTTGACCCGCTACACACACAGTTATTTAAGTGCACGGGTCAAGGTTTTGGTTGCAGTGGGTAAGGCAATGGACTAAATGCAAAGTCTAACAGAGGCTCAGTTCCAATCTGATCATTGGACATATCCTCTTGTCCTCTATAGCCCTCTGGGGGTTCAAGCCACATCCCTAGATATCCCCAACCGCAAGGGACACACATTAATTTACTGCTTTTATACAAAGGGCTCATTCAGATGGATTTCACTGTAATGGAATACACTGTAATCTAATACACTGTAATGTACTACACTGTAATGCAATACACTGTAATCTAATACACTGTAATCTAATACACTGTAATGTAATGCACTCTAATGTAATACACTGTAATGTAATAAACTGTAATCTAATACACTGTAATGTAATACACTGTAATGTAATACACTGTAATGTAACACACTGTAATCTAATACACTGTAATGTAATACACTGTAATCTAATACACTGTAATGAAATACACTGTAATGCAATAACTGTAATGTAATACACTGTAATGTACTACACTGTAATGCAATACACTGTAATATAATAGACTGTAATGTAATACACTAATCTAATACACTGTAATGTAATACACTGTAATCTAATACACTAATGTAATACACTAATCTAATACACTGTAATGTAATACACTGTAATGTAGTACACTGTAATCTAATACACTGTAATGTAATACACTGTAATGAAATACACTGTAATGCAATAACTGTAATGTAATACACTGTAATGTACTACACTGTAATGCAATACACTGTAATATAATACACTGTAATGTACTACACTGTAATCTAATACACTGTAATGTACTACACTGTAATCTAATACACTGTAATGCAATACACTGTAATCTAATACACTGTAATGTATTACACTAATCTAATACACTGTAATGTAATACACTGTAATGTAATACACTGTAATGCAATACACTGTAATCTAATACACTGTAATGTAATACACTAATCTAATACACTGTAATGTAATACACTGTAATGTAGTACACTGTAATGTAATACACTGTAATGTAATACACTGTAATGTAATACACTGTAATGTTGTACACTGTAATGTAGTACACTGTAATCTAATACACTGTATTGTAGTACACTGTAATGCAATACACTGTAATGTAGTACACTGTAATGCAATACACTGTAATGTAGTACACTGTAATGCAATACACTGTAATGTAGTACACTGTAATCTAATACACTGTAATGCAATACACTGTAATGTAGTACACTGTAATCTAATACACTGTAATCGAATACACTGTAATATAATACACTGTAATGTAATACACTGTAATGTAATACACTGTAATATAGTACACTGTAATCTAATACACTGTAATATAATACACTGTAATGTAGTACACTGTAATCTAATACACTATAATGTAATACACTGTAATGTAATACACTGTAATGTAGTACACTGTAATCTAATACACTGTAATGTAGTACACTCTAATGCAATACACTGTAATGTAATACACTGTAAAGTAGTACACTGTAATCTAATACACTGTAATGTAATACACTGTAATGTAGTACACTGTAATCTAATACACTGTAATGCAATACACTGTAATGTAGTACACTGTAATCTAATACACTGTAATCGAATACACTGTAATGTAATACACTGTAATGTAATACACTGTAATGTAGTACACTGTAATCTAATACACTGTAATGTAGTACACTGTAATCTAATACACTATAATGTAATACACTGTAATGTAATACACTGTAATGTAGTACACTGTAATCTAATACACTGTAATGTAGTACACTGTAATGCAATACACTGTAATGTAATACACTGTAAAGTAGTACACTGTAATCTAATACACTGTAATGTAATACACTGTAATGTAGTACACTGTAATGTAATACACTGTAATGTAATACACTGTAATGTAATACACTGTAATGTAATACACTGTAATGTAGTACACTGTAATCTAATACACTGTAATGCAATACACTGTAATGTAGTACACTGTAATGTAGTACACTGTAATCTAATACACTGTAATGTAGTACACTGTAATGCAATACACTGTAATGTAGTACACTGTAATATACTACACTGTAATCTAATACACTGTAATGTAGTACACTGTAATGCAATACACTGTAATGTAGTACACTGTAATGTAGTACACTGTAATGCAATACACTGTAATGTAGTACACTGTAATGCAATACACTATAATGTAGTACACTGTAATATAATACACTGTAATGTAGTACACTGTAATGCAATACACTGTAATGTAGTACACTGTAATATACTACACTGTAATCTAATACACTGTAATGTAGTACACTGTAATGCAATACACTGTAATGTAGTACACTGTAATGCAATACACTGTAATGTAGTACACTGTAATGCAATACACTGTAATGTAGTACACTGTAATATACTACACTGTAATGCTTTTGCCACTAACAGTCAAGGTGATGTGGATATATTCCACAGGCTTTTGAGAGTAAATCTATCTATATTTTTTGGTGCACCTGTTTCATAAAGTCCTAGTAGTCATACCTGAATTGTCAATATTTATTTGGAAAACCATCATGGTAGAAAATGAACTAAGTCTAAACCTGGGCAGACTTACTGTAGCCCGTCTAATAGACAATATTATGTCTGCGATCGACCAGTCCACATAGAAGATACAGTCTCTTTGCAAACCCCGAATGATGAAGTATGAAAGTAAAGGCTTGAGGTACGAGGTGACTCCCATAGCTCATGGATCATTCTGCTGAAAGGGTTTTGACTGTTCCCTCAGCTGTAGGCGATGTGTCAGGGTTATGTACTGTAGCTGTAATGGATAGACCTCTATAGGCTAGAGAGTGTTCTATGGCTCCAGTACACTCGTATTAGATGGGACTAGGGGCCATATGGCCTTCACTCTTATTAGATGGGACTAGGGGCCGTATGGCCTTCACTCGTATTAGATGGGACTAGGGGCCTAATAAGAGTGAAGGCCATATGGCCCCTAGTCCCTTCTAATAAGAGTGAAGGCCATATGGCCCCTAGTCCCATCTAATAAGAGTGAAGGCCGTATGGCCCCTAGTCCCATCTAATAAGAGTGAAGGCCATATGGCCCCTAGTCCCATCTAATAAGAGTGAAGGCCATACGGCCCCTAGTCCCATCTAATAAGAGTGAAGGCCATACGGCCTTCAAATCAAATTGTATTAGTCACATACACATATTTAGCAGATGTTGTTGCGGGTCTAGCAAAAATGATTATAAAATAAAAAATATACTCTGAAGCGGTGGATGTTGTCAGACTAGAATTCCACTCTGAATACCTCTTCTCCGCCAGCGGTGTCTTGGAGCAGCCTCTGGGATAAGTTCAGTTGCCCCGGGGGGGTACGAACAAAGGATCCAATTGGGGAATGTCGTATTTCTGGTCGTAATGCCGGTGAGTTACCACCGCTCCGAGTTATTTACGTCTGTATGTAATAACACAAAACGTTTCTGGGTTAATAGCATAATAAATTAACACACAAAAAAAACAGTCTTATTAGTTGGGGCTAGTGGCCATATGGCCTTCATTCTTATTACTCTCACCTCTCAATAATCCAGGCCAAAACCATCTGCCCCCATATTAGTGATATCTAGATCGGAACAGTCTGCACAGACTGGGACAGATCAATATTTACTGAGACAGGGATCTCTCTCACCCTCTCTCTCTCTCTCTCTCTCTCTCTCTCTCTCTCTCTCTCTCTCTCTCTCTCTCTCTCTCTCTCTCTCTCACCATCCCACTCACTCACTCACACTCACACACTCACACACACACACACACACACACACACTAACTTCCTTCTTCTCTGTTGCCTGATTTGCATCCAACTGAGGACTGGCCAAGGCCAGTTACTGTACAGTATGTATGACTCAGGTGTTGATGTCAATGGGAGCAGCTCTAGTCCATATGTCAGTCTGCTCTGAGACAGGAGGGAACATAGGCCTGCTGAACATTACTTTTGTATCACTGATGTCAGAGAGAGCATCAAGGGTTCTTTACGAGAGTGAATCAGGAATTCAAAATGTAGACCGCCTTTGAAGAAAAGTACAGCACACCTTTTCACAATACAAAAGTTGGTTTAGATTTTTTTTAAAGCCAAATTCTCTCTAACATGTACAGGTGAAGTTGGAAGTTTATTGAAGTTGGAGTCAGTAAAATTATTTTTTTCAACCACCCCACTAATTTCTTGTTAATAACCTCTTGAAACTAGGGGGCACAATTTTTATAAATGGAAAATAACGTTCCCAAAGTAAACTGCCTATTTCTCAGGACCAGATGCTAGAATATGCATATAATTGACAGCTTAGGATAGAAAACACTCAAAGGTTTCCAAAACTGTAAAAATATTGTCTGTGAGTATAACAGAACTGATATTGCAGGCGAAATCCTGAGAAAAATCCAATCAGGAAGTGACTCTTATTTTGAAACCCCTGTCTTTCTAGGCATCCCTATTGCCCATTGAAAGGGATATCAACCGGATTCCTTTTTCTGTGGCTTCCCTTAGGTGTCTACAGCCTTTAGACGTAGTTTCGAAGAATGAGTGTAAACGACTACATTGCGTCAGTGGTCAGCTGAGGGTTCTCAGAGTGATTCTTGCGTAAAAGACAGAGGTAGTCATTTTTCCTCTCGCTCCTACTGAAAAGCCGATTGTCCCGGTTGATATATTGTCGAATAGATATTTGAAAAACACCTCGGATTGATTATAAAAAACATTTGCCATGTTTCTGTCGATATTATGGACAAAATTTGGAGAAAAAAATTGCCGTTGTCGTGACGGCTATTTTCGGTGGTCTTCTCAACATAACGTGACCAACAAAAGGAGGTATTTTGGGTATAAAAATCATCTTTATGGAACAAAAGGAACATTTGCTGTCTAACTGGGAGTCTCGTCAGTGAAAACATCTGAAGATCATCAAAGGTAAACGGTTAATTTGATTGCTTTTCTGATTTTCGTGACCAAGCTTCCTGCTGCTAGCTGGACATAATGCTATGCTAGGCTATCGATAAACTTACACAAACGCTTGTCTTCCTTTGGCTGTAAAGCATAATTTCAAAATCTGAGATGACAGGGTGATTAACAAAAGGCTAAGCTATGTTTCACTATATTTCACTCGTGATTTCATGAATATGAATATTTTCTAGTAATATTTTTTGACCGTTGTGCTATGCTAATTAGTGTAGTTGCTGACAATTCTCCCGGATCCGGGATGGGTAGTTTTAACAAACTATAGTTTTGGCAAGTCGATTAGGACATTTACTTTGTGCATGACACAAGTTATTTTTCCAACAATTGTTTGCAGACAGATTATTTCAGATTATAAATAATTTATTAGATTATTTTAGTCGACCGTGCCTTTAAACAGCTAGGACAATTACAGAAAATTATGTTATGGCTTTAGAAGCTTATAATTGATGTAATTTGAGTCAATTGGCGGTGTACCTGTGGATGTATTTCAAGGCATACCATCAAACTCAGTGCCTCTTTGCTTGACATCATGGGAAAATCTAAAGAAATCAGCTAGGACCTCAGAAAAATAATTGTAGACCTCCACAAGTCTGGTTCATCCTTGGGAGCAATTTCCAAATGCCTGAAGGCACCATGTTCATCTGTACAAACAATAGTACCCAAGTATAAACATCTTGGGACCACACAGCTGTCATACCACTCAGGAAGGAGACACATTCTGTCTCCTAGAGATGAATGTACTTTGGTGCGAGAAGTGCAAATACATCTCAGAACAACAGCAAAGGACCTTGTGAAGATGCTGGAGGAAACGGGTACAAAAGTATCTATATTCACAGTAAAACGAGTCCTATATTGACATAACCTGAAAGACAGCTCAGCAAGGAAGAAGCCACAGCTCCATAACCAACTAAAAATGCCAGACTACGGTTTGCAACTGCACATGGGGAAAAATATTGTACTTTTTGGAGAAATGTCCTCTGGTCTGATGAAACAAAAATAGAACTGTTTGGTCACAATGACCATCGTTATGTATGGAGGAAAAAGGGAGAGGCTTGCAAGCCGAAGAACACTATCCCAACCGTGAAGCACCGAGGTAGCAGCTTCATGTTGTGGGTGTGCTTTGCTGCAGGAGGGACTGGTGCACTCAAGACATCAGTCAGGAAGTTAAAGCTTGGTCGCTAATGGGTCTTCCAAATCGACAATGACCCCAAGCATACTTCCAAAGTTGTGGCAAGATGGCTTAAGGACAACAAAGTCAAGATATTTGAGTGGCCATCACAAAGCCCTGACCTCAAACCTACAGACAATTTTGTGGGCAGAACTGAAAAAGTGTGTGTGATCAAGGAGGCCTTCAAACCTGACTCAGTTACACCAGCTCTATCAGGAGGAATGTGACAAAATTCACCCAACTTATTGTGGGAAGGTTGTGGAAGGCTACCTGAAACGTTTGACCCAAGTTAAACAATTTAAAGGCAATGTTACCAAATACAAACTTTTGACCCACTGGGAATGTGATGAAAGAAATAATAATCTATGCTATTATTTTGACATTTCACATTCTTCAAATAAAGTGGTGATCCTAACTGACCTAAAACAGGGAATCTTTACTAGGATAAAATGTCAGGATTTGTGAAAAACTGAGTTGAAATGTATTTGCCTAATGTGTATGTAATCTTCCGACTTAAACTGTTTTTGTTGTCATGTACATATGTAATTTACACATGGCATGCATTACAATACTGAGAAGTTGGCTACAACATATACAGATGGGACCATCCTAAAAGGCTAACAGGCTAGAAGGCTAACAGACAGGCAAGCTAACAGACTGGCAAGCTAACAGACTAGTAGGCTAACAGACTAGCAGGCTAACAGACTACTAGGCTAACAGACTAGCAGGCTAACAGACTAGTAGGCTAACAGACTAGCAGGCTAACAGACTAGCAGGCTAACAGGCTAGCAGCTGGTTGAGTGACAGCCAGAGACCTTGTGGGAGTTATCTCTGTCATTTAAATCTCCCATGATACCACAGTAATTTCCCCGAAGTGGACGGACATCTTCTAAACGATGTCATAATATCTGTCGGTAACCAGAATATTAGAAAGCTGTGGCCATCAGCAAACAAGTGAATATTGAACGCACATTGAGTGATCACCGAGTGGACATTGTCTGAAATTGAATGCACATTGGGTGAGCATTGAATGCACATTGGGTGAACATTGAATGCACATTGGGTGAACATTGAATGCACATTGTCTGAGCTTGAATGCACATTGGGTGAACATTGAATGCACATCGGGTGAACATTGAATGCACATCGGGTGAACATTGAATGCACATCGGGTGAACATTGAATGCACATCGGGTGAACATTGAATGTCACACAGCTTTTTTGTATCTCTGTAGAGATATACATGAGGTGTATCAAGCTGTTACATTGAGAGAACCGTGTTATCCCCCAATCCTGTAGTCAGATGTTTTCACTGTCAAACTATTTTGACAGAGGTAAGGGAATAAGAAACACAGATTAGAGGGAATTAGATTTTGAAAACTTTCATATGTTTGTCCTGAATGTCTTATTGTACTGGAGATACCTTTTTGGCCAGGTAAACTGAGGTAAACACAGGGGGAAAAAATATGAGGGAGAGATTCAATAAATTAAACATAGAAGAAAGTCAGATCACATCTCTCTGTTCCAATTCCTCGCCTACAAGCAGCAACTCAAGAGGGAGCCACCAACACAGAGAATAGTGAAGCGCTGGACAGAGGAGGTAGACTCAATGCTGCATGATTGTTTTGAGATTACTGATGTTCAAAGATTCATCCACCCAGGACTCATCCATCAACATTGAGAAATATACATTGTCAGTCACTTGCTTCATTAGGACATTTGTGGATAATGTTGTACCCACAATAACAATCTGGATATACCCCAACCAAAAACCCTGGATGAAAGGAGAAATCCGTACCATGCTGAGAGTCCGTACTGTAGCATTTCATGTGAGCAGAATGAACCCTGACGACTCGGTGGCACGAGACGTGTACAAGGTAAGAAAACCCATTGAGGATGCAAAAAGACAATACAAATAGAACAAATTGAATCGATGTTCAACAACTCAGACTTACAACACATATGGCAAGATCACACAGGCTATTACAAAGGCAAATCCAGGTATGTGGTGCCCACCAAAGCCTCCCTTCCAGACGAGCTTAACACATTCTGTGCCCGCTTTGAGACAGACAATACCAAGCCATCCAGGAAGACTCACTGCTCCGGGTGAATCTCTGTCCGAGGCTGATGTGAGGAAAGCTCTCAAAAGAGTGAATACTCACAAAGCCGCCAGATGGCATCGCTAGCTGCGTCCTCAGAACATCTTCTCTGATGTCTTCAACCTGTCCCTGTCCCACGCTGTAGTCCCCACTTGCTTCAAGAAGACCGACGTCCTTGGGCCCAAGAAAACCAAGGTGACATGCCCAAATGACTATTGCCCCATCGCACTCACCTGTTTTCATGAAGTGCTTCAAGAGGCTGGTCATGGCCCACAGCATGCCAGGCACACTGGATCCACTTCAATTAGCTTATCGCACCAACAAATCCACAGAAGATTTCATTTGCATCACTATTCACATGTCCGTAACATATCTGGACAAGAGCAACACCAACAGTATGTGAGAATGCTATTCAGCATACAACACTATTGTTCCCTCCAAGCTCGTCACCAAGCTTAGAGCCCTGGGTCTGGACACCACCCTCTGCAACTGGATCCTGGACATCCTGGCGGTAAGACCACAGGATATGAGGATTGGCAACAACACCTCTTCCCTACTGACTTTTAACACAGCCCTCTGCTGTACCTGCTGTTCACCTCATGACTGCATGGTTTTGCATGATGCCAACTCCATCTAGTTTTCCTACAACACCGCTGTTGTAGTCCTGATAACCAACCACAATGTGTCAGTCTATAGGGAGGAGGTAAGTGAACTGGCGTTGTGGTGCCAGGACAACAACCTCTCTCTCAACATCAGCAAAACAAAGGAGTCGGATTGTTGACTTCAGAGAGCAGAGAAGGGAACACGGGACTGCAGTAGAGAGTTAGCAGGTTTATGTTCCTCTGCATCAGTGGCGACCCGTTACTATTGAACATAGGACTTCAGTTGGAGAACAATGTCAACTCGATCATATCAAATTCAAAAATCAAGAGAATATCAGAAATAGAACACGACTTAATTATAGTGCAGATATGCTAGTGCAGGAAAAGCAATACTTTTTGATGACAAAATCAAACCGGACTGAGCCGTGCTTTGGGGTGCAGTTCATGGAGATAACAGTGACACTGCAGTAGCGGTGTTTGTAAATAATGGGGGAACCAAGTCAGAAAAAAAGCCATATTACAACTAATGCTTGATAATTACGTTGTTCAGGCTCCTCTATAACCCGTTAGAATTGCATTCATAATGGACCTCTTGAGTGGCGCAGCGGTCTAATGCACTGCAATGCTTGAGGCGTCACTACAGATCCTGGTTTGATCCCGGGCTGTGTTGCAGCCAGCCGCGACCGGGAAACCCATGAGGCAACGCACAATTGGCCCAGCATCGTTTGGGTTAGGGGACGATGTCCTTGTCCCATCGCGCTCTAGAGATTCCTGTGGAGGGCCGGGCGCAATGCACTCTGACGTCAGTTGTACAGGGTTTCCTCCGACACATTGGTGCGGCTGGCTTCCAGGTTAAGCAAGCAGTGTGTCAAGAAGCAGTGCGGCTTGGCAGGGTTGTGTTTCGGAGGACGCATGGCTCTTGACCTTCGCCTCTCCTGAGTCCATACGGGAGTTGCAGCGATGTGAAAACATATATAATAATTGTTTTTAAGTTCATTCGTACGACACCATGACATATAAGACAGAAAAGCCATACATCGTTTCACAAACAGGTCCAAAAGACAACAGTCACACTCACAGTGGCTGAATAAATTCATCTACACATAGATCTGACTATTGATTCAGGACCACGGACAGTTAATGTGAGTCAGAGCAAATAAAACAGGCGCGCTGCCTCAGCTATTTCAGTACCGTGCTCGATAGAAAACAGTCACACACAGCATCAAATTATGTCAAAGAACAAGCAGCCCATTCAGATAACAAGCCAGTAGAACCTAATACAAAAACACAACCATTTAGCATTTCCCACACAAAATGAACAGCCAGCTATTACTTCCCATTGCAAGCCTGTTTTATCACATTCAGCACACAAAATAACCGATGATATAAAGTTCAATGTTTCTATTGCATTATGTCAAAAGCGACAGCAACAGGAAGGGAACTGCAATAACAAAAAAACAAAAAATGTGCCACTTACCAGATAGTGATCATGTGAAAACAAAGTCCATCCCCCAGTCCTTCTTTATGAAATGGACAATGTCAAAGGTCACATGATTTTATATCAGAGAGAAGTACTTTCTCCATTGAGATCAAAGCCAAGGCTGAGAGTTGGACCTGCTCGGTGGTGTTCCTGGAGTATGTCAGAGAATGTCCTTACGTCTGAGGCAGTGGATACGAGAACGGTCAAAACTAGACAGGAAGGCAGATACATTTGGTACATACTCTCAGGTCAGCCGGACCCCTACCCTCAAAGTCAGACTTGGAGCACATCACTGTGATTACAGTTTTGAGCCGCGGCAGATCAAAGTTGGTCCCATAGCTTTGGGAAGGATTCCCTATATTATGGGGAAGGATTCCCTATATTATGGGGAAGGATTCCCTATATTATGGGGAAGGATTCCCTATATTATGGGGAAGGATTCCCTATATTATGGGGAAGGATTCCCTATATTATGGGGGAGGATTCCCTATTTTATGGGAGATGATTCCCTATATTATGGGGGATGATTCCCTATATTATGGGGAAGGATTTCCTATATTATGGGGGATGATTCCCTATATTATGGGGAAGGATTCCCTATATTTTGGGGAAGGATTCCCTATATTATGGGGAAGGATTCCCTATATTATGGGGGATGATTCCTTATATTATGGGGAAGGATTCCCTATATTATGAAGGATTCCCTATATTATGGGGAAGGATTCCCTATATTATGGGGAGGATTCCCTATTTTATGGAGATGATTCCCTATATTATGGGGGATGATTCCCTATATTATGGGGAAGGATTTCCTATATTATGGGGGATGATTCCCTATATTATGGGGAAGGATTCCCTATATTTTGGGGAAGGATTCCCTATATTATGGGGAAGGATTCCCTATATTATGGGGGAGGATTCCCTATATTATGGGGGATGATTCCCTATATTATGGGAGATGTTTCCCTATATTATGGGGAAGGATTCCCTATATTATGGGGGAAGATTCCCTATATTATGAGGGAGGATTCCCTATATTTCGGGAAGGATTTCCTATATTTTGGGGAAGGATTCCCTATATTTTGGGGAAGGATTCCCTATATCTGGGGACCTGTTGTGGGTCAAGGAGGGCAAGGAACATGAGCATTTCTTTGGTCCTTGAACCTGTTCCTTAGCTGAGTGAGAAGGTTGTATATGATCCCACTCTATGGCTGTTGGTAACGCACACAAACATCTTCATGCCCTTTGCCCTCTCGGAACCCCGGTCTCACGCACAGTGTCCTCGTTTATAGAATCAAATGTATATTTCTCCTTCTCCGTGCTGCTGCAGAAGTCGTCGTTCCTGGACAGGCAGAACTGCATGTCAAACTCGCTGTTCTGCTAAATCCCACAAAGCACGTCGGAGTACGCTAAAATTGAGTTGAACGTGAATAGCAGGAAGCAAAAGTCATCAGGTGTATCCATCTGCACTCAGAACTGTCTTCATCAAAGTCACCATGATGGTCCACTATGTATTCAAAGAGCTCTAGGAGTTACTCCCTCTTATCATACACAGTGCAAACCAAACGTGACGACAAGTTCCATAGTAGTTTTGTGCGTTTGACTGATCTTGTGATAAAGGCCACTAGGCCATTAAGATTTTGCAGCACCTTGTGACATCACCAGATTGAGAGTCTGCGCATTGCACTAAATGAACAGAACCTGCCGGATGGTTTCTTTGACCTTGGCTTGTAATCCCTTTAGACCAGAGACCCTGATGGCAGCACCATCATAACACTGTGCCACTACTATACATCCATACTCCTCCAGACACCAGAGAACCCAGGCTATAGCCCCATCATAACACTGTGCCACTACTATACATCCATACTCCTCCAGACACCAGAGAACCCAGGCTATAGCCCCATCATAACACTGTGCCACTACTATACATCCATACTCCTCCAGACACCAGAGAACCCAGGCTACAGCCCCATCATAACACTGTGCCACTACTATACATCCATACTCCTCCAGACACCAGAGAACCCAGGCTACAGCCCTATCATAACACTGTGCCACTACTATAGCAGTGCATCCATACTCCACCAGACACCAGAGAACCCAGGCTACAGCCCCATCACAACACTGTGCCACTACTATAGCAGTGCATCCATACTCCTCCAGACACCAGAGAACCCAGACTACAGCCCCATCATAACACTGTGCCATTACTATACATCCATACTCCTCCAGACACCAGAGAACCCGGGCTGCAACAGCTTCTGCCCACTTGTCCTCAGTGACATAATCACACTTGCAAAAAGGTCAGTATTGTGTGTAGATTGATGAGGGGGGGGGACTATTTAATCGATTTTAGAATGAGGCTATAATGAAACAAAATGTGGAAAAAGTCAAGGGGGTCTGAATACTTTCTGAATGCACTGTACACACACACATATACAGTATATATCTATATATACATTCATGCTACACACACACACCACACCTGTTGCTACCAGACTCTTTACTATTGTTAATACTGTAGAATTGAAACACTTGCCCCCAAATCCCTCCTTCTCTGATACATATTTTTGGACTGTACATTGTGTCATCCTGTATTATACTGATTCTAAAACACTTTCTACTCTACTGAGCCTAGGAACCCACAAGTAAGCATTTAGTTGGACGGTGTATTCTCCTCAAACTGAACTCTGGACTTCAAAAAGCCAGTTCCACTGTTTTTGTTTAATTGTTCTCCTCTAATCAGGGACTGATTTTAGACCTGGGACACCAGGTGACTGCAATTACTTATCAGGTAGAACAGAAAGCGTGCAGGCTCTGGACCTCGTAGGGTCAGGATTTAAATCCCCTGATCTATACTATGTGTATCCTGTACATGCCATTAATACAACTTGAAACTAAAGCTTTTCCGGTCTTTCATTTTTTTCCATCAAGCCCCTGAAATGTACTGAAGTGCTCCCATCGGAAATGTTTCAGAGTAGCGTGTAATTGTGTTTTTGAGGTGGATTGTGATTTTGACAGATGGTGTTTGTAGCATTCCCTAAAAACGTTCATTAAAGCACTTTAGCTGCACCTGTACACTTACATTGATAATCTTACAGAGAAATCAGTTTAAAGGCTCACCTGACTTGACTCTAGCAGTACCACGATGATTGGATCTATTATTGATGCAAAGCCATTGATTTATGTTGTCATCAAACGTCATGAAACATCTGCTGTTCTGAGCAGAGAATTGACAGTTTGCAGCCTGTTACAATGTTAGATAATCTCATCAGGAATGATCTGCTCAGCCATGTAAATATGTTAATCTCATCAAGAATGATCTGCTCAGCTGAGAGAGAGAGGCTGAGAACAGGGTAGTGGCCTGTACAGTAGACAGAGAGGAGGAGAGGTAAGGCTGAGACTCCTCCCTTCAGTCCCCTCCTCAGACTCCTTCAGACTCCTCCCTTCAGACTCCTCCCTTTAGACCCCTCCCTTCAGACTCCTCCTTTCAGATCCCTTCAGACCCCTCCCTTCAGACTCCTCCCTTTAGCCCCTCCCTTCAGACTCCTCCCTTCATTTCAGACGCCTCCCTTCAGACTCCTCCCTTCAGACTCCTCCCTTCAGACTCCTCCCTTTAGGCCTCTCCCTTCAGACACCTCCCTTCAGACTCCTCCCTTCAGATCCTACATTTCAGACCCCTCATTTCAGACCCCTCCCTTCAGACTCCTCCCTTCAGACTCCTCCCTTCAGACCAATTTCAATCATTTCATCACTCCTCCCTTCAGACTTTTCAGACCAATTTATTTATAGCCCTTCGTACATCAGCTGATATCTCAAAGTGCTGTACAGAAACCCAGCCTAAAACCCCAAACAGCAAGCAATGCAGGTGTAGAAGCACGGTGGCTAGGAAAAACTCCCTAGAAAGGCCAAAACCTAGGTACTTCCGGCGCCGACTGAGATGGCCGCCTCGCTTCGCGTTCCTAGGAAACTATGCAGTTTTTTGTTTTTTTACGTGTTATTTCTTACATTAGTACCCCAGGTCATCTTAGGTTTCATTACATACAGTCGAGAAGAACTACTGAATATAAGATCAGCGTCAACTCACCATCAGTACGACCAAGAATATGTTTTCCGCGACGCGGATCCTGTGTTCTGCCTTACAAACAGGACAACGGAATGGATCGCATGCAGCGACCCAAGGAAACGACTCCGAAAAAGAGGGAAACGCGGCGGTGTTCTGGTCAGACTCCGAAAAAGGGCACATCGCGCACCACTTCCCAGTATTCTTCTTGCCAATGTCCAGTCTCTCGACAACAAGGTTGATGAAATCCGAGCAAGGGTGGCATTCCAGAGGGATATCAGAGACTGCAACGTTCTCTGCTTTACGGAGACATGGCTTACTGGGAAAACGCTATCCAGGGCGGTGCAGCCAACGGGTTTCTCCACGCATCGCGCCGACAGAAACAAACATCTCTCTGGTAAGAAGAGTGGAGGGGGCGTATGCCTCATGACTAACGGGACATGGTGTGATGAAGGAAACATACAGGAACTCAAATCCTTCTGTTCACCTGATTTAGAATTCCTCACAATCAAATGTAGACCGCATTATCTTCCAAGAGAATTCTCTTCGATTATAATCACAGCCGTATATATCCCCCCCAAGCAGACACATCGATGGCTCTGAACGAACTTTATTTAACTCTTTGCAAACTGGAAAACATTTATCCGGAGGCTGCATTCATTGTAGCTGGGGATTTTAACAAAGCCAATCTGAAAACAAGACTCCCTAAATTTTATCAGCATATCGATTGCGCAACCAGGGGTGGTAAAACCTTGGATCACTGTTACTCTAACTTCCGCGACGCATATAAGGCCCTGCCCCGCCCCCTTTCGGAAAAGCTGACCACGACTCCATTTTGCTGATCCCTGCCTACAGGCAGAAATTAAAACAAGAGGCTCCCACGCTGAGGTCTGTCCAACGCTGGTCAGACCAAGCTGACTCTACACTCCAAGACTGCTTCCATCACGTGGACTGGGACATGTTTCGTATTGCGTCAGATGGGAATATTGACGAATACGCTGATTCGGTGTGCGAGTTCATTAGAACGTGCGTCGAAGATGTCGTTCCCATAGCAACGATAAAAACATTCCCTAACCAGAAACCGTGGATTGATGGCAGCATTCGCGTGAAACTGAAAGCGCGAACCACTGCTTTTAATCAGGGCAAGGTGTCTGGCAACATGACTGAATACAAACAGTGCAGCTATTCCCTCCGTAAGGCTATCAAACAAGCTAAGCGTCAGTACAGAGACAAAGTGGAATCTCAATTCAATGGCTCAGACACAAGAGGCATGTGGCAGGGTCTACAGTCAATCACGGACTACAAGATGAAATCCAGCCCAGTCACGGACCAGGATGTCTTGCTCCCAGGCAGACTAAATAACTTTTTTGCCCGCTTTGAGGACAATACAGTGCCACTGACACGGCCTGCAACGGAAACATGCAGTCTCTCCTTCACTGCAGCCGAGGTGATTAAGACATTTAAACGTGTTAACCCTCGCAAGGCTGCAGGCCCAGACGGCATCCCCAGCCGCGCCCTCCGAGCATGCGCAGACCAGCTGGCCGGTGTGTTTACGGACATATTCAATCAATCCCTATACCAGTCTGCTGTTCCCACATGCTTCAAGAGGGCCACCATTGTTCCTGTTCCCAAGAAAGCTAAGGTAACTGAGCTAAACGACTACCGCCCCGTAGCACTCACTTCCGTCATCATGAAGTGCTTTGAGAGACTAGTCAAGGACCATATCACCTCCACCCTACCTGACACCCTAGACCCACTCCAATTTGCTTACCGCCCAAATAGGTCCACAGACGATGCAATCTCAACCACACTGCACACTGCCCTAACCCACCTGGACAAGAGGAATACCTATGTGAGAATGCTGTTCATCGACTACAGCTCGGCATTCAACACCATAGTACCCTCCAAGCTCGTCATCAAGCTCGAGACCCTGGGTCTCGACCCCGCCCTGTGCAACTGGGTACTGGACGTCCTGACGGGCCGCCCCCAGGTGGTGAGGGTAGGCAACAACATCTCCTCCCCGCTGATCCTCAACACGGGGCCCCACAAGGGTGCGTTCTGAGCCCTCTCCTGTACTCCCTGTTCACCCACGACTGCGTGGCCACGCACGCCTCCAACTCAATCATCAAGTTTGCGGATGACACAACAGTGGTAGGCTTGATTACCAACAACGACGAGACGGCCTACAGGGAGGAGGTGAGGGCCCTTGGAGTGTGGTGTCAGGAAAATAACCTCACACTCAACGTCAACAAAACTAAGGAGATGATTGTGGACTTCAGGAAACAGCAGAGGGAACACCCCCTATCCACATCGATGGAACAGTAGTGGAGAGGGTAGCTAGTTTTAAGTTCCTCGGCATACACATCACAGACAAACTGAATTGGTCCACTCACACTGACAGCGTCGTGAAGAAGGCGCAGCAGCGCCTATTCAACCTCAGGAGGCTGAAGAAATTCGGCTTGTCACCAAAAGCACTCACAAACTTCTACAGATGCACAATCGAGAGCATCCTGGCGGGCTGTATCACCGCCTGGTACGGCAACTGCTCCGCCCTCAACCGTAAGGCTCTCCAGAGGGTAGTGAGGACTGCACAACGCATCACCGGGGGCAAACTACCTGCCCTCCAGGACACCTACACCACCCGTTGTTACAGGAAGGCCATAAAGATCATCAAGGACATCAACCACCCGAACCACTGCCTGTTCACCCCGCTATCATCCAGAAGGCGAGGTCAGTACAGGTGCATCAAAGCTGGGACCGAGAGACTGAAAAACAGCTTCTATCTCAAGGCCATCAGACTGTTAAATAGCCACCACTAACATTGAGTGGCTGCTGCCAACACACTGTCATTGACACTGACCCAACTCCAGCCATTTTAATAATGGGAATTGATGGGAAATGATGTAAATATATCACTAGCCACTTTAAACAATGCTACCTTATATAATGTTACTTACCCTACATTATTCATCTCATATACATATGTATATACTGTACTCTACAACATCGACTGCATCCTTATGTAACACATGTATCACTAGCCACTTTAACTATGCCACTTTGTTTACTTTGTCTACACACTCATCTCATATGTATATACTGTACTCGATACCATCTACTGTATGCTGCTCTGTACCATCACTCATTCATATATCCTTATGTACATGTTCCTTATCCCCTTACACTGTGTATAAGACAGTAGTTTTGGAATTTTTAGTTAGATTACTTGTTGGTTATCACTGCATTGTCGGAACTACATTTACATTTACATTTAAGTCATTTAGCAGACGCTCTTATCCAGAGCACAAGCATTTCGCTACACTCGCATTAACATCTGCTAACCATGTGTATGTGACAAATAAAATTTGATTTGATTTTAGGAAGAAACCTAGAGAGGAACCTGGCTATGTGGGGTGGCCAGTCCTCTTCTGGCTGTGCCGGGTGGAGATTATAACAGAACATGGCCAAGATGTTCAAATGTTCATAAATGACCAGCATGGTCAAATAATAGTAAGGCAGAACAGACCCCTCCCTTCAGACTCCTCCCTTTAGGCCCCTCCCTTTAGACCCCTCCCTTCAAACTCCTCCCTTGATAATCCTCACTTCAGACTCCTCCTTTCAAATCCCTCATTTCAGCCCCCTCCCTTCAGACTCCTCATTTCAGACTCCTCCCTTCCCACTCCTCCCTTCAGGTTCCTCCCTTCAGACCCCTCCCTTCAGACTCCTCCCTTCAGGTACCTCCCTTCAGACTCCTCCCTTCAGACCCCTCCTTCAGACTCCTCCCTTCAGACTCCTCCCTTCAGACTCCTCCCTTCAGACCCATCCCTTCAGGTACATCCCTTCAGACTCCTCCCTTCAGACTCCTCCCTTCAGACTCCTCCCTTCAGACCCCTCTCTTCAGACTCCTCCCTTCAGACCCCTCATTTCAGACGAACTCTGAAAGGGAAAGGAGGAGGGGTTCTGTTTTGGTTTTGAGCCAACTGTGAGGTTATATAAGCCTTATAATCGTCCTAATCAAGCACTGATAAAGGATTGTGTGCCCATATGCATACATACAGCTGTTCTTACAGTTTATATTCAAATTCAGGGAATACTACTGTTTGTGTGCATCCCAGAGTGAAATTGAATTCTACATGCCAATGTCTTTCACTGTGTTATTCCCTCAGTGATTCTCCACAGAGATGTAACGGGGTGAAAGATGGAACTGATATCTGAGTTTTATAATTCAGACAAGAATCTCAAGAATTCAATCAGCCTCTCAAATGACCTCGTGGGTTGTGTTTATTAGGAGAATAGAATCATCCTTCGTCTCTCATACACACACAAATACACACACACTCGCACGCACACGCGCAAAACACACACACAGGGAAGGATGCGGCCTAGAGGGAGCGAAGATGGAGCCTAATGAAGGGAGGGAGAGGAGAGGTTGAAGGACTGTGAAAGGGTCAGGATGAATAAGGACATCGTGTTATATAGTATTGACCATAATCTGAAACACATATGGCTACTGCATGGGGTTCTGACACTGTCCCCTAAGGTGAATATGATGGGACAGGAGAAGGAGGAGAGGGGAGGAGGAGGAGGAGGAGAGAGGGAGAAGGAGGAGGAGGAGAGGGAGAGAAGGAGGAGAGAGGGAGAGGAGGATGAGAGAGAAGAGGAGGAGGAGGAGGAGAGAGGGAGGAGAAAGCGAGCGGGAGGAGTAAGCGAGAGGGAGGAGGAGGAGAGCGGGTGAAGGAGGAGAGGAGGAGGAGAGAGGGAGGGAGAAGGAGGAGAGGGGAGAAGGAGGAGGTGAGAGGGAGGAGAGGAGGAGGAGAGAGGGAGAAGGAGAGAAGGAGGGATAGTTAACATCTTGATTAATGATGAAGGAACATACAGTTGAAGTCGGAAGTTTACATACACTTTAGCCAAATACATTTTAACTCAGTTTTTCACAATTCCTGACATTTAATCCTAGTAAAAATTCACTGTCTTAGGTCAGTTAGGATCACCACTTTATTTTAAGAATGTGAAATCTCAGATTAATAGTAGAGAGAATGATTTATTTCAGCTTTTATTTCTTTCATCACATTCCCAGTAGGTCAGAAGTTTACATCCACTCAATTAGTATTTGGTAGCATTGCCTTTAAATTGTTTAACTTGGGTCAAACATTTAGGGTAGCCTTCCACAAGCTTCCCACAATAAGTTGGGTGAATTTTGGCCCATTCCTCCTGACAGAGCTGGTGTATTGAGTCAGGTTTGTAGGCCTCCTTGCGCGCACACGCTTTTTCAGTTCTGCCCACAAATTTTCTTTAGGATTGAGGTCAGGGCTTTGTGATGGCCACTCCAATACCTTGACTTTGTGGTCCTTAAGCCATTTTGCCACAACTTTGGAAGTATGCTTGTGGTCATTGTCCATTTGGAAGACCCATTTGAGACCAAGCTTTAACTTACTGACTGATGTCTTGAGATGTTGCATCAATATATCCACATCATTGTCCTACCTCATGAAGCCATCTATTTTATGAAGTGCACCAGTCCCTCCTGCAGCAAAGCACCCCCACAACATGATGCTGCCACCCCCACAACATGATGCTGCCACCCCCACAACATGATGCTGCCACCCCCACAACATGATGCTGCCACCCCCACAACATGATGCTGCCACCCCCACAACATGATGCTGCCACCCCCACAACATGATGCTGCCACCCTCGTGCTTCACGGTTGGGATGGTGTTCTTTGGATTGCAAGCCTCCCCGTTTTTCCACCTAACATAACGATGGTCATTATGGCCAAACAGTTCTATTTTTGTTTCATCAGACCAGAGGACATTTCTCCAAAAAGTACGATCTTTGTCCCCATGTGCAGTTAAAAACTGTAGTCTGGCTTTTTTATGGCGGGTTTGGAGCAGTGGCTGCTTCCTTGCTGAGCGGCCTTTCGGGTGATGTTGATATATGACTTGTTTTACTGTGGATATAGATACGTTTGTACCTGTTTCCTCCAGCAGGTGATGTCGATATACTGTGATCTCTGTTGTCTTTCCCGCTCTCTCATTCCACACTTCCTTTTGTCCACTAAGCCGTCATATTGGATTAGTCCACTAGGGAATCTTCCCTATCCCTGTTAGTAACTAATACCTACTGTTTGTTTATGCGTTTCTGTGAAACGTAAATAATAAATAAATAAGCCAATTTGTGTATGGATGATTCATACAGTGCCTTGCGAAAGTATTCGGCCCCCTTGAACTTTGCGACCTTTTGCCACATTTCAGGCTTCAAACATAAAGATATAAAACTGTATTTTTTGTGAAGAATCAACAACAAGTGGGACACAATCATGAAGTGGAACGACATTTATTGGATATTTCAAACTTTTTTAACAAATCAAAAACTGAAAAATTGGGCGTGCAAAATTATTCGTTCGTGCAGTTAACCAACAATTTACAACGTTTGGAATGAGACTGACATGAGGTAAATAATCATTAATTAATTTGAAGACTAATTGATCAGATATTAAAATATCTGAAGAGTTATAATCAGAAAATTATAACTTTGTAATCTGAAGATTTTCCTTGGTGCCCCGACTTCCTAGTTAATTCCATTTACATGATTAGTTTAATCACGTAATAATAATTATAGAGAATTGATTTGATAAAATAAGTCTTCACTTTTAATGATGCCACTGTGATCAAAGCAATGAGAAGCTATTTAAAGAATCTAGAATATGAAATATATTTTGATTTGTTTAACACTTTTTGGGTTACTACATGATTCCATAAGTGTTATTTCTTAGTTTTGATGTCTTCACTATTATTCTACATTGTAGAAAATAGTCAAAATTAAGAAAAAACCTTGAATGAGTAGGCGTTCTAAAACTTTTGACCAGTAGTGTAACATGATTCTAACAGTAGTTGTTCCAGCTCATACCAGCCAATCAACCATTCAAGAGGATATGAACCCAATGAACCATTCAAGAGGATATGAACACAATCAACTGAAGTGTTACAAAATCAGTAAAGCAGATTACAGTTATGCACATCTCTCTCTCTCTCTCTCTCTCTCTCTCTCTCTCTCTCTCTCTCTCTCTCTCTCTCTCTCTCTCTCTCTCTCTCTCTCTCTCTCTCTCTCTCTCTCTCTCTCTCTCTCTCTGCTGTAGTGATTAATGACAGTAGTTAATTAGTCTGATCAACCACTTCTGCATCTCAGGGAGATTATTAATCAGTGTGTGTGTGGGGGGTGCGTGTGTGTGTGTGCATGTGTGTGTGTCAGCATACGTTTGCGGGAGGGGGGTTCTTGTGACTGTAATAGATCCATTAGGGGCATGGACTAATCTGATGTTCTATTCTATATGGAACACATGGTTTGTGCCTGTTTAACGTAGACTGATCCAATCACCGTTAATACCTGGAAGGCTGCAAAGACATTAGAAATCTGATAGGCAGTTCTACTGTGTGTGTGTTCGTGTGTGTGCGTGTGCGTGTGCGCGTGTGTGTGTGTGTGTGTGTGTGTGTGTGTGTGTGTGTGTGTGTGTGTGTGCGTGCGTGCGTGCGTGCGTGCGCGTGTCTGTGTGTGCGTGTGTGTGTGTGTGCGTGCGTGCGTGTGTGTGATCAGTGTTGCGTGTTTGCCTGCCTGCATGGTTAGCAAGTGCAGTAAGGAAAAACAATTTCCATGGCTGGGCCAATTTACTGTGTTTTATTTTTTTTCACCGTTGTTGGGGATGAACACTGTAAGCTTGTGAAGCCTGAGTTGACAAGCTCTAAGCCTGAGTTGACAAAGAGAGAAGGGACCCTACCACATGTGGCTGTAGAGAGGAAGGGAGATGTGGAGGGCTGTATCTGCTCTGTATTCTGCTCACTCAAACAGGAAGACGATATATGGCTCAAAGGAAGACGATATATGACTCACAAGAAGACGATATATGGCTCAAAGGAAGACGATATATGACTCACAAGAAGACGATATATGGCTCAAAGGAAGACGATAATGGCTCACAAGAAGACGATACTGGCTCACAAGAAGACGATACTGGCTCACAAGAAGACGATATATGGCTCATATATATATGGAAGGGGTGAAGGGTGAAGGGGTGAAGGGGTTTCCATGAGTTTGATGCTTAATTCCAGCCATTATTATGAGCCGTCCTCCCCTCAGCAGCCTCCACTGTGTAACACCCATCATAGTAACATCTTAGTAACCATGTTTGTTGAGCAGCAGTGTATCTGGAAATGGTGTGTATAACAAAAAAAACATTTTATCATCAAAATCAATATTTGTATTTAAATGGTATTGAATGGCTGAGGGATAGATGGGCAGATGAATTTCTCCTTTTCTCCCATCTTCCCACTCTAGTCTCTCTTCATTGTATTGAGGAACAATCAGCACCTATGGCCGGACCCCTGCTGGGTCCTTATTAAATCAGCTTCTTTTCTCTGAGTCAGCTGTTTCTCTCAGATGTTTCAGGCCTCTCAAACACCTTATCTTATCCTCTTTTTCTCCTCTCTGTGTGTGTGTGTGTGTGTGTGTGTGTGTGTGTGTGTGTGTGTGTGTGTGTGTGTGTGTGCGTGTGTGTGTGTGCGTGTGTGTGTGTGTGTGTGTGTGTGTGTGTGTGTGTGTGTGTGTGTGTGTGTGTGTGTGTGTGTGTGTGTGTGTGTGTGTGTGTGTGTGTGTGTGTGTGTGTGTGTGTATTAGCCTACAGCCTCTCTGTCTTTCTGTGTGTGGTGTGAGTATGTGCATTCCAGCCTTGTGCAAAATACCTGTGTGTATTGGCCTACAGCCTCTCTGTCTTTCTGCGTGTGTGTGTGTGCTCCTTGTGTGAATCTCCTTGAGGCTGCTTGGCCTTGAGACCGTGCTGGGTTAAGCGATGCCAGCGCCCAGTGATAAATCTGCGCTGTAACCAGCTGACCTGAAGCTGTTTCATTAAATGTCTGCCACTGGGACCCCCCCACACACACACACACACACACACACACACACACACACACACACACACACACACACACACACACACACACACACACACACACACACACACACACACACAGAGAGACACAGACACACACACAGAGAGACACAGACACACACACAGAGAGACACAGACACACACACACACACAGAGAGACACAGACACACACACACACACAGAGAGACACAGACACACACACACACACAGAGAGACACAGACACACACACACAGAGAGACACACACACACACACAGAGAGACACAGACACAGAGAGACACAGACACAGAGAGACACAGACATAGAGAGACACAGACACAGAGAGACACAGACACAGAGAGACACAGACACAGAGAGACACAGACACAGAGAGACACAGACACACACACAGAGAGACACAGACACACACACACACACAGAGAGACACAGACACAGAGAGACACACACACAGAGAGACACACACACAGAGAGACACAGACACAGAGAGACACACACACAGAGAGACACAGACATAGAGAGACACAGACACAGAGAGACACACACACAGAGAGACACAGACACAGAGAGACACAGACACAGAGAGACACAGACATAGAGAGACACAGACACAGAGAGACACACACACAGAGAGACACAGACACAGAGAGACACACACACAGAGACACAGACACAGAGAGACACACACACAGAGAGACACAGACATAGAGAGACACAGACACAGAGAGACACACACACAGAGAGACACAGACACAGAGAGACACAGACACAGAGAGACACAGACACACACACAGAGAGACACAGACACACACACACACACAGAGAGACACAGACACAGAGAGACACACACACAGAGAGACACAGACACACACACACACAGAGACACAGACACAGAGAGACACACACACAGAGACACAGACACAGAGAGACACACACACAGAGAGACACAGAGACAGAGAGACACAGACACAGAGAGACACACACACAGAGAGACACACACACAGAGACACAGACACAGAGAGACACAGACACACACACAGAGAGACACAGACACAGAGAGACACACACACAGAGAGACACACACACAGAGAGACACAGACACAGAGAGACACAGACACAGAGAGACACAGACATAGCACGGAACTCATCTGTTTGGAGTGGGAGGAAATAATAAATTGACCTACTAATCTTAACATGGATACATCATTACGAATGTGCACAGTCAGTACACACTAGAGGTCGACCGATTAATCGGAGTAACCGAAGTGAAATGGCTAGCTAGTTAGTGCGCACTAATAGCATTTCAAACGTCACTCGCTCTGAGCCTTCTAATAGTTGTTCCCCTTGCTCTGTATGGGTAACGCTGCTTCGATGGTGGCTGTTGTCGTTGTGTTGCTGGTTCGAGCTCAGGGAGGAGCGAGGAGAGGGACGGAAGCTATACTGTTACACTGGCAATACTAAAGTGCCTATAAGAACATCCAATAGTCAAAGGTTAATGAAATACAAATGGTATAGAGGGAAATAATCCTATAATTCCTATAATAACTACAACCTAAAACTTCTTACCTGGGAATATTGAAGACTTGTGTTAAAAGGAACCACTGTCACGCCTTGGTCATTGTATTTTGTGTTTGTGTTATATGTTTGGGTAGGCCAGGGTGTGACATGGGTTTATATGTTGTGTTTCGTATTGGGGTTTTATTAGCATTGGGAATGTGTATGATTAGGGGTGTGTCTAGTTAGGCTTGGCTGCCTGAGGCGATTCTCAATTGGAGTCAGGTGCTTATCGTTGTCTCTGATTGGGAACCGTATTTAGGTAGCCTGAGTTCGCGTTGTATTTTGTGGGTGTTTGTACCTGTCTCTGTGTAGTAGTCACCAGATAGGCTGTAATTAGTTTCACGTTTCGTTTGTTGTTTTTTTCAGTTATTTCATGCACCGTTTTCATTCATTAAAGTCATGAGTAACCTACACGCTGCATTTCGGTCTGACTCTCTTCTTACAACAGACGAACGTCGTTACAACGACCAGCTTTCATATGTTCTCATGTTCTGAGCAAGGAACTGAAATGTTAGCTTTCTTACATAACACATATTGCACTTTTACTTTATTCTCCAACACTTTGTTTTTGCATTATTTAAACCAAATTGAACATGTTTCATTATTTACTTGAGGCAAAATTGATTTTATTGATGTATTATATTAAGGTAAAATAATTGTTCATTCAGTATTGTTGTAATTGTCATTATTACAAATAAATAAATCGTCTGGTTAATCGGTATCGGCTTTTTTCGTCCTCCAATAATCGGTATCGGTATTGAAAAATCGGTGGACCTAACAACACGTGCCCCCACACACACACACACACACACACACACACACACACACACACACACACACACACACACACACACACACACACACACACACACACACACACACACACACACACACACACACACACACACACACACACACATCCTCCTGCACTTCTGTTATTAACTCCTCTCTGATTCCGTTCTGTGATTATTGGGATACTAAAATAGCTGTCTCTCCAGGGCTGTCTCTCCAGGGCTGTCTCTCCAGAGCTGTCTCTCCAGGGCTGTCTCTCCTTTCATTGGCTGCTGTTTGATGTCTCATTGTAAAATATTGGAGCTCAAGTTTTGTTGCAAACTGATGTTCCCTGATCAAACTGTACCAAACCATGTATTTGATGTTCCCTGACCCAGTCCCATTCATTCCCACAGTCTGGGTTATTCCCTGTTTGATTCCCTTACTAACCAAAAGGAAGAATAAAACAGACAGCAAAATGTAGGGACAGAGAGAGAGAGAAAGAAAGAGAGAGAGAGAGAGAGAGAGAGAGAGAGAGACCAACAGAGGGAGAGAGGTAATTACCAAATTACTGTACGACAGACCACGTTTCCACCCAGCACACCCCAATTGACAAACAAACAAACCAAAAAAAACAAATTAATAGAAAGTGGTGTTGGGGGAAAACATAGGACATTATAAAATGTATATCCACAAACAACAAGTGTGTGTGTAAAATTGGCAAAAACCACACACATTTCTTTCCACAGGGCCATGGGGTGAGACAGGGATGCAGCTTAAGCCCCACCCTCTTCAACATATATATCACAGAATTGGCAAGGGCACGAGAACAGTCTGCAGCACCTGGCCTCACCCTACTAGAATCTGAAGTCAAATGTCTCCTGTTTGCTGATGATCTGGTGCTTCGGTCACCAACCAAGAAGGGACTACAGCAGCACCTAGATCTTCTGCACATGTGCTGTCAGACCTGGGCCCTGACAGACCTGGGCCCTGACAGACCTGGGCCCTGACAGTAAATCTCAGTAAGACAAAAATAATGGTGTTCCAAAAAGGTCCAATTGCCAGGACTACAAATTCAAACTCCATCTAGACACCGTTGCCCAGGAGCACACAAAAAACGATACCTACCTCGGTCTAAACATCAGTCCCACAGGTAACTTCCACAAATCTGTGAACAATCTGAGAAACAAGGCAAGAAGGGCCTAAGATTTCATCAAAAATAACATAAAATTCGACATAACAATTAGGATCTGGCTTAAAATACTTGAATCAGTAATAGAACCCATTGTCCTTTATGGTTGTGAGTTCACTCACCAACCAATGATTCACAAAATGGGACAAACACCAAATATCCTCTGTGTACAATGTAAAACAAATAATACATGCAGAGTTGAATTAGGCCGATGCCCGCTACCCAGCTAACATGGAGGAATCGGCCCAGAAGCAGCCCTCTTCCAGTGTCCGGAACTGATTGAATCGATTGAATCGGCCCGGAATCGGGTGTCGGACTCGGCCCGGAATCAGAATTAATGACTGCCCAGATTCAGTCCAAGTACATCGGGCCGTTTCCATCTCCCAGAATTCAGCTGACTTTGACCGGCATATTACCAGAATCCCCCAGAAGCGGCG
>NC_060179.1:9937183-9944683 GCF_021184085.1 Oncorhynchus gorbuscha
ATTTCATTAAAGTCATGAGTAACCTACACGCTGCATTTCGGTCTACCTCTCTTCATTCAACAGACGAACGACGTTACACTGTGGGCTTTTTCTTTGAGTTCATTCACTGCCATATTCAAGTTTCCCCATGCAGATGTGGTCAGACCAATGATTATGACCCGTTTTCTGATCATCTCCAGACAGAAATCATTACATTTCAGGCAGAGGGTAAAGTGCTTCTTTGTGGAGATTTCAATGCAAGAACAGGTTCTGAGCCTGACTACACGGATGCGGGGGGTAACCACCACACATTTGGACACCCCTCCTTGTACAGTAACCCTTTTATAACTAATAGGAATAGTCCTGACCAAATACTGAACAAAAATGGGAAGGAGTTAGTGCATCTCTGTTGATGGCTTAGGTCTGTACATGCTTAATGGTAGAATCAGAGGGGACTCTTTAGGTCAGTTTACTTAGGCCTGTACATGCTTAATGGTAGAATCAGAGGGGACTCTTTAGGTCAGTTTACTTAGGCCTGTACATGCTGGTAGAATGGTAGAATCAGAATGGGAATCACTCTTTAGGTCAGTTTACTTAGGCCTGTACATGCTTAATGGTAGAATCAGAGGGGACTCTTTAGGTCAGTTTACTTAGGCCTGTACATGCTTAATGGTAGAATCAGAGGGGACTCTTTAGGTCAGTTTACTTAGGCCTGTACATGCTTAATGGTAGAATCAGAGGGGACTCTTTAGGTCAGTTTACTTAGGCCTGTACATGCTTAATGGTAGAATCAGAGGGGACTCTTTAGGTCAGTTTACTTACTGCTCAGCTCTTGGGACAAGTGTAGCCATCACTGACATCAACCTCTCGTCCATTAGTGCATTTACTATCAGACCACAGACACCATTGTCAGATCACAGACAGATCAACATGTTTCTGAATTAATTAACCAGCAATACTCATTAAATAAAAGAGCCCAATAAACTGTACAACATAAACCAACCGTACAGATGGGCTGCAAACACAGCAGAGAGATTCATTGAAACATTGAACTCAATTGAAATGATGAACTCTATACAGTTCTTCAATAAGTCACAATACCAAAACAATAAAGTGTGGCAATTCAGCTACTCAACACATCAATTGCATATTCCAAAAAAAGCAGTATCGAAAGCAAATTTGAGGATACCAAAGAAATGCAAAATCAGAAACAAAAAACAATAGTCTCTCTGTCTATCTCTCTCTCTCTCTCTCTCTCTCTCTATCTCTCTCTATCTTCCTCTATCTCTCTCTCTATCTTTCTCTCTCTCCTCTCTCTTTCTCTATCTCTCTCTCCTCTCTCTCTGTCTTTCTCTCCCTCTCTCCCCTCTTTCTCTATCTCTCCTGCTCTCCCCTCTCTCTCCTCTCTCTCTGTCTTTCTCTCCCTCTCTCCCCTCTTTCTCTATCTCTCCTGCTCTCCCCTCTCTCTCCTCTCTCTCTGTCTTTCTCTCCCTCTCTCCCCTCTCTTTCTCTATCTCTCCTTCTCTCCCCTCTCTCTCCTCTCTGTCTCTCTCTCCTCTCCATCTCTCTCTCTCTCTAGAGTTGTAGACTGAGGCTCTGACAGGATCATTGTTAGAAAGGAGAACAATAAACTGGACTTGGAGACGGTTTCCACTAGACAAGGTGCTCACGCTGTGCAATCAGCGAGCAGCTGCCACTGACTATGTAGCTGGATCGAGCTTGAGCCAATCAGGGCAAATGCATGGTTCTTATGAAGGTGATGTCCTTAGCTAAACATGGCTGGCGGCATAAAGAATATTAAGCACTTGTGTCATCTGTAAAATGAAAGTGAACTGGTGGTTCCAATGTAATGCATTTTTTGGACATGTGTAATGCTGTTAGTGGATGGAAAAAACCAAGAAGATACACACACACAGAGCAGTGAGGTCATGCGCGTAATGCCTGAAGCTGGTCCAGTACAGACAATACACACCAGCCATAGAACACGGACATCATCTTGTTCATGTTTACTCACATCTATGACAGAACCTGAGTGGAAGGGTTTCCTACCTGTTCCCAAAAATACATTAAATCACACAAACAAAAACGAAATCAAAGTGTGTCAGAAGCTTCCAGAAGTATGTTCAGGGAAGATTCGACTTCAGACCAGTATATTGAGGTGTGAAAAAAACGTCAGTTGATTTTGCCGTGAAGTGTAATTCTGAAGATCTGTTAAGTGTGGTTAATATGTAAACGAGTGTTTGTTAGGGCTGTGATGCAGGTTTTTATTTGGATAAACCTCAAGGTTTTTAAGATTTAGAATAATTTTAAGAGACTTTTCCTCCACAGATATTCTACTTTCTACTTCACATGATAAAAAAACATCTCCTCCCCTTATACAATGATGGAAGGTGTGTGTGTGTGTGTGTGTGTGTGTGTGTGTGTGTGTGTGTGTGTGTGTGTGTGTGTGTGTGTGTGTGTGTGTGTGTGTGTGTGTGTGTGTGTGTGTGTGTGTGTGTGTGTGTGTGTGTGTGTGTGTGTGTGTGTGTGTGTGTGTGAACGTGCATCCACGTAAGGTGATGTCAAATCAGGGGACAGCTAGTAGCGGCTAGTTGACCTCCACACACACATTCTCAATGAGTTTCCATTACCAAGGTATTGTAGTGGCATGTGTGACTAGAGGAATGCCCAGAAGGTAGTCCTACGACTCAGACTTACTTAACATTATTAAAATGTTTTATCCAGTGTTCACAAGTTTGCTATCAGATCAGTTCCAGAAGGGAATCTCAAACGCTATGAAACGTTGTTGCCACCCTGCCACTAAGGAAGGTTTTACCTCCCTGCTAATAAGGAAGGTATTACCTCCCTGCTATTAAGGAAGGTATTACCTCCCTGCAACTAAGGAAGGTTTTACCTCCCTGCCACTAAGGAAGGTTTTACCTCCCTGCTATTAAGGAAGGTATTACCTCCCTGCAACTAAGGAAGGTTTTACCTCCCTGCTACTAAGGAAGGTTTTACCTCCCTGCTATTAAGGAAGGTTTTACCTCCCTGCTACTAAGGAAAGTTTTACCTCCCAGCTACAAAGGAAGGTTTTACCTCCCTGCTACAAAGGAAGGTATTACCTCCCTGCTACTAAGGAAGGTATTACCTCCCTGCTACTAAGGAAGATATTACCTCCCTGCTACTAAGGAAGGTTTTACCTCCCTGCTACAAAGGAAGGTATTACCTCCCTGCTACTAAGGAAGGTTTTACCTCCCTGCTACTAAGGAAGGTTTTACCTCCCTGCTACTAAGGAAGGTATTAGCTCCCTGCCACTAAGGAAGGTATTAGCTCCCTGCCACTAAGGAAGGTATTAGCTGCCTGCCACTAAGAAAGGTTTTACCTCCCTGCTACTAAGGAAGGTATTACCTCCCTGCTACTATGGGAGGTATTAGCTCCCTGCCACTAAGGAAGGTATTAGCTCCCTGCTACTAAGGAAGGTATTAGCTCCCTGCAACTAAGGAAGGTTTTACCTCCCTGCTACTAAGGAATGTATTACCTCTCTGCTACTAAGGAATGTATTAGCTCCCTGCTACTAAGGAAGGTATTAGCTCCCTGCCACTAAGGAAGGTTTTACCTCCCCGCTACTAAGGCAGGTATTTGCTCCCTGCCACTAAGGAAGGTATTAGCTCCCTGCCACTAAGGAAGGTATTACCTCCCTGCTACTAAGGAAGGTGTTACCTCCCTGTTACTAAGGAAGGTATTACCTCCCTGCTACTAAGGAAGGTATTACCTCCGTGCTACTAAGGAAGGTATTACCTCCCTGCTACTAAGGAAGGTATTAGCTGTTTACAACTAAGGAAGGTATTAGCTGTTTACAACTAAGGAAGGTATTAGCTGTTTACAACTAAGGAAGTTATTAGCTGTTTACAACTAAGGAAGGTATTAGCTGTTTACAACTAAGGAAGGTATTAGCTGTTTACAACTAAGGAAGGTATTAGCTGTTTACAACTAAGGAAGGTATTAGCTGTTTACAACTAAGGAAGGTATTAGCTGTTTACAACTAAGGAAGGTATTAGCTGTTTACAACTAAGGAAGGTATTAGCTGTTTACAACTAAGGAAGGTATTAGCTGTTTACAACTAAGGAAGGTATTAGCTGTTTACAACTAAGGAAGGTATTAGCTGTTTACAACTAAGGAAGGTATTAGCTGTTTACAACTAAGGAAGATATTAGCTGTTTACAACTAAAGAAGGTATTAGCTGTTTACAACTAAGGAAGGTATTAGCTGTTTACAACTAAGGAAGGTATTAGCTGTTTACAACTAAGGAAGGTATTAGCTGTTTACAACTAAGGAAGGTATTAGCTGTTTACAACTAAGGAAGGTATTAGCTGTTTACAACTAAGGAAGGTATTAGCTGTTTACAACTAAGGAAGGTATTAGCTGTTTACACCTAAGGAAGGTATTAGCTGTTTACAACTAAGGAAGGTATTAGCTGTTTACAACTAAGGAAGGTATTAGCTGTTTACAACTAAGGAAGGTATTAGCTGTTTACAACTAAGGAAGGTATTAGCTGTTTACAACTAAAGAAGGTATTAGCTGTTTACAACTAAGGAAGGTATTAGCTGTTTACAACTAAGGAAGGTATTAGCTGTTTACAACTAAGGAAGGTATTAGCTGTTTACAACTAAGGAAGGTATTAGCTGTTTACAACTAAGGAAGGTATTAGCTGTTTACAACTAAGGAAGGTATTAGCTGTTTACAACTAAGGAAGGTATTAGCTGTTTACAACTAAGGAAGGTATTAGCTGTTTACAACTAAGGAAGGTATTAGCTGTTTACAACTAAAGAAGGTATTAGCTGTTTACAACTAAGGAAGGTATTAGCTGTTTACAACTAAGGAAGGTATTAGCTGTTTACAACTAAGGAAGGTATTAGCTGTTTACAACTAAGGAAGGTATTAGCTGTTTACAACTAAGGAAGGTATTAGCTGTTTACAACTAAGGAAGGTATTAGCTGTTTACAACTAAGGAAGGTATTAGCAGTGTATTATTCCTTATTAAAAATGTATGTCTGCCGCTCCCGTCTTTCCCCTTTCCCTCTATTCTCCAGATCCGGATTTTGGAGACCTTGGCGGGCCCCAGTCTCTGCCCTGTAGGTATTTCTCTTTCTCTCTCTCTCTCTCTCTCTCTCTCTCTCTCTCTCTCTCTCTCTCTCTCTCTCTCTCTCTCTCTCTCTCTCTCTCTCTCTCTCTCTCTCTCTCTCTCTCTCTCTCTCTCTCTCTCTCTCTCTCTCTCTCTCTCTCTCTCGCTGTCTCTCTTTCTCTCTCTCTCTCTCTCTCTCTCTCTCTCTCTCTCTCTCTCTCTCTCTCTCTCTCTCTCTCTCTCTCTCTCTCTCTCTCTCGCTGTCTCTCTTCTCTCTCTCTCTCTTCTCTCACTCACTCACTCACTCACTCACTCACTCACTCTCTCTCTCTCTCTCTCTCTCTCTCTCTCTCTCTCTCTCTCTCTCTCTCTCTCTCTCTCTCTCTCTCTCTCTCTCTCTCTCTCTCTCTCTCTCTCTCTCTCTCTCTCTCTCTCTCTCACTCTCTCTCTCTCTCTCTCAATTCAATTCAATTCAATTCAAGGGCTTTATTGGCATGGGAAACATGTGTTAACATTGCCAAAGCAAGTGAGGTAGACAACATATAAAGTGAAATAAACAATAAAAATTAACAGTATACATCACACATACAGAAGTTTCAAAACAACAAAGACACCCATCATTTGCCTCTGTTCACTGATGTGTGCGTGTGTGTGTGTGCGTGTGTGTGCGTCTCCAGTCTGTGAGTTTGACATGGGAGGACCAGAGGGGATCGTGGAGTCCAATCAGATCACCAGAGATGGAAAAGCGTTAGCTACAGAGGCTGTGGACTGCAAATGGTTCATCCGCGCTCCTCCACGCTCCAAGGTCAGTAACACACATTCATCCGCGCTCCTCCACGCTCCAAGGTCAGTAACACACATTCATCCGCGCTCCTCCACGCTCCAAGGTCAGTAACACACATTCATCCGCGCTCCTCCACGCTCCAAGGTCAGTAACACACATTCATCCGCGCTCCTCCACGCTCCAAGGTCAGTAACACACATTCATCCGCGCTCCTCCACGCTCCAATGTCAGTAACACACATTCATCCGCGCTCCTCCACGCTCCAAGGTCAGTAACACACATTCATCCGCACTCCAAGGTCAGTAACACACATTCATCCGCACTCCTCCACGCTCCGAGGTCAGTAACACCCACACACTCATGCACACAACACACAAAGTGTCGAGCCGGATACACACTCCAAGGTCAGTAACACACACACGCTCATGCACACAACACACAAAGTGTCGAGCCGGATACACACTCCAATGGAGACAAAAGCCATTCTTATAAATATGTAAATATGTAAATATGTATGCCATGACACATCACCAGAGACCTCACGACTAGTCACTCTTCATGCGGTGTGCTCCAGCGTGGGTCTTGTTATCCCTGGTGTCAATGTGTGGGAGTTTAGACTGGTGTGAACACTGAAGCACTGACTCCTCCGGAAACACAGCCTGGTGTGTGTTTGTGCGTGTCTGTGCACCGTGGGCATTTTATATATGTGTGTGTGTGTGTGTGTGTGTGTGTGTGTGTGTGTGTGTGTGTGTGTGTGTGTGTGTGTGTGTGTGTGTGTGTGTGTGTGTGTGTGTGTGTGTGTGTGTGTGTGTGTGTGTGTGTGTGTGTGTGTGTGTGTGTGTGTGTGTGTGTGTGTGTGTGTGTGTGTGTGTGTGTGTGTGTGTGTGTGTGTGTTTTAACCATCTTCCCTGTCCCTGCTGAAGAAAAGCAGGCCCAAACCATGATGCTGCCACCACCATTTTTGGCAGTGGGGATGGTGTGTTCAGGGTGATGAGCTGTGTTGCTTTTACGCCAAACATAACGTTTTGCATTGTTGCCAAAAAGTTCAATTTTGGTTTCATCTGACCAGAGCACCTTCTTCCACATGTTTGGTGTGTCTCCCAGGTGGCTTGTGGCAAACTTTAAACGACACTTTTTATGGATATCTTTAAGAAATGGCTTTCTTCTTGCCACTCTTCCATAAAGGCCAGATTTGTGCAATATACGACTGATTGTTGTCCTATGGACAGACTCCCACCTCAGCTGTAGATCTCCGCAGTTCATCCAGAGTGATCACGGGCCTCTTGGCTGCATCTCTGATCAGTCTTCTCCTTGTATGAGCTGAAAGGGACTGCCAGATCTTGGTCAATTTGCAGTGGTCTGATACTCCTTCCATTTCAATATTATCGCTTGCACAGTGCTCCTTGGGATGTTTAGAGCTTGGGAAATCTTTTTGTATCCAAATCCGGCTTTAAACTTCTTCACAACAGTATCTCGGACCTGCCTGGTGTGTTCCTTGTTCTTCATGATGCTCTCTGCGCTTTTAACAGACCTCTGAGACTATCACAGTGCAGGTGCATTTATACGGAGACTTGATTACACACAGGTGGATTGTATTTATCATCATTAGTCATTTAGGTCAACATTGGATCATTCA
>NC_060179.1:9949683-9964683 GCF_021184085.1 Oncorhynchus gorbuscha
GCAATGCTCTATTTTCCTTACCCGGATAAAGCACTAAATAAACTTCAGTTAGTGCTAAATGATGGATGCTAGAATCCTGACTAGAACCAAAAAATTTGATCATATTACTCCAGTGCTAGCCTGATGGACTGGCTTCCTGTCAAAGCAAGGGCTGATTTCAAGGTTTTACTGCTAACCTACAAAGCATTACATGGGCTTGCTCCTACCTACCTCTCTGATTTGGTCCTGCCGTACATACCTATACGTACGCTACGGTCACAAGACGCAGGCCTCCTAATTGTCCCTAGAATTTCTAAGCAAACAGCTGGAGGATGGCTTTCTCCTATAGAGCTCCATTTTTATGGAATGGTCTTCCTCCCATGTCAGAGATGGAAACTGGTCTCAACCTTTAAGTCTTTACTGAAGACTCATCTCTTCAGTGGGTCATTTGAGTGTAGTCTGGCCCAGGAGTGGGAAGGTGAACGGAAAGGCTCTGGAGCAACGAACCGCTTGCTGTCTCTGCCTGGCCGGTTCCCTTTTCCACTGGGATTCTCTGCCTCTAACCCTGTTACGGGGCTGAGTCACTGGCTTGCTGGGGCTCTCTTGCCGTCCCTGGGGGGGTCGTCACCTGTGATTGATTCACTGTTGTGGTCGGCCTGTCTGGGTTTCCCCCCTTCCTTGTACCTGTCGGAGATCTTTGTGGGCTATACTGGCCTTGTCTCAGGATGTGGTGGTTGAAGATTTCCCTCTAGTGGTGTGGGGGCTGTGCTTTGGCAAAGTGGGTGGGGTTATATCCTTCCTGTTTGGCCCTGATGGGGGCTGTCCTCGGATGGGGCCACAGTTCTCCTGACCCCTCCTGTCTCAGCCTCCAGTATTTATGCTGCAGTAGTTTATGTGTCGGGGGCTAGGGTCAGTTTGTTTATCTGGAGTACTTCTCCTGTCCTATTCAGTGTCCTGGAAATCTGTGTCCTTAATTCTCTCCTTCTCTCCTTCTTCTCTCTCTCAGGAGGACCTGAGCCCTAGAACCATGCCCCAGGACTACCTGACATGATGACTTCCTTGCTGTCCCCAGTCCACCTGGCCATGCTGTGCTCCAGTTTCAACTGGCCTGGGCCCTTGTCCCAGGACTACCTGACATGAGGACTCCTTGCTGTCCCCAGTCCACCTGGATGCTCCTGCTCCAGTTTCAACTGTTCTGCCTTACTATTATTCAACCATGCTGGTCATTTATGAACATTTGAACATCTTGGCCACGTTCTGTTATAATTCCACCCGGCACAGCCAGAAGAGGACTGGCCACCCCACATATGCTCTTTTTCTCTCTTTCTTTCTCTCTCTCGGAGGACCTGATGGACCGTGCCCCAGGACTACCTGACATGATGGCTCCTCTGTCCCCAGTCCACCTGACTGTGCTGCTGCTCCAGTTTCAACTGTTCTGCCTTATTCCTCTTCCATGCTGGTCATTTATGAACATTTGAACATCTTGGTCATTTTCTGTTATAATCTCTTCCTCTGGCCAGAAGAGGACTGGATGCTTCCTCTCTAGGTTTCTTCCTAGGTTTTGGCCTTTCTAGGGAGTTTTCCTCTAGCCACCGTGATGCATTGTTTGCTGTTTGGGGTTTTAGGCTCTTTCTTCAGCACTTTGAGATATCAGCTGATGGACGAAGGGCTATATAAATAAATTTGATTTGATTTGATTTGATTTGATGGATGCTGTGTCCTTATTGGGCGCTTTCCTCTTCCTCTAGTCAGTGATGGATGCTGTGTCCTTATTGGGTGCTTTCCTCTTCCTCTTCCTCTAGTCAGTGATGGATGCTGTGTCCTTATTGGGTGCTTTCCTCTTCCTCTGGTCAGTGATGGATGCTGTGTCCTTATTGGGTGCTTTCCTCTTCCTCTTCCTCTAGTCAGTGATGGATGCTGTGTCCTTATTGGGCGCTTTCCTCTTCCTCTAGTCAGTGATGGATGCTGTGTCCTTATTGGGTGCTTTCCTCTTCCTCTTCCTCTAGTCAGTGATGGATGCTGTGTCCTTATTGGGCGCTTTCCTCTTCCTCTAGTCAGTGATGGATGCTGTGTCCTTATTGGGTGCTTTCCTCTTCCTCTTCCTCTAGTCAGTGATGGATGCTGTGTCCTTATTGGGCATTTTGCTCTTCCTCTAGTCAGTGATGGATGCTGTGTCCTTATTGGGTGCTTTCCTCTTCCTCTTCCTCTAGTCAGTGATGGATGCTGTGTCCTTATTGGGTGCTTTCCTCTTCCTCTTCCTCTAGTCAGTGATGGATGCTGTGTCCTTATTGGGCGTTTTCCTCTTCCTCTGGTCAGTGATGGATGCTGTGTCCTTATTGGGCTGTGTCCTTTTTTCCTCTTCCTCTTCCTCTAGTCAGTGATGGATGCTGTGTCCTTTCCTCTTCATCTTCCTCTGGTCAGTGATGGATGCTGTGTCCTTATTGGGCGCTTTCCTCTTCCTCTAGTCAGTGATGGATGCTGCATCCTTTCCTCTTCATCTTCCTCTGGTCAGTGATGGATGCTGTGTCCTTATTGGGCGCTTTCCTCTTCCTCTGGTCAGTGATGGATGCTGTGTCCTTATTGGGTGCTTTCATCTTCCTCTTCCTCTAGTCAGTGATGGATGCTGTGTCCTTATTGGGCGCTTTCATCTTCCTCTTCCTCTAGTCAGTGATGGATGCTGTGTCCTTATTGGGCGCTTTCATCTTCCTCTTCCTCTAGTCAGTGATGGATGCTGTGTCCTTATTGGGCGCTTTCCTCTTCCTCTGGTCAGTGATGGATGCTGTGTCCTTATTGGGCGCTTTCCTCTTCCTCTAGTCAGTGATGGATGCTGTGTCCTTATTGGGCGCTTTCCTCTTCCTCTAGTCAGTGATGGATGCTGTGTCCTTATTGGGTGTTTTCCTCTTCCTCTAGTCAGTGATGGATGCTGTGTCCTTATTGGGCGCTTTCCTCTTCCTCTAGTCAGTGATGGATGCTGTGTCATTATTGGGCGCTTTGGAATCGATGGTTCCCACAGACTGTGTTGTACAAGCAAGCCGATTTCCACATGACATTGCGCTGTGACTGTTTCTACCTGATCCATGGCCTTCATTAGGCTTAGGAAGTAATCCAGTGACTAATGCTTCATAATATTTATTAGTTAGGAGAGCTGGGTTTGGATGGGGAGATGCGAAAAATAGCTTTAAAAAAACTGAGGTCTGAATTCATCTGTATTTGATTGAGGAAGAGAAAGAAGGAAAGGAAAGAAGGAAAGGGAGAGTGGGATAAAGATAAATACAGATATTGGGCGGGGCACATCCATCAATAAACACAAAATATCTCATTGTTGACGAAAACACCAGGCATATTCATGAGTCCTATTCCTTGCTACCCAGATGCTAGGCCATTCCTATAAAGGTTATGTGTTAAGTCTCCATATCTCAGCAGTGCTGATTGGAGTTGTCGTAGCTCTGTCCTGTTCTAGAATGCCAGCTAAGCGCCCAGGTCATTTAGGTCCCCATATGACTGTTTTAAACCTGGAGAGATGCACAATAGGATTCTCAGTGGACCGCAATTACTGTTGAATATGTGAAGGACCCAAAGTGTTAGACAGACAGACAGACAGACAGACAGACAGACAGACAGACAGACAGACAGACAGACAGACAGACAGACAGACAGACAGGCAGGCAGGCAGGCAGGCAGGCAGGCAGGCAGGCAGGCAGGCAGGCAGGCAGGCAGGCAGGCAGGCAGACAGACAGACAGACAGACAGACAGACAGACAGACAGACAGACAGACAGACAGACAGACAGACAGACAGACAGACAGACAGACAGACAGACAGACAGACAGACAGACAGACAGACAGACGATTTTTACACCCACTTGTCTGTTGGTTAGTTGAGGTGGAGCTGTTGGTTAAAGCCGAGCTGACACTGCTGGCTCCATTAGTTCTCTACATCTGTGCCGTTCTTCTTAAACAGTTAAAGCGCTACATTTCCTCAAGACCCGAGCCGGCAGCTCATTAACTGTAATTATGCTAGGAGTTTTGCGCAGCAGGCCAGAACAGCAGACTGATGAACGAATGGCAGGCTCCTATGCTGGAGGTGTCAGGAAGTGTTAGCCTCACAGTGAACAGCAGACTGATGAACCAATGGCAGGCTCCGATGCTGGAGGTGTCAGGAAGTGTTAGCCTCACAGTGAACAGCAGACTGATGAACCAATGGCAGGCTCCGATGCTGGAGGTGTCAGGAAGTGTTAGCCTCACAGTGAACAGCAGACTGATGAACGAATGGCAGGCTCCGATGCTGGAGGTGTCAGGAACTGTTAGCCTCACAGTGAACAGCAGACTGATGAACCAATCGCAGGCTCCGATGCTGGAGGTGTCAGGAAGTGTTAGCCTCACAGTGAACAGCAGACTGATGAACGAATGGCAGGCTCCGATGCTGGAGGTGTCAGGAACTGTTAGCCTCATAGTGAACAGCAGACTGATGAACCAATCGCAGGCTCCGATGCTGGAGGTGTCAGGAAGTGTTAGCCTCACAGTGAACAGCAGACTGATGAACGAATGGCAGGCTCCGATGCTGGAGGTGTCAGGAAGTGTTAGCCTCACAGTGAACAGCAGACTGATGAACGAATGGCAGGCTCCGATGCTGGAGGTGTCAGGAAGTGTTAGCCTCACAGTGAACAGCAGACTGATGAACGAATGGCAGGCTCCGATGCTGGAGGTGTCAGGAACTGTTAGCCTCACAGTGAAACGCTGTCATTTTGAAATACAGTATGTGGTTAATATTTATGGGTAGGGATTCAGATTAACTCAGATTGGTAAGGCTGTTATGTGGAAGTGTGACTTGTGGTTATAATTATGGCCCTAACCAGGAATATCTCTGGGACTTAGTGATAGGCCATAACTAGTGCTGGTGGTTAGGTCATACAGTCTGGATAAACTCAGGGGCCTTAGTGATAGGCCATAACTAGTGCCTGTGGTTAGGTCATACAGTCTGGATAAACTCAGGGGCCTTAGTGATAGGCCATAACTTGTGCTTGTGGTTAGGTCATACAGTCTGGATAAACTCAGGGGCCTTAGTGATAGGCCATAACTAGTGCTGGTGGTTAGGTCATACAGTCTGGATAAACTCAGGGGCCTTAGTGATAGGCCATAGCTAGTGCTGGTGGTCAGGTCATACAGTCTGGATAAACTCAAGGGCCTTAGTGATAGGCCATAACTAGTGCCTGGAGTTTTTTCCTTGTTAGGTCATATTTTATGGAAAAACTCTTATCCCTGTGATCGTTTAATAAGAAAGAATCCTCTTTATAATGGTAAGGCCCTCCCCCTGCCCTCTCTTCAGTAAATCAGGTCACGCCTCCATTCTGCTCTTCCCCACCTATAAGCAGAAACTTAAACAGTGAGCACCCATGGTAAGGACTGTTCACCGTTGGTCTGACCAATCGGCTTCAAAAGTGTTTTGATCTCGCGGATTGTGAAATGTCCCCTCTGAGAATAGTATTGACGATATACACTGACTCTGTGAGTTCATCAGGATCATCAGGAAGTGCATAGAGGATGTTCACAGTCTGACTCTGTGAGTTCATCAGGATCATCAGGAAGTGCATAGAGGATGTTCACAGTCTGACTCTGTGAGTTCATCAGGATCATCAGGAAGTGCATAGAGGATGTTCACAGTCTGACTCTGTGAGTTCATCAGGATCATCAGGAAGTGCATAGAGGATGTTCACAGTCTGACGATTAGAACTTATCCAAACCAAAATCAATGACATATGGCAGCATTCACGCAAAACTGAAAGCGCCAACCACCGCATTTAACCATGGTGAGGTGACTGGGAACAATCAGAGAAGCAAAACGACGTGGAGTGGAGACATTTTTCGTCTCTGGCGTCGCAATTCAACCACTCAGACATGCGACGCACTGTATGTGTCAGGGTCTCCAGCCAATCACGGATCATAAAGGGAAAGACAGACACTGACGCCTCAAACTTGGACGAGTTAAACACTTTCTGCTTCCAGGAAAACAACATCGAACCACCGACGTGGGCCCCCGACACTCACGAGGACTGTGTGCTCTCATCCTCTGTGGCCGACGTGGGCCCCCGACACTCACGAGGACTGTGTGCTCTCATTCTCTGTGGCCGACGTGACCTACAGCATGTAAACCCTGGCAAAGGCCGCTGGCCCAGAATGCATCCCAAGCCGCGTCCTCAGAGCATTTGCAGGCCAGCTGGCTGGAGTGTTTACAGACATATTCAATCTCTCCATATCCCGGTCTGTTGTCCCCACTTATAACTGAACTAAATTACTCTCGCCCTGTTGCACTCACTTCTGTCACCTTAAAGGTTTTTGAGAGGTTTGTTAAGGATCAATTCACCTCTACCTTATCTGACACCCTAGATACACTGCAGTTTTTATAATCCCCCCAACAGATCCACAGACGACGCACTCGCCATCGCTCTGCACACTGCCCTATCCCATCTGGACAAGAGGAATACCTATGTCAGAATGCTGTTCATTGACTACAGCTCAGCCTTCAACACCATAATACCCTCCAAGCTCATCACTAAGCTCAGGGCCCTGGGTCTGAGTCCCTCCCTGTGCAACTGGATCCTGGACTTCCTGATGGTTCCGACCCCAAGTTGTGAAGTTAGGCAACAACACCCCCACTACGCTGATCCTCAACACAGGGGCCCCACAGGGGTGTGTGCTCAGCCCCCTCCTGTACTCCCTATTCACCCATGACTGTGTGGCCATGCACATCTCCAACTCAATCATCAAGTTTGCTGACGACAGTGGCCTGATTACCACCAACGATGAGACAGACTACAGGGAGAAGATGAGGGCCCTGGCGGAGTGATGCCAGGAAAATAACCTCTCCCTTAGTCAACAAAAAACAAATGCGCTGATAATGGACTACAGGAGACAGCAGAGAGAGCACACCCCCATCCACGTGGACAGGTCGCAGTGGAGAGGGTCAAAAGCTTCAAGTTCAAATTTCGTGATATTAGGGTCAAGGCCATATGGCCTTCAAAAGGTGCCCAATCTGCCAGGGAACCAAGGCCATCTGCACCAACATAGCCAATTGATTTGAAAACTGAAAAACAGTAGCTATTCTGTTAAGAAAAACAAAAGTCTATGTACAGTTGAAGTCGGAGGTTTACATATACCTTAGCCAAATACATTTAAACTCAGTTTTTCCGGGGGTTTTTCAATTTCTGGCATTTAATCTTAGTAAAAATTATCTGTTTTAGGTCAGTTAGAATCACCACTTTATTTTAAGAATGTGAAATGTCAGAATAATAGTAGAGAGAATGATTTATTTCAGCTTTTCTTTCTTTCATCACATTCCAAGTGGGTCAGAAGTTTACATACACTCAATTAGTATTTGGTAGCATTGCCTTTAAATTGTTTAACTTGCTCGCACACGCTTTTTCAGTTCTGCCCACAAATGTTCTATGGTATTGAGATCAGGGCTTTGTGATGGCCACCAATACCTTGACTTTGTTGTCCTTAAGCAATTTTGCTACAACTTTAGAAGTATTCGTGAGGTCATTGTACATTTGGAAGACCCATTTGCGACCAAGCTTTAACTTCCTAACTGATGTCTTGAGATGTTGCTTCAATATATCCACATCATTTTCCTACCTCATGAAGCCATCTATTTTATGAAGTGCACCAGTCCCTCCTGCAGCAAAGCACCCACACACAATGATGCTGCCACCCCCGTGCTTCACGGTTGGGATGGTGTTCTTTGGCTTGCAAGCCTCCCCGTTTTTCCTCCTAACATAACGATGGTCATTATGGCCAAACAGTTATATTTTGTTTCATCAGACCAGAGGGAATTTCTCCAAAAAGTACGATCTTTGTCCCCATGTGCAGTTGCAAACTGTAGTCTGTTTTTTTTATGGCCGTTTTGGAGCAGTGGCTTCTTCCTTGCTGAGCGGCCTTTCAGGTTATGTCGATATAAAACTTGTTTTACTGTGGATATAGATACTTTTGAACCTGTTTCCTCCAGCATCTTTGCAAGTTCCTTTGCTGTTGTTCTGGGATTGATTTGCACTTTTCGCACCAAAGTAGTTTCATCTCTAGGAGACAGAACGTGTCTCCTTCCTGAGTGGTATGACGGCTGCGTGGTCCCATGGTGTTTATACTTGCGTACTATTGTTTGTATAGATGAACGTGGTACCTTCAGGCTTTTGTAAATTGCTCCCAAGGATAAACCAGATTTGTGGAGGTCTACAATTTTTTTCCTGAGGTCTTGGCTGATTTATTTTGATTTTCCCATGATATCAAGAGGCACTGAGTTTGAAGGTAGGCCTTGAAATACATCCACAAGTACATCTCCAATTGACTCGAATTATGTAAATTAGCCTATCAGAAATTCCTAAAGCCAAGACATAATTTTCTGGAATTTTCCAAGCTGTTTAAAGGCACAGTCAACTTCTGTAAACTTCTGACCCACTAGAATTGTGATACATTGAATAATAGGTTAAATAATCTGTCTGTAAATAATTGTGGGAAAAATGACTTGTGTCATGCACAAAGTAGATGTCCTAACCGACTTGCCAAAACTATAGTTTTTTAACAGGACATTTGTGGAGTGGTTGAAAAACTAATTTTAATGACTCCAACCTAAGTGTATGTAAACTTCTGACTTCAACTGTAAATGTACATAAATAATTAGCCTACATGTCAACGTGTAGTTGATAGCTATTGGCTATAGCCTGTTATGTCACATTGTAGGTGGTAGCTATTCTCTACAGCCTGCCATGTCACAGTGTAGGTGATAGCTATAGGCTATAGCCTGTTATGTCACATTGTAGGTGGTAGCAATTCTCGTCAGCCTGCCATGTCACAGTGTAGGTGATAGCTATTGGCTACAGCCTGTCATGTCACAGTGTAGGTGATAGCTATTGGCTACAGCCTGTCATGTCACAGTGTAGGTGATAGCTATTGGCTACAGCCTGTCATGTTCAGACGATGCGGATATGAGGGAGGCGCCTTAAAATGTAACCAAACTTTAATTAGACTTTTAGTTACATATACTACATGACCAAAAGTATGTGGACACCTGCTGGTTGAACATTTCATTACAAAATCTTGGGCATTAATATAGAGTTAGTCCCCAGTTTTCTGCTATAACAGCCTCCACTCTCCTGGGAAGGCTTTCCACTAGATGTTCGAACATTGCTGCGGGGACTTCAGCGACAAGAGCATTAGTGAGGTCAAGCACTGATGTTTGGCGGTTAGGCCTGGCTTGCAGTCGGCATTCCAATTCATTCCAGAGGTGTTCAATGGGGTTGAGTTCAGGGCTCTATGCAGTCCAGGCAAGTTCTGATCTCGACACACTGATCTCGACAAACCATTTCTGTGTCGACCTTGCTTTGTGCTTGGGGGCATTGTCATGCTGAAACGGGAAATGGCCTTCTCCAAACTGTTGCCACGAAGTTGGTAGCACAGTGTCGTCTAGAATGTCACTGTATACTCTAGCGTTAAGATTTCTCTTCACTGGAACTAAGGGCCTGAACCGTGAAAAACAGCTACAGACCATTAACCCTCCACCACCAAACTTTACAGTTGGCACTATCAATTGGGGCAGCTAGCATTCTCATGGCATCTGCCAAACCCACATTTGTCCATCGGACTGCCAGATGGGGAAGAGTAATTCATCATTCCAGAGAATTCGTTTCCACTGTTCCAGAGTCAAATGGCAGCGAGCTTGACACCACTCCAGCCAACGCTTAGCATTGTGCATGGTGATCTTAGGCTTGTGTGTAGCTGCTCGTCCATGGAAACCCATTTCATGAAGCTCCTGACGAACATTTTTTGTGCTGACGTTGCTTCCAGAGGCAGTTTGGAACTTGGAACTTACGCGATATGCTCTTCAGCACTCACCAATCCCATTCTGTGAGCTTGTGTGGCCATAACAGCACATACAGTTGACTGGGGGCAGCTCTAACAGGACAGAAAGTTGACTAACTAACATGTTGGAAAGGTGGCATCCTATGACGGTGCCACGTTGAAAGTCACTGAGCACTTCAGTAATGACATTCTACTGCCAATGTTTGTGTATGGAGATTGCACGGCTGTGTGCTCAATTTTATACACCTGTCAGCAACGGGTGTGGCTGAAATAGCCAAATCCACTCATTTTGTATATGTAATGTGTATATATAGGCTAAACACCAGTCATGTTTTGACAAATATAACATAGGATCATTATTCATATCTAAAGGCTAGAAGATCAGTGTCTGTTGGCATACATGATGTACTGTTACTTCAGATAGGAGAGGAAGGAACGTGTCTGTTGCACCCTGCAACATGAGAAAGGCCCGTGTCTGTTGTCCAACCACTGTCCCAGAGTATGTCCAACCACTGTCCCAGAGTATGTCCAACCACTGTCCCATAGTATGTCCAACCACTGTCCCAGAGTATGTCCAACCACTGTCCCATAGTATGTCCAACCACTGTCCCAGAGTATGTCCAACCACTGTCCCAGAGTATGTCCAACCACTGTCCCAGAGTATGTCCAACCACTGTCCCAGAGTATGTCCAACCACTGTCCCAGAGTATGTCCAACCACTGTCCCAGAGTATGTCCAACCACTGTCCCAGAGTATGTCCAACCACTGTCCCAGAGTATGTCCAACCACTGTCCCAGAGTATGTCCAACCACTGTCCCAGAGTATGTTTGGATTAATCATACATTTAATTAATCATACAGAAGGACTGACCAACAGATGAAATCAAGGTTTGTACTATGTGTGATAGTAGATTGACATAAACTAGTGCTTTTGCTGTTTGTTAGGCCGACTCACCTTGTAGGTTAAAGAACAGTAAATATGGACAGTTCGTCCAACATCTTCAATAAGCGCCTGGGGATTCGATAAGGACTCGTGCCGTCACATCCCCGATGTTTCTGTCTTCTGTTGTAGCCTACTTCGGAGCTGCCATGCCTGTGAGAAGAACCCGATCACATGACGGTCATTGGCTAATAAGAATTTAGATATCTGAGAAAGTAATATGAGTGAGAGCTGCTTTCGCAGCACAGAGATTGACAGCCGGGTGGAAGGGAATTATTATATTCAGCCCAAGGGCACAATGGCCACACCCTTTTTTAGGGGGCATTACGGCCACAGCCTAGACATTGTCCTGCGTGAAAAGCCCAGGAGGGCGGCAGTTTCGGAGATTCTGCAAATCTGTGTCCACGACCAATAAACTTTGATTGTTTAATATTTCAAACAGTCTGGCTGTGATGTGTGAAGGTAAGAAGTGAGCGTAGTGCTAGTTCTGTGATGTGTGAGGGTAAGAAGTGAGCGTAGTGCTAGTTCTGTGATGTGTGAAGGTAAGAAGTGAGCGTAGTGCTAGTTCTGTGATGTGTGAAGGTAAGAAGTGAGCGTAGTGCTAGTTCTGTGATGTGTGAAGGTAAGAAGTGAGCGTAGTGCTAGTTCTGTGATGTGTGAAGGTAAGTAGTGCTAGTTCTGTGATGTGTGAAGGTAAGAAGTGAGCGTAGTGCTAGTTCTGTGATGTGTGAAGGTAAGAAGTGAGCGTAGTGCTAGTTCTGTGATGTGTGAAGGTAAGAAGTGAGCGTAGTGCTAGTTCTGTGATGTGTGAAGGTAAGAAGTGAGCGTAGTGCTAGTTCTGTGATGTGTGAAGGTAAGAAGTGAGCGTAGTGCTAGTTCTGTGATGTGTGAAGGTAAGAAGTGAGCGTAGTGCTAGTTCTGTGATGTGTGAAGGTAAGAAGTGAGCGTAGTGCTAGTTCTGTGATGAGGCTCAAATATCAGTGGTCAGTCCTTCTAAGGGAGACAAGAAGACTTGGATGTGTCTTACTGTATGAAACCTAGCGAGTGAACCGTTGAATGATTCATCTACAACTTCTCCGGTCTCTCAGTAGTGCTGTGTGTGATGACTGTAAGTTTTGTCGAGTAAAGACACACGTTTGATCTAGCAGACCCACAGACATGAATGCAGAGTGCAAACCTAAGAGCTCCTCTCAGTCTGTTTGAAGACGTTTATCGTGATCTGATTGGACACTGCTGTCATTGCAAGGCGTTGTCCTTCCTGCTGAGGATGTGACGACTGAAAGGAATACAGGAAGAAGGAATGACTCAAAATGTATCTCTCTCTTCCATTTTTCCCTGCCCACTGTTTTCCCTCTACCCATTTCTCCTTCTCAATATCTTTTCACATCTCTATCCCTCATCCTCCTTACTCTTAGATTCTATCTTTATGCTTTGTCTCCTTGTCAATTCCCATCAACTTTGCTTCTCTCTCTCTCTCTTCCTTCTTTCTCCCTCAACCCCTCCTATCTCTCTCTCTCTTCCCTCTTTCTCCCTCAACCCCTCCTATCTCTCTCTCTCTCTCTTCCTTATTTCTCCCTCAACCCCTCCTATCTCTCTCTCTCTTCCCTCTTTCTCTCTCAACCCTCAACCCCTCCTATCTCTCTCTCTCTTCCTTCTTTCTCCCTCAACCCCTCCTATCTCTGTCTCTCTTTCAATTCAATTCAAGGGGCTTTATTGGCATGGGAAACATGTGTTAACATTGCCAAAGCAAGTGAGGTAGATAATATATATAATAATCTTTCTCTCTCTCTTTCTCTCTCTCGCGCTCTTTCTCTTTTCCTTCCATTTGTTTTCTCTCTCCCTCCACACTTTCTCTCTCCACCTCTCCTCTCTCACTCGCCCTCCACCCCTTCTCTCTCTCAATTCAATTTCAATTCAATTGAAGGGATTTATTAGCATGGGAAAAAAGCAAGTGAAATAGATAATAAACAAAAGGGAAATAAAGAATCAAATGAACTGTAGACATTATTATTTAGACATTTTTGTGATTGTAAAGACATTTCGAGTATCATATTAGTGTTGTAATGATGTGCAAATAGTCTCTCTCTCTCCCTCCACCCCTTCTCTCTCCCTCCACCCTCACTCTCCACCCCCCTCTCTCTTCCCTCTCCATCCACCCCTTCTCTCTCCCTCCACCCTCACTCTCCACCCCCTCTCTCTTCCCTCTCCCTCCACCCATTCTCTCTCCCTCCACCCTCACTCTCCACCCCCTCACTCTTCCCTCTCCCTCCACCCCTTCTCTCCCTCCACCCCCTCTCTCTTCCCTCTCCCTCCACCCCTTCTCTCCCTCCACCCATCCTCTCCCTCCACCCTCACTCTCCACCCCCTCTCTCTTCTCTCTCCCTCCACCCTCACTCTCCACCCCTCTCTCTTCCCTCTCCATCCACCCCTTCTCTCTCCCTCCACCCTCGCTCTCCACCCCCTCTCTCTTTTCTCTCCCTCCACCCTCACTCTCCACCCCCTCTCTCTTCCCTCTCCATCCACCCCTTCTCTCTCCCTCCACCCCTCTCTCTTCCCTCCCCTCCACCCTCCCTCCACCCTCTCTCTCCACCTCTCTCTCTCTCTCTCTCTCTCTCTCTCTCTCTCTCTCTCTTGACACCTCTCCTCTTTCCCTCCACCCTCTGTCTCTCTCTCTCTCTCTCTCTCTCTCTCTCTCTCTCTCTCTCTCTCTCTCTCTTTTCCCTCTCCCTCCACCCTCTCTCTCTCTCTCTCTCTCTCTCTCTCTCTCTCTCTCTCTCTCTCTCTCTCTCTCTCTCTCTCTCTCTCTCTCTCTCTCTCTCTCTCTCTCTCTTTTCCCTCTCCCTCCACCCTCTCTCTCTCCCTCCACCCCCAGATCTACCTGCGTTTCCTGGACTATGAGATGCAGAACAGTAACGAGTGTAAGCGTAACTTCGTGGCGGTGTACGACGGCAGTGCGTCCGTGGAGGACCTGAAGAACAAGTTCTGCTCTACGGTGGCCAACGACGTGATGCTGGTGTCCACCACGGGGGTGATCAGGATGTGGGCCGACCAGGGCAGCAGAAGGAGCCACTTCAGGATACTCTTCACCACCTTCCAAGAACGTAAGACTGTTGGTGATGTGCACATACACATTCACTCATATCCTGGCAGTGTTGCAGGGCTGACCGGAAATACACAGATGCGTGTTGCTAGACCAGTCAGCATGATACATTGGCTATGTATGTTGTGTCAATGGAAAAGCTATGCAGTCTTTACTGGAAAATGAACAATCTAGTGGGGATGGATCAGATGACCTACATTAATGTATGGATAGGGTACATGACACTCATAGCGTGACCCCCTGACCCCATGTCTGCAGTGTTAAACAGACCTCATAACAACCCACGTAGTGGCGGCCATTAAAACAGGAGCATATATATATATATATATACGTATATATATTGATACACTGCTGATTTTGCAGGTTTTCCTACTTACAAAGCACGTAGAGGTCTGTAATTGTTATCATAGGTTAACTTCAACTGTGAGAGACGGAATCTAAAAAATCTAAAATCCAGAAAATCACATTGTATGATTTTTAAGTAATTTTATATATATATATATATATATATATATATATATATATATATATATATATATATATATATATATAGAGAGAGAGAGAGAGAGAGAGAGAGAGAGAGAGAGAGAGAGAGAGAGAGAGAGAGAGAGAGAGAGAGAGAGAGAGAGAGAGAGAGAGAGAGAGAGAGAGAGAGAGAGAGAGAGAGAGATGTGCATAACTGTAATCTGCTTTACTGATTTTGTAACACTTCAGTTGATTGTGTTCATATCCTCTTGAATGGTTCATTGGGTTCATATCCTCTTGAATGGTTGATTGGCTGGTATGAGCTGGAACAACAACTGTTAGAATCATGTTACACTACTGGTCAAAAGTTTTAGAACGCCTACTCATTCAAGGGTTTAAGTTTAGTTAGTTAGTTAGTTTAAATGTATGGGTTCATTGACTGTAGAGTTAGCCCCCGAGGGAATGGTCTTCTCTCTTCCCTCTTTCTCCCTCCACCCTGTAACACAGACGCTGGGAGTCGAGAAGCAAGTACTGAGGATGAATTTAATAATACAATAAAACATGGAACAATACAAAACTAGAGTCTGGACATGAAAAACACAAGTAATAGTGCCTGGGGACAGAACCGAAGGGACAGACAGATACAGGGGAGGTCATCCTAGAAGTGAT
>NC_060179.1:9969683-9982544 GCF_021184085.1 Oncorhynchus gorbuscha
CCCACAACCACACAGAAACACACACACACACACACACATACACGCACAAACACACAGACACGCACAAACACACAGACACACACACACACACCCACAAACACACAGACACACACACACACGCACAAACACGCACGCACAGCGTTCCATTCCCTGCCAGTATCAACACACCATCATAACGTACCTCTTAAGTTTGCACATGTCTCCCTATTGGCATCTATACGTAGATGATTGGTTTTCCCATTCAAGTTAAGTTATGTATATATGCAGTAACTCTGGCCCTGAAGGATTCAGGCCGACATGTGTTAGTGTGATATCTCCAGGATATCAAGGTATTCTCTCCAGGTGTTACCCTGCATGTGTAATTATATCGATAGCTTTATGAAGAGCACTCTAGTGTTAGTCTGACATGTAATTATACAGATAGCTTTATGAAGTACACTCCCAGAGAGATTACTATGCACGGCCTTGTCTCAGCGGATTTCTGAAAAGGGAGGAAAGATGAAAATTCATGGAGAACAGATGGTACAGAGCTGAGTCATTACACACAGGTTCATGTCTGTCTCTGATAATGATTCACGTTGTTGACTGACTGGTGCTTCCTAGTGGGCTTGATTTTGTGTCAGATCAGACACGGTTAAAAGGCTGTTTGGTCTCCAATAGTATGCTTTAATTTCCTTTCATTAAAATCACAATCGTCCTTAACCATTTGAGTTATGTAGTTTATACTTGTGATCATTATGGGGCTACGTCTAATACATAATTGATTACAAAAATGGAACGGGTGGCAGGTAGCCTAGTGGTTAGAGCGTTGGGCCAGTACCCGGAAGGTTGCTGGATCGAATCCCCGAGCTGTTCCCCCCGCACCTCTCTGTTCCAACTGACCCCCCTTTCCCCTCTACAGTTGTTGAGCACTGATTCCTATGAGTACATGATGTATCTCTCTAACGTTGCTCTCTCTCCTGTCGTCACAGCTCCATGTGACCCGGGTGCCTTCTTCTGTCACAGTAACATGTGTATCAACAACAGCCTGGTGTGTAACGGGATTCAGAACTGTGTCTACCCCTGGGATGAAAACCACTGTAAAGGTGAGATGTCAAACCCAGGCTCAGTATTATTAGCATTTTTTATGTCATTACATGAAGATAAAGGGGATCATAGCTATATTCAATACAATTCAGGAGCTGCTTCAAAACCTGTGTTTAACCATTTACTATGGTTGGTGTCTTGACTGATTTGTCCAAAATCGGCTCTACCACTCTCTCCCTCTCCCAGCTCACTCTCTCTCTTATAGCTCACTCTCTCCCTCTCCCAGCTCACCCTCTCCCTCTCCCAGCTCACTCTCTCCCTCTTCCAGCTCACTCTCTCCCTCTTTCAGCTCACTCTCTCCCTCTTCCAGCTCACTCTCTCCCTCTTCCAGCTCACTCTCTCCCTCTCCCAGCTCACTCTCTCTCTTATAGCTCACTCTCTCCCTCTCCCAGCTCACTCTCTCTCTCTTATAGCTCACTCTCTCCCTCTCCCAGCTCACTCTCTCCCACTCCCAGCTCACTCTCTCCTTCTTCCAGCTCACTCTCTCCCTCTCCCAGCTCACTCTCTCCCTCTCCCAGCTCACTCTCTCCCTCTCCCAGCTCACTCTCTCCCTCTCCCAGCTCACTCTCTCCCAGCTCATTCTCTCCCAGCTCACCCTCTCCCAGCTCACTCTCTCCCTCTCCCAGCTCACTCTCTCCCTCTTCCAGCTCACTCTCTCTCTTCCAGCTCACTCTCTCCCTCTCCCAGCTCTCTCTCTCGCTTATAGCTCACTCTCTCCCTCTCCCAGCTCACTCTCTCTCTTATAGCTCACTCTCTCCCTCTCCCAGCTCACTCTCTCCCTCACCCAGCTCACTCTCTCCTTCTTCCAGCTCACTCTCTCCCTCTCCCAGCTCACTCTCTCCCTCTCCCAGCTCACTCTCTCCCTCTTCCAGCTCACTCTCTCCCTCTCCCAGCTCACTCTCTTCCTCTCCCAGCTCACACTCTCCCAGCTCCCTCTCTCCCAGCTCACTCTCTCCCTCTTCCAGCTCACTCTCTCCCTCTTCCAGCTCACTCTCTCCCTCTCGCAGCTCACGCAATCCCTCTCCCAGCTCACTCTCCCCCTCTCCCAGCTCACTATCTCCCTCTCCCAGCTCACTCTCTCCCTCTTCCAGCACACTCTCTCTTCGACCTCTGGGTTATGGGACTGAGACATGCCCATGAAACGACACATTTTTTAAAAATGTTGTTCGCACTTAAAATCTAAAAAGAAACTGTTTAGCAGAGGATGGTTTCGATCCATCGACCTCTGGGTTATGGGCCCAGCACGCTTCCGCTGCGCCACTCTGCTCTCAGGCACTTAGAAAAGACTAGAACTCACAATCCATGGCTTAGGAGGCCAGTGTCTTAGGCCACTGGGGTACTGTGTAAACAGTATGACCAATACGAACTGTTGGAAGGGGTCAAAAAATGTATAATGGAACTGAGACATGCCCATGAAACGACACATTTTTAAAAAATGTTGTTCGCACTTAAAATCTAAAAAGAAACTGTTTAGCAGAGGATGGTTTCGATCCATCGACCTCTGGGTTATGGGCCCAGCACGCTTCCGCTGCGCCACTCTGCTCTCAGGCACTTAGGAAAAGACTAGAACTCACAATCCATGGCTTAGGAGGCCAGTGTCTTAGGCCACTGGGGTACTGTGTAAACAGTATGACCAATACGAACTGTTGGAAGGGGTCAAAAAATGTATAATGGAACTGAGACATGCCCATGAAACGACACATTTTTTTAAAAATGTTGTTCGCACTTAAAATCTAAAAACAAACAGTTTAGCAGAGGATGGTTTCGATCCATCGACCTCTGGGTTATGGGCCCAGCACGCTTCCGCTGCGCCACTCTGCTCTCAGGCACTTAGAAAAAGACTAGAACTCACAATCCATGGCTTAGGAGGCCAGTGTCTTAGGCCACTGGGGTACTGTGTAAACAGTATGACCAATACGAACTGTTGGAAGGGGTCAAAAAAAATGTATAATGGAACTGAGACATGCCCATGAAACGACACATTTTTAAAAAATGTTGTTCGCACTTAAAATCTAAAAAGAAACTGTTTAGCAGAGGATGGTTTCGATCCATCGACCTCTGGGTTATGGGCCCAGCACGCTTCCGCTGCGCCACTCTGCTCTCAGGCACTTAGAAAAAGACTAGAACTCACAATCCATGGCTTAGGAGGCCAGTGTCTTAGGCCACTGGGGTACTGTGTAAACAGTATGACCAATACGAACTGTTGGAAGGGGTCAAAAAATGTATAATGGAACTGAGACATGCCCATGAAACGACACATTTTTTAAAAATGTTGTTCGCACTTAAAATCTAAAAACAAACAGTTTAGCTTCGATCCATCGACCTCTGGGTTATGGGCCCAGCACGCTTCCGCTGCGCCACTCTGCTCTCAGGCACTTAGAAAAGACTAGAACTCACAATCCATGGCTTAGGAGGCCAGTGTCTTAGGCCACTGGGGTACTGTGTAAACGTATGACCAATACGAACTGTTGGAAGGGGTCAAAAAATGTATAATGGAACTGAGACATGCCCATGAAACGACACATTTTTTAAAAATGTTGTTCGCACTTAAAATCTAAAAAGAAACTGTTTAGCAGAGGATGGTTTCGATCCATCGACCTCTGGGTTATGGGCCCAGCACGCTTCCGCTGCGCCACTCTGCTCTCAGGCACTTAGGAAAAGACTAGAACTCACAATCCATGGCTTAGGAGGCCAGTGTCTTAGGCCACTGGGGTACTGTGTAAACAGTATGACCAATACGAACTGTTGGAAGGGGTCAAAAAATGTATAATGGAACTGAGACATGCCCATGAAACGACACATTTTTAAAAAATGTTGTTCGCACTTAAAATCTAAAAGAAACTGTTTAGCAGAGGATGGTTTCGATCCATCGACCTCTGGGTTATGGGCCCAGCACGCTTCCGCTGCGCCACTCTGCTTCCTTCCACCCCAGATGGGACTTGAACCCACAATCCCTGGCTTAGGAGGCCAGTGCCTTATCCATTAGGCCACTGGGGCACTGTTTACCTGCTGCAAACAGTACGAACTGATAGAAGCAGTAAAAACAATGTGTACTGGATAGCACTGAGAGACGCAAATGAAATTTAGCTTTCTCATTTCTGTTTGCGTTTCATTTTTAAAAACAAACAGTTTAGCAGAGGATGGTTTCGATCCATCGACCTCTGGGTTATGGGCCCAGCACGCTTCCGCTGCGCCACTCTGCTCTCAGGCACTTAACAAAAGACTAGAACTCACAATCCATGGCTTAGGAGGCCAGTGTCTTAGGCCACTGGGGTACTGTGTAAACAGTATGACCAATACGAACTGTTGGAAGGGGTCAAAAAAATGTATAATGGAACTGAGACATGCCCATGAAACGACACATTTTTTAAAAAATGTTGTTCGCACTTAAAATCTAAAAAGAAACTGTTTAGCAGAGGATGGTTTCGATCCATCGACCTCTGGGTTATGGCCCAGCACGCTTCCGCTGCGCCACTCTGCTCTCAGGCACTTAGGAAAAGACTAGAACTCACAATCCATGGCTTAGGAGGCCAGTGTCTTAGGCCACTGGGGTACTGTGTAAACAGTATGACCAATACGAACTGTTGGAAGGGGTCAAAAAATGTATAATGGAACTGAGACATGCCCATGAAACGACACATTTTTTTAAAAATGTTGTTCGCACTTAAAATCTAAAAAGAAACTGTTTAGCAGAGGATGGTTTCGATCCATCGACCTCTGGGTTATGGGCCCAGCACGCTTCCGCTGCGCCACTCTGCTCTCAGGCACTTAGAAAAAGACTAGAACTCACAATCCATGGCTTAGGAGGCCAGTGTCTTAGGCCACTGGGGTACTGTGTAAACAGTATGACCAATACGAACTGTTGGAAGGGGTCAAAAAATGTATAATGGAACTGAGACATGCCCATGAAACGACACATTTTTAAAAAATGTTGTTCGCACTTAAAATCTAAAAAGAAACTGTTTAGCAGAGGATGGTTTCGATCCATCGACCTCTGGGTTATGGGCCCAGCACGCTTCCGCTGCGCCACTCTGCTTCCTTCCACCCCAGATGGGACTTGAACCCACAATCCCTGGCTTAGGAGGCCAGTGCCTTATCCATTAGGCCACTGGGGCACTGTTTAAAACAGTACTGATAGAAGCAAAAAACAATGTGTACTGGATAGCACTGAGGCCAAATGAAATTTAGCTTTCTCATTTCTGTTTGCGTTTCATTTTTAAAAACAAACAGTTTAGCAGAGGATGGTTTCGATCCATCGACCTCTGGGTTATGGGCCCAGCACGCTTCCGCTGCGCCACTCTGCTCTCAGGCACTTAGGAAAAGACTAGAACTCACAATCCATGGCTTAGGAGGCCAGTGTCTTAGGCCACTGGGGTACTGTGTAAACAGTATGACCAATACGAACTGTTGGAAGGGGTCAAAAAAATGTATAATGGAACTGAGACATGCCCATGAAACGACACATTTTTTAAAAATGTTGTTCGCACTTAAAATCTAAAAACAAACAGTTTGGCACAGGATGGTTTCGATCCATCGACCTCTGGGTTATGGGCCCAGCACGCTTCCGCTGCGCCACTCTGCTCTCAGCCCCTTAAGAAAAGACTAGAACTCACAATCCATGGCTTAGGTGGCCAGTGACTTAGGCCACTGGGGTACTGTGTAAACAGTATGACCAATACGAACTGTTGGAAGAGGTAAAATAAATGTATATTGGCACTGAGACATGCCCATGAAACGACACATTTTTTTATATTTTTTGATTGCACTTAAAATCTAAAAAGAAACTGTTTAGCAGAGGATGGTTTCGATCCATCGACCTCTGGGTTATGGGCCCAGCACGCTTCCGCTGCGCCACTCTGCTCTCAGGCACTTAGAAAAAGACTAGAACTCACAATCCATGGCTTAGGAGGCCAGTGTCTTAGGCCACTGGGGTACTGTGTAAACAGTATGACCAATACGAACTGTTGGAAGGGGTCAAAAATATGTATAATGGAACTGAGACATGCCCATGAAACGACACATTTTTTAAAAATGTTGTTCGCACTTAAAATCTAAAAAGAAACTGTTTAGCAGAGGATGGTTTCGATCCATCGACCTCTGGGTTATGGGCCCAGCACGCTTCCGCTGCGCCACTCTGCTCTCAGGCACTTAGGAAAAGACTAGAACTCACAATCCATGGCTTAGGAGGCCAGTGTCTTAGGCCACTGGGGTACTGTGTAAACAGTATGACCAATACGAACTGTTGGAAGGGGTCAAAAAATGTATAATGGAACTGAGACATGCCCATGAAACGACACATTTTTTAAAAATGTTGTTCGCACTTAAAATCTAAAAAGAAACTGTTTAGCAGAGGATGGTTTCGATCCATCGACCTCTGGGTTATGGGCCCAGCACGCTTCCGCTGCGCCACTCTGCTCTCAGGCACTTAGGAAAAGACTAGAACTCACAATCCATGGCTTAGGAGGCCAGTGTCTTAGGCCACTGGGGTACTGTGTAAACAGTATGACCAATACGAACTGTTGGAAGGGGTCAAAAAATGTATAATGGAACTGAGACATGCCCATGAAACGACACATTTTTAAAAAAATGTTGTTCGCACTTAAAATCTAAAAAGAAACTGTTTAGCAGAGGATGGTTTCGATCCATCGACCTCTGGGTTATGGGCCCAGCACGCTTCCGCTGCGCCACTCTGCTCTCAGGCACTTAGAAAAGACTAGAACTCACAATCCATGGCTTAGGAGGCCAGTGTCTTAGGCCACTGGGGTACTGTGTAAACAGTATGACCAATACGAACTGTTGGAAGGGGTCAAAAATATGTATAATGGAACTGAGACATGCCCATGAAACGACACATTTTTTTATATTTTTTGATTGCACTTAAAATCTAAAAAGAAACTGTTTAGCAGAGGATGGTTTCGATCCATCGACCTCTGGGTTATGGGCCCAGCACGCTTCCGCTGCGCCACTCTGCTCTCAGGCACTTAGAAAAGACTAGAACTCACAATCCATGGCTTAGGAGGCCAGTGTCTTAGGCCACTGGGGTACTGTGTAAACAGTATGACCAATACGAACTGTTGGAAGGGGTCAAAAAAATGTATAATGGAACTGAGACATGCCCATGAAACGACACATTTTTTAAAAATGTTGTTCGCACTTAAAATCTAAAAAGAAACTGTTTAGCAGAGGATGGTTTCGATCCATCGACCTCTGGGTTATGGGCCCAGCACGCTTCCGCTGCGCCACTCTGCTCTCAGGCACTTAGGAAAAGACTAGAACTCACAATCCATGGCTTAGGAGGCCAGTGTCTTAGGCCACTGGGGTACTGTGTAAACAGTATGACCAATACGAACTGTTGGAAGGGGTCAAAAAAATGTATAATGGAACTGAGACATGCCCATGAAACGACACATTTTAAAAAAATGTTGTTCGCACTTAAAATCTAAAAAGAAACTGTTTAGCAGAGGATGGTTTCGATCCATCGACCTCTGGGTTATGGGCCCAGCACGCTTCCGCTGCGCCACTCTGCTCTCAGGCACTTAGGAAAAGACTAGAACTCACAATCCATGGCTTAGGAGGCCAGTGTCTTAGGCCACTGGGGTACTGTGTAAACAGTATGACCAATACGAACTGTTGGAAGGGGTCAAAAAAATGTATAATGGAACTGAGACATGCCCATGAAACGACACATTTTTTAAAAATGTTGTTCGCACTTAAAATCTAAAAAGAAACTGTTTAGCAGAGGATGGTTTCAATCCATCGACCTCTGGGTTATGGGCCCAGCACGCTTCCGCTGCGCCACTCTGCTCTCAGCCACTTAACAAAAGACTAGAACTCACAATCCATGGCTTAGGAGGCCAGTGTCTTAGGCCACTGGGGTACTGTGTAAACAGTATGACCAATACTGTATATTGGAACTGAGACATGCCCATGAAACGACACATTTTTTTTTTTTTGTTAAAAATCTAAAAAGAAACTGTTTAGCAGAGGATGGTTTCGATCCATCGACCTCTGGGTTATGGGCCCAGCACGCTTCCGCTGCGCCACTCTGCTCTCAGGCACTTAGAAAAGACTAGAACTCACAATCCATGGCTTAGGAGGCCAGTGTCTTAGGCCACTGGGGTACTGTGTAAACAGTATGACCAATACGAACTGTTGGAAGAGGTAAAAAAAAATGTATATTGGCACTGAGACATGCCCATGAAACGACACATTTTTAAAATTTTTGGTTCGCAATTAAAATCTAAAAAGAAACTGTTTAGCAGAGGATGGTTTCGATCCATCGACCTCTGGGTTATGGGCCCAGCACGCTTCCGCTGCGCCACTCTGCTCTCAGGCACTTAAGAAAAGACTAGAACTCACAATCCATGGCTTAGGAGGCCAGTGTCTTAGGCCACTGGGGTACTGTGTAAACAGTATGACCAATACGAACTGTTGGAAGGGTTCCACAAAAATGTATAATGGAACTGAGACATGCCCATGAAACGACACATTTTTTTAAAAATGTTGTTCGCACTTAAAATCTAAAAAGAAACTGTTTAGCAGAGGATGGTTTCGATCCATCGACCTCTGGGTTATGGGCCCAGCACGCTTCCGCTGCGCCACTCTGCTCTCAGGCACTTAGGAAAAGACTAGAACTCACAATCCATGGCTTAGGAGGCCAGTGTCTTAGGCCACTGGGGTACTGTGTAAACAGTATGACCAATACGAACTGTTGGAAGGGGTCAAAAAATGTATAATGGAACTGAGACATGCCCATGAAACGACACATTTTTTAAAAATGTTGTTCGCACTTAAAATCTAAAAAGAAACTGTTTAGCAGAGGATGGTTTCGATCCATCGACCTCTGGGTTATGGGCCCAGCACGCTTCCGCTGCGCCACTCTGCTCTCAGGCACTTAGGAAAAGACTAGAACTCACAATCCATGGCTTAGGAGGCCAGTGTCTTAGGCCACTGGGGTACTGTGTAAACAGTATGACCAATACGAACTGTTGGAAGGGGTCAAAAAAATGTATAATGGAACTGAGACATGCCCATGAAACGACACATTTTTTAAAAATGTTGTTCGCACTTAAAATCTAAAAAGAAACTGTTTAGCAGAGGATGGTTTCAATCGACCTCTGGGTTATGGGCCCAGCACGCTTCCGCTGCGCCACTCTGCTCTCAGCCACTTAACAAAAGACTGGAACTCACAATCCATGGCTTAGGAGGCCAGTGTCTTAGGCCACTGGGGTACTGTGTAAACAGTATGACCTATACGAACTGTTAAAACAAAAATGTATATTGGCACTGAGACATGCCCATGAAACGACACATTTTTTTTTGTTAAAAATCTAAAAACAAACAGTTTAGCAGAGGATGGTTTCGATCCATCGACCTCTGGGTTATGGGCCCAGCACGTGCGCCACTCTGCTCTCAGCCACTTAAGAAAAGACTAGAACTCACAATCCATGGCTTAGGAGGCCAGTGTCTTAGGCCACTGGGGTACTGTGTAAACAGTATGACCAATACGAACTGTTGGAAGAGGTAAAAAAATGTATATTGGCACTGAGACATGCCCATGAAACGACACATTTTTAAATATTTTTTGTTTGCACTTAAAATCTAAAAGGAAACTGTTTAGCAGAGGATGGTTTCGATCCATCGACCTCTGGGTTATGGGCCCAGCACGCTTCCGCTGCGCCACTCTGCTCTCAGGCACTTAAGAAAAGACTAGAACTCACAATCCATGGCTTAGGAGGCCAGTGTCTTAGGCCACTGGGGTACTGTGTAAACAGTATGACCAATACGAACTGTTGGAAGAGGTCAAAAAATGTATAATGGAACTGAGACATGCCCATGAAACGACACATTTTTAAAAAATGTTGTTCGCACTTAAAATCTAAAAAGAAACTGTTTAGCAGAGGATGGTTTCGATCCATCGACCTCTGGGTTATGGGCCCAGCACGCTTCCGCTGCGCCACTCTGCTCTCAGGCACTTAGGAAAAGACTAGAACTCACAATCCATGGCTTAGGAGGCCAGTGTCTTAGGCCACTGGGGTACTGTGTAAACAGTATGACCAATACGAACTGTTGGAAGGGGTCAAAAAAATGTATAATGGAACTGAGACATGCCCATGAAACGACACATTTTTTAAAAATGTTGTTCGCACTTAAAATCTAAAAAGAAACTGTTTAGCAGAGGATGGTTTCGATCCATCGACCTCTGGGTTATGGGCCCAGCACGCTTCCGCTGCGCCACTCTGCTCTCAGGCACTTAGGAAAAGACTAGAACTCACAATCCATGGCTTAGGAGGCCAGTGTCTTAGGCCACTGGGGTACTGTGTAAACAGTATGACCAATACGAACTGTTGGAAGGGGTCAAAAAAATGTATAATGGAACTGAGACATGCCCATGACGACACATTTTTTTAAAAATGTTGTTCGCACTTAAAATCTAAAAAGAAACTGTTTAGCAGAGGATGGTTTCGATCCATCGACCTCTGGGTTATGGGCCCAGCACGCTTCCGCTGCGCCACTCTGCTCTCAGGCATTTAGGAAAAGACTAGAACTCACAATCCATGGCTTAGGAGGCCAGTGTCTTAGGCCACTGGGGTACTGTGTAAACAGTATGACCAATACGAACTGTTGGAAGGGGTCAAAAAAATGTATAATGGAACTGAGACATGCCCATGAAACGACACATTTTTTAAAAATTTTGTTCGTACTTAAAGTCTAAAAAGAAACTGTTCAGCAGAGGATGGTTTCAATCCATCGACCTCTGGGTTATGGGCACAGCACGCTTCCGCTGCGCCACTCTGCTCTCAGCCACTTAACAAAAGACGGAGACATGGAGAACTCACAATCCATGGCTTAGGAGGCCAGTGTCTTAGGCCACTGGGGTACTGTGTAAACAGTATGACCTATACGAACTGTCGGAAGAGGTAAAACAAATGTATATTGGCACTGAGACATGCCCATGAAACAACACATTTTTTTTTGTTAAAAAGAAACAGTTTAGCAGAGGATGGTTTCGATCCATCGACCTCTGGGTTATGGGCCCAGCACGCTTCCGCTGCGCCACTCTGCTCTCAGCCACTCAAGAAAAGACTAGAACTCACAATCCATGGCTTAGGAGGCCAGTGTCTTAGGCCACTGGGGTACTGTGTAAACAGTATGACCTATACGAACTGTTGGAAGAGGTAAATAAAAATGTATATTGGCACTGAGACATGCCCATGAAACGACACATTTTTAAATATTTTTTGTTTGCACTTAAAATCTAAAAGGAAACTGTTTAGCAGAGGATGGTTTCGATCCATCGACCTCTGGGTTATGGGCCCAGCACGCTTCCGCTGCGCCACTCTGCTTCCTTCCACCCCAGATGGGACTTGAACCCACAATCCCTGGCTTAGGAGGCCAGTGCCTTATCCATTAGGCCACTGGGGCACTGTTTACCTGCTGCAAACAGTACGAACTGATAGAAGCAGTAAAAACAATGTGTACTGGATAGCACTGAGAGACGCAAATGAAATTTAGCTTTCTCATTTCTGTTTGCGTTTCATTTTTAAAAACAAACAGTTTAGCAGAGGATGGTTTCAATCCATCGACCTCTGGGTTATGGGCCCAGCACGCTTCCGCTGCGCCACTCTGCTCTCAGCCACTTAACAAAAGACTAGAACTCACAATCCATGGCTTAGGAGGCCAGTGTCTTAGGCCACTGGGGTACTGTGTAAACAGTATGACCAATACGAACTGTTGGAAGAGGTCAAAAAAATGTATAATGGAACTGAGACATGCCCATGAAACGACACATTTTTAAAAAATGTTGTTCGCACTTAAAATCTAAAAAGAAAATGTTTAGCAGAGGATGGTTTCGATCCATCGACCTCTGGGTTATGGGCCCAGCACGCTTCCGCTGCGCCACTCTGCTCTCAGCCACTTAACAAAAGACTAGAACTCACAATCCATGGCTTAGGAGGCCAGTGTCTTAGGCCACTGGGGTACTGTGTAAACAGTATGACCAATACGAACTGTTGGAAGAGGTAAAAAAATGTATATTGGCACTGAGACATGCCCATGAAACGACACATTTTTTTTTTTTTGTTTGCACTTAAAATCTAAAAAGAAACAGTTTAGCAGAGGATGGTTTCGATCCATCGACCTCTGGGTTATGGGCCCAGCACGCTTCCGCTGCGCCACTCTGCTCTCAGCCACTTAAGAAAAGACTAGAACTCACAATCCATGGCTTAGGAGGCCAGTGTCTTAGGCCACTGGGGTACTGTGTAAACAGTATGACCTATACGAACTGTTGGAAGAGGTAAAAAAAATGTATATTGGCACTGAGACATGCCCATGAAACGACACATTTTTTTATTTTTTGTTTGCACTTAAAATCTAAAAGGAAACTGTTTAGCAGAGGATGGTTTCGATCCATCGACCTCTGGGTTATGGGCCCAGCACGCTTCCGCTGCGCCACTCTGCTCTCAGCCACTCAAGAAAAGACTAGAACTCACAATCCATGGCTTAGGAGGCCAGTGTCTTAGGCCACTGGGGTACTGTGTAAACAGTATGACCAATACGAACTGTTGGAAGAGGTCAAAAAAATGTATAATGGAACTGAGACATGCCCATGAAACGACACATTTTTTTTAAAATGTTGTTCGCACTTAAAATCTAAAAAGAAAATGTTTAGCAGAGGATGGTTTCAATCCATCGACCTCTGGGTTATGGGCCCAGCACGCTTCCGCTGCGCCACTCTGCTTTCAGCAACTTAAGAAAAGACTAGAACTCACAATC
>NC_060179.1:9982644-9992644 GCF_021184085.1 Oncorhynchus gorbuscha
CCAGCTCACTCTCTCCCTCTTCCAGCTCACTCTCTCCCTCTCCCAGCTCACTCTCTCTCCCAGCTCACTCTCTCCCTCTTCCAGCTCACTCTCTCCCTCTCCCAGCTCACTTTCTCCCTCTTCCAGCTCACTCTCTCCCTCTTCCAGCTCACTCCCTCTCCCAGCTCACTCTCTCCCCTCTCCCAGCTCACTCTCTCCCTCCCAGCTCACTCTCCCTCTTCCAGCTCACTCTCTCCCTCCTCCAGCTCACTCTCTCCCTCTCCCAGCTCACCTCTCTTCCAGCTCACTCTCTCCCTCTCCCAGCTCACTCTCCCCTTCCAGCTCACTCTCTCCCTCTTCCAGCTCACTCTCTCCCTCTCCCAGCTCACTCTCTCCCTCTCCCAGCTCCCACTCTCTCCCTCTCCCAGCTCACTCTCCTCCCCCTCTCCCAGCTCACTATCTCCCTCTCCCAGCTCACTCTCTCCCCTCTCCCAGCTCACTATCTCCCTCTCCCAGCTCACTCTCTCCCTCTCCCAGCTCACTCTCCAGCTCACCCTCTCCCTCTCCCAGCTCACTCTCTCCCTCTTCCAGCTCACTCTCTCCCTCTCCCAGCTCACTCTCTCCCTCTCCCAGCTCACTCTCTCCCTCTCCCAGCTCACTCTCTACCTCTTCCAGCTCACTTCCTCCCTCTCCTAGCTCACTCTCTCCCTCTCCCAGCTCACTCTATCCCAGCTCACCCTCTCCCAGCTCACTCTCCCCCTCTTCCAGCTCACTCTCTCCCTCTCCCAGCTCACTCTCTCCCTCTCCCAGCTCACTCTCTCCCTCTCCCAGCTCACTATCTCCCTCTCCCAGCTCACTCTCTCCCTCTTCCAGCTCACTTTCTCCCTCTTCCAGCTCACTCTCTCGCTCTCCTAGCTCACTTTCCCTCTCCCAGCTCCCTCTCAGCTCCAGCTCACTCTCTCCCTCTCCCAGCTCACTCTCCCTCTTCCAGCTCCTTTCCCTCTCCCAGCTCACTATCTCCCTCTCCCAGCTCACTATCTCCCTCTCCCAGCTCACTATCTCCCTCTCCCAGCTCACTCTCTCCCTCTTCCAGCTCACTTTCTACCTCTTCCAGCTCACTCTCTCCCTCTCCCAGCTCACTTTCTCCCTCCCAGCTCACTCACTCTCTCTTTCAGCTCACTCTCTCCCTCTTCCAGCTCACTCTCTCCCTCTCCCAGCTCACTCTCTCCCTCTTCCAGCTCACTCTCTCCCTCTCCCAGCTCACTCTCTCTTCCAGCTCACTCTCTCCCTCTCCTAGCTCACTTTCTCCCTCTCAGCTCACTCTCTCCCTCTCCCAGCTCACTCTCTCTTCCAGCTCACTCTCTCCCTCTCCTAGCTCACTTTCTCCCTCCCAGCTCACTCTCTCTCTCTTTCAGCTCACTCTCTCCCTCTTCCAGCTCACTCTCTCCCTCTCCCAGCTCACTATCTCTTCCAGCTCACTCTCTCCCTCTCCTAGCTCACTTTCTCCCTCCCAGCTCACTCTCTCGCTCTCCTAGCTCACTTTCTCCCTCTCAGCTCACTCTCTCTCTCTTCCAGCTCACTTTCTCTCTCTTCCAGCTCACTCTCTCCCTCTCAGCTCACTTTCTCCCTCTCAGCTCACTCTCTCTCTCTTTCAGCTCACTCTCTCCCTCTCCCAGCTCACTTTCTCCCTCTCAGCTCACTCTCTCTCTCTTCCAGCTCACTCTCTCTCTCTTCCAGCTCACTCTCTCCCTCTCAGCTCACTCTCTCTCTCTTCCAGCTCACTCTCTCTCTCTTCCAGCTCACTCTCTCCCTCTTCCAGCTCACTTTCTACCTCTTCCAGCTCACTCTCTCCCTCTCCCAGCTCACTTTCTCCCTCCCAGCTCACTCTCTCTCTTTCAGCTCACTCTCTCCCTCTTCCAGCTCACTCTCTCCCTCTCCCAGCTCACTATCTCCCTCTTCCAGCTCACTCTCTCCCTCTCCGAGCTCACTCTCTCTTCCAGGTCACTCTCTCCCTCTCCCAGCTCACTCTCTCCCTCTCCCAGCTCACTCTCTCCCTCTTCCAGCTCACTCTCTCCCTCTTCCAGCTCACTCTCTCCCTCTCCCAGCTCACTCTCTCCCTCTTCTAGCTCACTCTCTCCCTCTCGCAGCTCACTCTCACTCTTCCAGCTCACTCTCACTCTCTCCCTCTCCCAGCTCACTCTCTCCCTCTCCCAGCTCACTCTCTCTTCCAGCTCACTCTCTCCCTCTCCCAGCTCACTCTCTCCCTCTCCCAGCTCACTCTCTCCCTCTTCCAGCTCACTCTCTCCCTCTCCCAGCTCACTCTCCCTCTTCCAGCTCCATCTCTCCCTCTCCCAGCTCACTCTCTCCCTCTTCCAGCTCACTCTCACTCTCTCCCTCTCCCAGCTCACTCTCTCCCTCTCCCAGCTCACTCTCTCCCTCTCCCAGCTCACTCTCGTCCTCTTCCAGCTCACTCTCTCCCACTTCCAGCTCACTCTCTCCCTCTTCCAGCTCACTCTCTCCCTCTCCCAGCTCACTCTCTCCCTCTTCCAGCTCACTCTCACTCTCTCCCTCTCCCAGCTCACTCTCTCCCTCTCCCAGCTCACTCTCTCCCTCTTCCAGCTCACTCTCTCCCTCTCCCAGCTCACTCTCTCCCTCTCCCAGCTCACTCTCTCCCTCTTCCAGCTCACTCTCTCCCTCTTCCAGCTCACTTTCCCCCACTTCCAGCTCACTCTCTCCCTCTTCCAGCTCACTCTCTCCCTCTCCCAGCTCACTCTCTCCCTCTTCCAGCTCACTCTCTCCCTCTCCCAGCCCACTCTCTCCCTCTCCCAGCTCACTCTCTACCTCTTCCAGCTCACTCCCTCCCTCTCCTAGCTCACTCTCTCCTTCTCTCAGCTCAGTCTATCCCAGCTCCCCCTCTTCCAGCTCACTCTCTCGCTCTCCTAGCTCACTTTCTCCCTCTCAGCTCACTCTCTCTCTCTTCCAGCTCACTCTGTCCCTCTCCCAGCTCACTCTCTCCCTCTTCCAGCTCACTCTCTCCCTCTTCCAGCTCACTCTCTCCCTCTCCCAGCTCACTCTCTCCCTCTTCCAGCTCACTCTCTCCCTCTCCCAGTTCACTCTCTCCCTCTTCCAGCTCACTCTTACTCTTTCCCTCTCCCAGCTCACTCTCTCCCTCTCCCAGCTCACTCTCTCCCTCTCCCAGCTCACTCTCTCCCTCTTCCAGCTCACTCTCTCCCTCTCCCAGCTCACACTCTCCCTCTTCTAGCTCACTCTCTCCCTCTCCCAGCTCACTCTCTCCCTCTTCCAGCTCACTCTCTCCCTCTTCCAGCTCGCTTTCCCCCACTTCCAGCTCACACTCTCCCTCTTCCAGCTCACTCTCTCCCTCTTCCAGCTCACACTCTCCCTCTTCCAGCTCACACTCTCCCTCTTCCAGCTCACTCTTACTCTTTCCCTCTCCCAGCTCACTCTCTCCTTCTCCCAGCTCACTCTCTCCCTCTTCTAGCTCACTCTCTCCCTCTCCCAGCTCACTCTCTCCCTCTCCCAGCTCACACTCTCCCTCTTCCAGCTCACTCTCTCCCTCTCCCAGCTCACTCTCTCCCTCTTCCAGCTCACTCTCTCCCTCTCGCAGCTCACTCTCTCCGTCTTCCAGCTCACTCTCTCCCTCTCCCAGCTCACTCTCTTCCTCTCCCAGCTCACTCTCTCCCTCTCCCAGCTCACTCTCTCCCTCTCCCAGCTCACTATCTCCCTCTCCCAGCTCACTCTCTCCCTCTTCCAGCTCACTCTCTACCTCTTCCAGCTCACTTTCTCCCTCCCAGCTCACTCTCTCTCTCTTCCAGCTCACTCTCTCCGTCTTCCAGCTCACTCTCTCCCTCTCCCAGCTCACTCTCTTCCTCTCCCAGCTCACTCTCTCCCTCTCCCAGCTCACTCTCTCCCTCTCCCAGCTCACTATCTCCCTCTCCCAGCTCACTCTCTCCCTCTTCCAGCTCACTCTCTACCTCTTCCAGCTCACTTTCTCCCTCCCAGCTCACTCTCTCTCTCTTCCAGCTCACTCTCTCCCTCTTCCAGCTCACTCTCTCCCTCTCCCAGCTCAGTTTCTCCCACTTCCAGCTCACTCTCTTGCTCTCCCAGCTCACTCTCTCCCTCCTAGCTCACTCTCTCCCTTGCCCAGCTCAATCTCTCCCTCTCCCAGCTCACTCTCTCCCTCCTAGCTCACTCTCTCCCTTGCCCAGCTCAATCTCTCCCTCTCCCAGCTCACTCTCTCCCTCCTAGCTCACTCTCTCCCTTGCCCAGCTCAATCTCTCCCACTCCCAGTTCACTCTCTCGCTCTTCAAGCTCACTCTCTCCCTCTTATAGCTCTCTATTCCTCATCTAGCTCTCTCCCAGCTCACTCTCTCATTCTCCAAGCTCACTCTCTCCCTCTCCCAGCTCACTCTCTCCCTCTCCCAACTTACTCTCTCCCTCTCCCTTCCAAACCAGTCCACTGTGTATCCCCTCCCTGTATCCAATCTATGTTCCTCTCAATCCATGCACTTCCCACAGTGTTTCCTTCACACTTTCCTAATAGAATTCTATCCCACCTGATCCATACCTAATGCTCAGTGTTCCAATGTATGTATTTTACACGGGAGCATTCAGCACAATTCCCTGTGCATTGATCTCTCTCCCTCTCTCCCTCTCAATCCATAGCTGATTCTGGTGCACACTTCCTTAACAATGCATCCTGTTCCACTGATCCCATGTCATGACCCACTACCAATACCCCTCTGTCCTCAATGAAGATCAAGTCTATAGATATTCCACTGCTTTTTATTTTATTTCCTGAACTCTCAGCTTTTTCCTGATCTTCAGTGCTTCTCTGTTACCTCAGTGTTCTCCACACTCTCTCCGTTTCTCCTTTTAGATCAACACCATGATTCATACAACCCCTTCCCTTCTGTCCTGTTGCTCCTCAGGGTTGATCTATGTTCCCTTTCAACGCCCTCTCCTGATCTCTCCTGACTCCCTCTGTTCTTACAGCTGTCCAATTAGATCCATACAATGATCCTCAGCTCTTTATGTCTGGGCTCCACATCAGATGGTAGTGTTCCTCCTGACTGACTCCTACAGGGAGGAGGCTAGCACTGGTTCTAGTGGGTTGGTAGTACACATCAAAGGCTGGGTCAACTGTTCCTCCAAGCTCCTTTCAGCTCTGTGGGCTACACACTAACCATGCTGGTGACCAGAGTTTGAACCCAGGCAGCCGCCAAACCTCTCAATTCACTGCATGTTTGTTCCTCTGTCTATCCCTGGTGTTTGTTCCTCTGTCTAACCCTGGTGTTTGTTTCTCTGTCTATCCCTGGTGTTTGTTCCTCTGTCTAATCCTGGTGTTTGTTCCTCTGTCTAATTCTGGTGTTTGTTCCTCAGTCTAACCCTGGTGTTTGTTCCTCTGTCTATCCCTGGTGTTTGTTCCTCTGTCTAATCCTGGTGTTTGTTCCTCTGTCTAATCCTGGTGTTTGTTCCTCTGTCTAATCCTGGTGTTTGTTCCTCTGTCTATCCCTGGTGTTTGTTCCTCTGTCTAATCCTGGTGTTTGTTCCTCTGTCTAATCCTGGTGTTTGTTCCTCTGTCTATCCCTGGTGTTTGTTCCTCTGTCTAATCCTGGTGTTTGTTCCTCTGTCTATCCCTGGTGTTTGTTTCTCTGTCTGTCCCTGGTGTTTGTTCCTCTGTCTATCCCTGGTGTTTGTTCCTCTGTCTATCCCTGGTGTTTGTTCCTCTGTCTAATCCTGGTGTTTGTTCCTCTGTCTATCCCTGGTGTTTGTGCCTCTGTCTATCCCTGGTGTTTGTTCCTCTGTCTATCCCTGGTGTTTGTTCCTCTGTCTAACCCTGGTGTTTGTTCCTCTGTCTAATTCTGGTGTTTGTTCCTCTGTCTATCCCTGGTGTTTGTTCCTATGTCTATCCCTGGTGTTTGTTCCTCTGTCTAATTCTGGTGTTTGTCCCTCTGTCTATCCCTAGTGTTTGTTCCTCTGTCTATCCCTGGTGTTTGTTCCTCTGTCTATCCCTGGTGTTTGTTCCTCTGTCTAATCCTGGTGTTTGTTCCTCTGTCTATCCCTGGGTTTGTTCCTCTGTCTGTCCCTGGTGTTTGTTCCTCTGTCTATCCCTGGTGTTTGTTCCTCTGTCTAATCCTGGTGTTTGTTCCTCTGTCTATCCCTGGTGTTTGTTCCTCTGTCTATCCATGGTGTTTGTTCCTCTGTCTAATTCTGGTGTTTGTTCCTCTCTCTATCCCTGGTGTTTGTTCCTCTGTCTAACACTGGTGTTTGTTCCTCTGTCTATCCCTGGTGTTTGTTCCTCTGTCTATCCCTGGTGTTAGTTCCTCTGTCTAACCCTGGTGTTTGTTCCTCTGTCTATCCCTGGTGTTTGTTCCTCTGTCTATCCCTGGTGTTTGTTCCTCTGTCTAATCCTGGTGTTTGTTCCTCTGTCTATCCCTGGTGTTTGTTCCTGACCCTTTCACCCAGCTGCTGCTCATCAATAACATCTTCATCTTTATCATGTAGTTTATTTCCTCTGTGTGTTGGGAATCATATTTGCTTGTTAACTGTGATCTAGCCGTCTACTGGGATGTGTGTGTGCGTGTGCGCGTGTGATTATGCAGGAAGCGTTGGTGCTGTTTCGTGACTTGTGTGGGTGTAAGTTGGTCATTTCTTAAAGGGGCAGTGCCACACAGTGGAATAATTATAGAACTGCAGTGTGTTCTACCACTTGGCTACATCTACAAAGAGGAGATGAAAGCAAAGGACACAACCTCTAAATTAGAAACATTAACATGTCTCCTGACCTCTAAAACAGAAACATTAGCATGTCTCCTGACCTCTAAAACAGAAACATTAGCATGTCTCCTGACCTCTAAAACAGAAAAATTGCATGTCTCCTGACCTCCAAAACAGAAACATTAGCATGTCTCCTGACCTCTAATACAGAAACATTAACATGTCTCCTGACCTCTAAAACAGAAACATGAGCATGTCTCCAGACCTCTAAAACAGAAACATTAACATGTCTCCTGACCTCTAAAACAGAAACATTAGCATGTCTCCTGACCTCTAAAACAGAAACATTAGCATGTCTCCTGACCTCTACTATTTGGTCTTCTCACTGTATCTCTCTGTCTCCCTCCCACCTATCTCTCTATTTCTCTCTTTCTCTCCCCTCATCCCTTCCCTCTCATCCTCTCCCTCCGTCCCCCTACAGAGAAGAGGAAAGCTAACATCCTGGACAACCTGAACAACACCAACGGCACCATCATCGGCGTCACCTGCTGCATCGTCCTCATCCTCCTCATCGTGTCGGTCATCGTTCAGATCAAACAACCCAGGAAGAAGTACATCCTCCGGCGCGAGGACTTTGACCCCACGATGTTCCAGGAGGACTTCGAGCCGCAGCATTATGGGCTCTGCACGTTACGCAGCACCACGCATGCCACCGCGGCTTCGACGGATCTAGCGGATCTAGCAGAGGACTTGGAGAACTACCACGCGCTGCACCGCTCGTCCTCGCGCTGCGTCCATGACCATCATTGTGGATCCGCCTCCAACCCGGGTTCCGCCCACCTGTCCCAGCTGTCACTCAGTGGGCGGGGAAGCCGCGGGAACCTGAGCTCACGCGAGGCCGCAGCCCTCCTCACGGACCTTCCACCGCAGTCGGTACGGCCGCTGCTGCCCAGCGTTGCCACGGGGAACCGGCGCAGCATCCTAGTGATGAAGCACAGCTACTCGCAGGAAGCGGCCGACAATGGGTGTGACCTCGACGACGACCTGGAAGAGGTTCCCACGACGAGCCACCGACTGTCGCGTCACGAGAAGGCAGTCCAGCGGTCAGTATCTATAGATTTCCATGATAATCCATGATGATCCATGATGATCCATGATAATCCATGATAATCCATGATAATCCATGATGATCCATGATAATCCATGATAATCCATGATAATCCATGATAATCCATGATGATCCATGATGATCCATGATGATCCATGATGATCCATGATGATCCATGATAATCCATGATAATCCATGATAATCCATGGTGATCCATGATAATCCATGATAATCCATGATGATCCATGATAATCCATGATAATCCATGATAATCCATGATAATCCATGATGATCCATGATGATCCATGATGATCCATGATGATCCATGGTGATCCATGATGATCCATGATGATCCATGATGATCCATGATAGTCCATGATACTCCATGATACTCCATGATACTCCATGATAATCCATGATGATCATGATGATCCATGATAAATCAATCTGCCAATCAATGAAGACATCCTGATAGAAGATGTCATGGTGGAGGGTGACATTGATTTTTCTTCCTTTTTTAAACATTTTTTAAAATCCTCCTCCTCTATTTTTCTTATTTCCTTCATTCTACTGTTCATTTATTTTTATTTTGGGGGGGGGGGGGGGTTTAGCTTTCTTTTCTGCTTCGATCTTCCTTTTTCCCGTCAACTCTGTTATCATTCATAAAGGGCTATGCTGTGGTAGTGAGAGCTGCCCCCTCTGGTTCTTTATCACTCCTCCCCTTCTCACTCTCTCTACCTTTATATTGATTGATTTATCCATCTGTGTTGCTCCTGTGGCTCCAGGCCACGCCCACAAATACGACCAGTGTCCTTGCTAAGCATTTAGATCTACGTCGTGAATTAAAAGACTGATTTAGTGCATGTTGCCTTTTTTTCTACAGAGGACATGTAGATCAGTCTGTCTGTCTACTCTGACCACCAACACAAGGGCTTGTATTGGTGCCTGGAACCGATAAAGAGATTATTGATTCATCCATTTAGAATGCAAATAACTTTATTTCATAAACTCAAAAGATAAAAACATAATTAACTTTGTTAATGTTAGAAGTTAACTGTGATAATGTTTTTTTGTGTTGTTTTTTGTTTGTTGGTACAGTTCACTTTGGCATGAACCTGTTTTCTATAAATGATTTAAAATTACAATTTAACGTACATGTATCTGCACCTTGATGGCTTGATTACCAAGAATAAATGGAGGAACACTTCTGGTACCACCAAAATAACTTCCAAGTTCCAGTAGTTTTGTTGTGCATGCACTTTGTGTGCTCTACTCTATTCAACCTGTATACCTGTATACAGATCGGGGCGGCTTGATAGTGGCTAGAGTGTTGGACTAGTAACCGGAAGGTTGCCTAGTTCAAACCCCTGAGCTGACAAGGGACAAATCTGTCGTTCTGCCCCTGAACAGGCAGTTAACCCACTGTTCCTAGGCTGTCATTGAAAATAAGAATTTGTTCTTAACTGACTTGCCTAGTTAAATAAAGGTAAAAATATATACGTCTTGGTTTAACTACAGTACAATTCCCAGCACAGCTATTTCTATATATACAAGACATCCAGAGCTCAAAACTCTGAAATGTTCTGCTTTTTTTTGTTTGTAGCAAATATATGCATTTATATATGATAATCTTTATGCAAACGTTTGATATTAAACAACAGAGCGATGACATTTCAGGTTCTGCCTCATTGGCTCTTTGAGCAAACACGAATCAGAATACAACACGACTAGGGTCTAAGACAATCTCAAGGTAAGCTCCCCACTCTCACTTATACAACAATAAACATATTGTATGTTGCTGTGTACTTCATAGTTTCACCATGTCAGTCCGTTTCTCAGTCATTGTAGTTTGATGTAGCTTTGATTGTTACATTTTTTTTGTGAAGTTGTTCTGGACATAGTTTTTTTTTTTGTATGATTCATTATCATCATCAAGATGGTCCCTCTGCTTGCGGCCATCTTGGTTTTGTTGGTGCGTTTATTTGAAGCTTGTCCTTGTGTCCTCTTCTTATCGAGGGCTCGTCTTGATCAACCTGTTATTATTTACTAGCTTTTCCAGTCATATTCCATTGAACCTGTGGACAATAAGGATGTTTCTAACCTTTGACCTGTATTTGAACCTGTATTATTTAACATAAGGATATTTTATTAGCAGACCTTTGATTAAGCATATAT
>NC_060179.1:9997644-10000144 GCF_021184085.1 Oncorhynchus gorbuscha
ATGATGGTGGTAGTGGTGATGGTGGTGGTGATGGTGGTGGGGATGATGGTGGGGATGATGGTGGTGATGTTGATGGTGGTGATGTTGGTGGAGGTGATGGTGGTGGGGATGATGGTGGTAGTGGTGATTGTGATGGTGATGGTGATGATGGTGGTAGTGGTGATGGTGGTGGTGATGATGGTGATGATGATGGTGGTGGTGATGTGGTGATGATGATGGATGGTGGTGATGATGATGGTGGTGGTGATGATGGTGGTGGTGATGATGGTGGTGGTGGTGATGATGATGGTGGTGGTGATGGTGGGATGTTGGATGATGATGTGGTGGTGGAGGTGATGGTGGTGGTGGGATGATGGTGGTGATGGTGGTGGTGGTGATGGTGGATGATGGTGGTAGTGGTGATGGTGGTGGTGATGATGGTGATGATGATGGTGGTGGTGATGATGGTGATGATGATGATGGTGGTGATGATGATGGTGGTGATGATGGTGGTGGTGGTGATGATGATGATGGTGGTGGTGGTGATGGTGGTGGTGATGATGATGATGATGGTGGTGATGATGATGGTGGTGGTGGTGATGATGATGGTGTTGGTGGATGGGGATGATGTTGGTGATGGTGGTGGGGATGATGATGGTGATGGTGGTGGCGGTGATGTTGGTGATGGTGGTGGGGATGATGATGGGGATGGATGATGATGTGATGGTGGTGGTGGTGGTGATGGTGGTGATGGTGGTGGCGATGGTGGTGGTGATGGTGATGATGGTGGTAGTGGTGATGGTGGTGGGGATGATGGTGGGGATGATGGTGGTGATGTTGGTGGAGGTGGTGGTGATGGTGTTGGTGATGGTGATGATGGTGGTAGTGGTGATGGTGGTGGTGGTGATGATGGTGGTGATGATGATGGTGTTGGTGGTGGGGATGATGTTGGTGATGGTGGTGGTGATGATGATGGTGATGATGGTGGTGGTGATGATGGTGGTGGTGATGATGATGGTGGTGGTGATGATGGTGGTGGTGATGATGGTGATGATGTGGTGATGATGATGATGGTGGTGATGATGGTGGTGGTGGTGATGATGATGGTGGTGGTGGTGGTGATGGTGGTGGTGGTGATGATGATGATGGTGGTGATGATGATGGTGGTGGTGGTGATGATGGTGGTGATGATGATGGTGATGGTGGTGGGGATGATGTTGGTGATGGTGGTGGTGGTGATGATGGTGGTGATGGTGGTGGTGGATGATGATGATGGTGGTGATGATGGTGGGGATGGATGATGTTGGTGGATGATGGTGATGGTGGTGATGGTGGTGGTGGTGGTGGTGGTGATGGTGGTGGGAGTGGTGATGGTGGTGGTGATGGTGATGATGGATGGTGATGTGGTGATGATGGTGGTGGTGATGGTGGTGGGGATGATGGTGGTGATGTGGTGGTGGTGATGATGATGGTGGTGGTGATGGTGGTGGTGATGATGGTGGTGGTGGTGGTGGTGGATGATGTTGGTGATGATGATGGTGGATGATGGTGGTGGTGATGGTGATGATGGATGATGGTGGTGGTGATGATGGTGGTGATGATGGTGGTGGTGGTGGTGATGATGGTGGTGGTGATGATGGTGGTGGCAATGATGGTGGTGATGATGATGGTGGTGGCGATGATAATGGTGGTGATGATGATGGTGGTGATGGTGGTGGTGGTGGCGATGATGTTGGTGGCAATGATGTTGGTGATGGTGGTGGGGATGATGGTGGTGGTGATGTTGGTGGTGGTAGTGGTGATGGTGGTGGTGATGATGGTGATGATGATGGTGGTGGTGATGATGGTGGTGATGATGGTGGTGGTGGTGATGATGGTGGTGGTGGTGATGGTGGTGATGATGGTGATGATGATGATGGTGGTGATGATGATGATGGTGATGATGGTGGTGGTGGTGATGATGATGGTGGTGGTGGTGATGATGGTGGTGGTGATGATGATGATGGTGGTGATGATGATGGTGGTGGTGGTGATGATGGTGGTGATGATGATGGTGTTGGTGGATGGGGATGATGTTGGTGATGGTGGTGGGGATGATGATGGTGATGGTGGTGGCGGTGATGTTGGTGATGGTGGTGGGGATGATGATGGGGATGGGGATGATGATGTGATGGTGGTGGTGGTGGTGGTGGTGATGGTGGTGGCGATGGTGGTGGTGATGGTGATGATGGTGGTAGTGGTGATGGTGGTGGTGATGGTGGTGGGGATGATGGTGGTGATGTTGGTGGAGGTGGTGGTGTTGGTGATGATGGTGGTGGTGATGATGATGATGGTGGTGATGATGGTGGTGGTGGTGATGGTGGTGGTGGTGGTGGTGATGATGATGGTGGTGATGATGGTGGTGGGTGATGATGATGATGGTGGTGGTGGTGATGATGATGGTGGTGATGATGGTGGAGTGGTGGTGGTGGTGATGATGGTGGTGGTGATGATGGTGGTGGTGATGATGGTGGTGGTGGTG
>NC_060179.1:10002644-10005144 GCF_021184085.1 Oncorhynchus gorbuscha
GTGGTGATAGTGATGATGGTGGTAGTGGTGATGGTGGTGGTGATGGTGGTGGGGGATGATGGTGGTGATGGTGGTGGGGATGATGGTGGTGGTGATGTGGTGGTGATGGTGGTGGTGATGGTGGTGGTGATGGTGATGATGGTGGTAGTGGTGATGGTTGTGGTGATGATGGGGATGGGGATGATGATGTGATGGTGGTGGTGGTGGTGGTGGTGATGGTGGTGGTGATGGTGATGATGGTGGAGTGGGTGGTGGTGGTGGTGATGGTGGTGGGGATGATGGTGGTGATGGTGGTGGGGATGATGATGGTGGTGGTGGATGGTGGTGGTGGTGGTGGTGATGTGATGGTGATGGTGTTGATGATGGTGATGATGGTGGTGGTGGTGGTGATGATGATGATGATGGTGGTGATGATGGTGGTGGTGGTGGTGATGATGGTGATGGTGGTGGTGATGATGTTGGTGATGGTGGTGGGGATGATGATGGTGATGATGATGGTGGTGATGATGGTGGTGGTGGTGGTGATGATGATGGTGGTGATGGTGGTGATGATGGTGGTGGTGATGATGATGGTGGTGGTGGTGATGATGGTGGTGGTGATGATGATGGTGGTGGTGATGATGGTGGTGATGATGATGGTGGTGATGATGATGATGGTGATGGTGGTGGTGATATGATGATGGTTGGTGATGATGATGGTGGGGATGATGATGGTGATGGATGGTGGTGGTGATGTTGGTGATGGTGGTGGGGATGATGATGGGGATGGGGATGATGGTGTGTGGTGGTGATGATGGTGATGGTGATGATGGTGGTAGTGGTGATGGTGGTGGTGATGGTGGTGGGGATGATGGTGGTGATGGTGGTGGGGATGATGGTGGTGATGTTGGTGGAGGTGGTGGTGATGGTGTTGGTGATGGTGATGATGGTGGTAGTGGTGATGGTGGTGGGGATGATGGTGGGGATAATGATGATGGTGATGATGGTGGTGATGATGGTGGTGGTGGTGATGATGGTGGTGGTGGTGATGGTGGTGGTGGTGATGATGGTGGTGGTGATGATGATGTGGTGGTGATGATGGTGGTGGTGGTGATGGTGATGATGGTGGTGATGATGGTGGTGATGATGATGATGGTGGTGATGATGGTGGTGGTGATGGTGGTGATGATGATGGTGGTGATGATGGTGGTGATGATGGTGGTGGTGGTGGTGATGATGATGGTGGTGATGATGGTGGTGGATGGTGGTGGTGATGATGGTGGTGGTGATGATGATGGTGGTGGTGGTGATGATGATGGTGGTGATGATGGTGGTGGTGATGATGATGGTGGTGGTGATGATGGTGGTGATGATGATGGTGGTGGGATGATGATGGTGGTGATGATGATGGTGGTGATGGTGGTGATGGATGGTGGTGATGGATAATGTTGGTGGCAATGATGTTGGTGATGGTGGTGGGGATGATGTTGGTGATGGTGGTGGGGATGATGATGGTGATGGTGGTGGTGATGATGGTGGTGATGGTGGTGGTGATGATGATGGTGATGGTGGTGGTGATGATGTTGGTGATGGTGGTGGGGATGATGATGGTGATGGTGGTGGTGGTGATGATGGTGGTGGTGGTGGTGGTGGATGGTGGTGGTGGTGGTGGTGGTGGTGGTGGTGATGGTGGTGGTGATAGTGATGATGGTGGTAGTGGTGATGGTGGTGGTGATGATTGTGGTGATGATGGGATGATGGGGATGATGATGTGATGATGGTGGTGGTGGTGTGATGGTGGATGATGATGGTGGTGGTGATGGTGATGATGGTGGTAGTGGTGATGATGGTGGTGATGGTGGTGGATGATGATGGTGGTGATGGTGGTGGTGATGATGGTGGTGATGGTGGTGGAGGTGATGGTGTTGGTGATGGTGATGATGGTGGTAGTGGTGATGGTGGTGGGGATGATGGTGGTGGTGGTGATGATGGTGGTGGTGGTGATGGTGGTGGTGGTGATGATGATGATGGTGGTGATGATGGTGGTGGTGGTGATGGTGATGGTGGTGGTGGTGGTGATGATGATGGTGGTGATGATGGTGGTGGTGATGATGATGATGGTGGTGATGATGGGGATGGGGTGATGATGATGGTGGTGGTGGTGGTGGTGGTGGTGGTGATGGTGGTGGTGATGGATGGTGGTGATGGTGATGATGGTGGTAGTGGTGATGGTGGTGATGATGGTGGTGGTGATGGTGATTGGTGATGGTGATGATGGTGGTAGTGGTGATGGTGGTGGGGATGATGGTTGGGTGGTGGTGATGATGGTGGTGGTGGTGATGGTGGTGGTGATGATGATGGTGATGGTGGTGGTGATGATGATGGTGGTGATGATGGTGGTGGTGGTGGTGGTGATGATGATGGTGGTGATGATGGTGGTGGTGGTGGTGGTGGTGATGATGGTGGTGGTGATGATGGTGGTGGTGATGATGATGGTGGTGGTGGTGATGATGATGGTGGT
>NC_060179.1:10025144-10075144 GCF_021184085.1 Oncorhynchus gorbuscha
ATGGTGGTGATGATGGTGGTGGTGGTGATGATGGTGGTGGTGGCGATGATGATGGTGGTGATGATGATGGTGGTGATGGTGGTGGTGGTGGTGGTGGTGATGATGATGATGGTGGTGATGATGATGGTGGTGATGATGGTGGTGGTGGTGATGATGATGGTGGTGGTGGTGATGATGGTGGTGGTGATGATGATGGTGATGGTGGTGGTGATGATGGTGGTGGTGGTGGTGGTGGTGGTGGTGGTGGTGGTGGTGGTGGTGGTGGTGGCGATGGTGGTGGTGATAGTGATGATGGTGGTAGTGGTGATGGTGGTGGTGATGGTGGTGGGGATGATGGTGGTGATGGTGGTGGGGATGATGGTGGTGGTGATGTTGGTGGTGGTGATGGTGGTGGTGATGGTGGTGGTGATGGTGATGATGGTGGTAGTGGTGATGGTTGTGGTGATGGTTGTGGTGATGATGGGGATGGGGATGATGATGTGATGGTGGTGGTGGTGGTGGTGGTGATGGTGGTGGCGATGGTGGTGGTGATGGTGATGATGGTGGTAGTGGTGATGGTGGTGGTGATGGTGGTGGGGATGATGGTGGAGGTGGTGGTGATGGTGTTGGTGATGGTGTTGGTGATGGTGATGATGGTGGTAGTGGTGATGGTGGTGGGGATGATGGTGGGGATGATGATGATGGTGATGATGGTGGTGGTGGTGGTGATGGTGGTGGTGGTGATGATGGTGGTGGTGATGATGGTGGTGGTGATGATGATGATGGTGGTGATGATGGTGGTGGTGGTGATGGTGATGGTGGTGGTGGTGGTGATGATGATGGTGGTGATGATGGTGGTGGTGATGATGGTGGTGATGATGGTGGTGGTGGTAGTGGTGATGGTTGTGGTGATGATGGTGGGGATGATGGTGGTGATGTTGGCGATGATGTTGGTGGTAGTGGTGATGGTGGTGGTGATGATGGTGATGATGATGATGATGGTGATGATGGTGGTGATGATGGTGGTGGTGGTGATGATGGTGGTGGTGATGATGATGGTGGTGGTGATGATGGTGGTGGTGGTGATGGCAATGATGGTGATGATGGTGATGAAGGACTGATGGAAATAGAGAATATGTCATATATAACAAACTGGAACAAAGTAGCAAGAAAGATGAAAACTATTGCCTGATTATAGACGGCTAGAAAGTCTGGAACCTTGAATTTAAGTAGGCTACTATTCTCACCCTATATTGTCAAGTCAGATTTGAATGCCCATTAAAGGGGAATGGAAACACTTTCGGAAGTAAATCAGATTTACAGCTACAGTTAGATGGCATTCTAAATCATACTGTTTCCATTCCCCTTTAAGAAGGTACATTATTATCAACTAAACATTTTGGATGTATGCATTGTGAGAAGCACGTTTTGTTGCTCAAATGTTTCATCAACAACGAGGACTATGGTGACCAGAACCACTTCCTCAGTTTAATATTTAGAGCATGCGATTTTGTAGGATTTTTATTATTTGACAAAAAAACTATTTAATTTCAGTTCATTTGTCACACCGTCTTTTAGTAGCCTGTCATCTTTGTACTCAGACTTTTCTACTGGGACTATTTGAAAAGAGGAGCATTTTCAAAGCTTTGTAAGAAAATAAACAATAAAGCTTAATCGTTTTTCTTTTAAGGTTTTATCTAATCATTTTCGTCACGTGTTTTCCAAGTAATTATCATTCAAGTCCAATCAAGTCATGTGATTCTTTATAAAACGAAATGAAAGGAAATGAATTTGGTTGCAAGTAACATTTGCAAAATATAAATACAAATAGTTGCAAACACACACACACACACACACACACACACACACACACACACACACACACACACACACACACACACACACACACACACACACACACACACACACACACACACACACACACACACGTGCCCCACCACACACACACACACACACACATGTGCCCCAACATACACACACACAGATGTGCCCCAACACACACATGCACACACAAATGTGCCCCAACACACACACACACACAAATGTGCCCCAACACACACACACACACAAATGTGCCCCAACACACACATACACACAAATGTGCCCCAACACACACATACACACACAAATGTGCCCCAACACACACACACACACACAAATGTGCCCCAACACACACACATGCACACAAATGTGCCCCAACACACACACATGCACACAAATGTGCCCCAACACACACATACACACACAAATGTGCCCCACCACACACACACACACACACACACACACACACACACACACACACACACACACACACACACACACACACACAAATGTGCCCCAACACACACACACACAAATGTGCCCCAACACACACACTCTCACAAAAATGGACACCATTTAGCCACACTAGGACTATAAATTTTGATCTCCACTCTCTCGTACAATGCATTTCCAGTCCCACTTAACTATCAGGAAGTTGCTAGTGTCAACAATGACACGGATGATGTCATTGTCGACACTACATCGTTGCAACTATGCTGACACCTTCAGTATCCCAACAACAAATCCATTTTTAGTTTAATTTTGACACATGCTTGCTCAGTTTTCTGCTTTGCTGTTGTTTATGTTAGTGTTTGTTCTTTCAGTAATGCAAGTTGTGTGTTTTCACATGTTCAGTGTATGTTTTGTGGTCACTTCATTTTGACACAGCTTGTCGTGCTGTTAGTGTATTACTGTCATTTAAAGTGAAGAGAATGAAAATCAAATGCTATGTAAATACACACACACACACACACACACACACACACACACACACACACACACACACACACACACACACACACACACACACACACACACACACACACACACACACACACACACACACACACACACACACACACACAGAGAGAGAGACAGAAAAACACACACAGAGAGACAGAAAAATAACAGTACATATCCTAACCCTGTAGGCAACTTACAAAAAGATAGGCCTACTTTATGTTGGAATGTGTTATTGCTATAGGGTCTAATTTCATTCACACAGTAAACTGTTCTAATGAATCTTCAGGATGGCGACAGAGAGGTAAAGTTAAATCACATCAAACTGTAATACATTTATTTTTATTTTTTTTTCTTCCGGATTAACATTCTTATTAGTTCTTTAAAAAACAAACGTATCCAATTGAAGCTGTCTCAAACTAGTGAGAATAGAGTTGCAGTAACTGTGGACTGAGTAGACTAATCGTGTTTTTATATCTCTACAGATACTTCAGAAAGCTACATCATTCTTCTGCATCTTGCCAAGTTTGACAATTTATGGAAGTAACATTAATCTCCCTGATGAGAACTGTTGCATTGAGCGACAAAAACTATTTTGAGTGTTTGTGATAAAGGAAAAAAACATTATTTTTTTTTGTGTGTATGTGTTGGCTTGTTTTGATGACAGCGGTGATATGCCCTGTTGGTATTCATCAAATGGCTGAGATTGTAAAGCCAGAGACACGTAACTGATACTTTCAGATACTGGACAGAAACTTTAAAAGATACATAAATACCTTAAATGTACATTGTTCATGAGACTGAACCTGAACCTGTTCTTTTTAACTTTTTTTTGTATTTGTATTTAACATCAAACATGTGAGGACGCCATTTTGGTCCTGATATCCCATCTGCAAACCCACTGTGTCGCTGTTATGTTTCCTACACTCCATTAGGGCTCAAGTTCTTTCCCCGGACGAAGTTCCAAACCCCAGAGAATGTTGTGATGTCATAAGGGGATAAACTGTATAGTGTTCCAAGCCACTGGACAGGAACGGTCTCCATGTTGGTGCTCTCTGAGGACTGAAATGGGACATTGGGATGTATCGGTATTTTCTATGGCAGCCACAGGTCTCATCAAGAAGTAATGAAATTGGTTTTGAGAATTCCCAGTCAGATTTCCTACTAGGAACCCAAACATTGGTAATGGTTGTATTTGTGGCTTGTCTATGCACACTAGACTACAGTAAGAAAAGTGGGCTCAATTATTAGGCTATTACGTAATCCCTTGATTGCCCAATAGCCTTAGTCCTTATTTGCATTAGCATCAATATTTTATTTCCTGTCTTTCAGAATATGTCTGAGACCCCTCTGTTTGCTGAGATCTCTACTTTGTTTGGTAACACATTAAAGAAATGCTGGGCAGAATGTTTTCAATAAACTGATACTAAATCTTATTGAGTCTTGTTGAGTTTGTATTGGAAAGTGATATTAATTTGTTCCTTTCCATGAACAATGTAAGCTGACACTTGTGACATCCTGTTGTAATGCTGTAGCCGAAGTGGGACACAGTGGAGGAAGGGGAGGACCATCCTCCTCAGTGAATTATTTAGATTTGTTTGTAAAACATTTAAAAACATTTTTTTTTTAGATAAAACTACACTAAATGTATTCACGTCACCAAATAATTCATTAAAAACACACTGTTTTGCAATGAAGGTCTACAGTAGCCTCAACAGCACTCTGTAGGAGAACACCATGGTGTAGCCAGAGGACAGCTAGCTTCCGTCCTCCTCTGGGTACTTTGACTTCAATACAAAACCTTGTGGTTCTCACTCCCTTCCATAAACTTACACAGTAATTATGACAACTTCCAGAGGATGTCCTCCAACCTATCAGAGCTCTTGCAGCATGAACTGACCTGTTGTCCACCCAATGAATTTAGCACTGAAAGCATATGCTACAGCTAGCTTGTACTGCAGTGCATAAAATGTGGTGAGTAGTTGATTCAAAGAGAGAGAAAGACAATGGTCAAAATGAAGGAGCGAGAGAGAGAGAGAGATTTTTTTTTTTTTTTTTTTTTCAGTTCCACTTACTTAGCTAGCAGCTAGCTAGTTTAGCCTACTCAAACAGAGGGATGCTACGTTAGCTAGCTGGCTATAACTATCCAACACAACACTGGATCACTTCCAAGTCAAGGTAAGCGTTTTGGTTGTACTAATTTATTGCCATCGGTGCCCGCCGGTGTAAGTGCTAAACTGCTTACTGACTTTATACTGTAACGTTACTGCATGATTGAAGCTGGTTTACTAACACGCTAGTTCTATTAGCTATGTTGACCATGACGTTACTTTTGCTAATATGGTGATAACGGTGTAGGCTGTGTGTAGCGGTTATGATATGGTTTGGCTTGGAAAGTTGTTTTTTTTGCTTGGTCACATACAGCTGATGTGTTGTGCATTGAAGTCCACAAGCGAAGGGACAAGGTGAGAGGAGGAGAGCGCATTGATGCGAGAAGGAATCTAGCGTGGTCAAGGGTGTATTCATTCCACCGATTCTGTTGAAAAAGGTTTCTTAAATGAAAGCAACGGAAAAGAAACGTGCATAACCATACCTGAATTCGTCCAATAGAAACTTTTTTTTTTTTTTGCAACAGTTGGCCTAATGATTACACCCTAGATCAGCTAAATGCAGGCATGAGTGTATTGAATGTGTCACTGTCTGTCACCTCAAGTTCTCTCTTGACCTGTCTGGATCTACGTTGTAAACGTTCATTCATAGGCGAGGTTGTAGCAACCTGAAGATGGGTAAAGGGAAAATTAGAGTATCATGTAGTAGCCTAAACCTATCAGTGTTACATTGACCTGGGTGAATGGAATACGAATTACAGTCATCCAAAAAGGCGTAATAGAAATCAAGCCATGCTCATGAAAACAAATTTTAAAAATCACACTCCCTCATCTTAAAACGGCACCGACCGCCACTGTTGGCACCATTCCCCTAGTCTAGAATAAGTGAGTCTAGAATAAGTGCCCATGTTATCAAAGAGAATAAACATGTTTTAATATATACATGTTTCAAAAACTCGCTGTGATGTCTATTTCATCCAACACAGTATTCCCTTTGATATAATTCACTGGGACTTGTCAGGGACAACATATATCAGCCAGGATTCTTTGTGGCTGTGGTCACTAGTCAAAATCGTAAAAAGTAATACACACAAAAATGTGCTTTTTGGTCTTAATTTAAGGTTAGTATTAGACAAAGTTTAGCAGTGTGGTTAGGTTTAAAATAATATTTTAGGAAGATAAATTGTAGAAATAGACGGGTTTTAGCCATAATTTGACTTTGTGACTGTGGTATCTAGTGACGACCATTCTACCAAGAAAACTCACTTTCCCACAGTTCTTCGCGCGGGTACAGCGAGCACGACACATACGTGCGCCCAAGGTTCAACAGTAAGCTTCCAAATTTAACGCTGACAGACCTGCACGTATTTATTGAAATGTAGGTTGAATTGTGTTCCTATGGGTCATTTATATCGTATAATAGTTTGACTTTAGTAACAGTTAATTAATACTGGGAAAGTTTGCGAAGTAGAGGGCCAGACACCGGGAGCGTTTTGACAGCTGAGGTGGCGAGCAAGTCAACGTGAATAGAGGACAACATGGTCTATTCTTTCATACTGGACGCTGTGCGGCGTAATTTGCGGCAACATCAATCACTATCAACGCAATGCTTTGGTCGAATATGGAAACGCATGCAAAACAGTGTGCACCTTCAGAAACCGACTACAGCACCATCCAGATATTTTCTACAGGACCGCAGATCGCTCAGCTATTGTGAGCGCTGTATTTTGCACACCGAATCGAAGCATTTCTCTCGACACAAGGTTGAGAAGTAAAGAAGAAACTGATGGGGGACAGGTGCCAGTACCTAGGCGAGGTCCTTCTTCTGCACATAAAGGTAAGTCTGTCAAACACAGGAATGTCATTGTCAAACAATCAGCCAGTAACTGGACAGAATCAGTGGATTTGTTTTTGGCCATGATCACACTTGTTGCAAAATAAGACATTGGCCCATCCTTTGCTCCAGTTATCAGAGTTTAGTACTAGAAGGTGTCTTGTTTTGCACACTTTGTACAAAATAATAAAATGCAGTACTACAGGATATTTCTTAACGTAGCTATTTATTAGCTAGCTATAACTGGCATGTTCACGTATAGCCGACCAGGATCAAATGGACGATGACCTAACCATTTGGGTGGTCTTAACCAATCATAGCACAGTATGATATGGCGGTGAAATGCATCCAATTAAAATTCAGTATTTTTACACTACAGAAGGGTATACTAAATCACAGGTATTCCCCTCTCAACAGTCCAAGAAGCTGGCAAAGACCTCACCTAACTCAGAGTTGTGCTCATCGGACTTGGAGTAACTGGTGATTCCACAACCTCCACAATATGATATTGAAACATTAGCTGATGTAGTCTGATTGAAAGGCAGTATTTCTCCCACCTGTTGACACCTGTGTGTTTTGTTCCCAGGTGGGTTGTTGTATGTGGTGTTCCAGGAGCTGTTCTCCTCCAGCCCCAACAAGGTCTACAGCAAAGCCTTCAACGAAGCCAGGTTACACCCAGAGGTGAGATTAGAACAATCACAGAAACATAACATCAACAAAACCATCTAGTCTTGGTCTGTATTTCAGTTTTATTAATTTATGCATTGACCTTTCGCAGGAATGTGTCTTGGAATACAGGAGCACTGAGTTAGACATTAAACATCAAAATGTCATTTGTCTTGTCTCCTTCTCTGCATCTGCACTGATCTGACAACACAGGTTAGGTTAAAGCAATATGGTGTGAAGCTGATTGCTCTTTTCTATCATCTTGTTAAACCACAGGTGATTGGAGTGTTTGGGGAGCCAATCAAGTGCTTTGGTGAGACGTCCCGTCGTGGTAGAAGACAGCGAGTTAAGTGAGAATTCACTTTTTTTTAACCAAGATTGTCTTTCTTCAGACACTAGGAATACAAAATGACCTCATTTAAAACAGACCGACTTTTGTAAGTGTGATAACTAGCATGTTTTCTTCAGTCATGTAGAGTATATGAAGGATGAACTAAAGTATATGAGGCTGAAGTTCTACATTGAAGGGAAAGAACCCTCAGGGAACGATGCACATGGAATCCAAAGAGGTTTAGACATACTATTAATGTAGTATTTTGTCTTTCTTTCATGTGTCAATAATCTGGTTTATTTGATTTTAACTCAATTTTCATCTTTAAGATTTGGCTAATATGCATAGAGGCTGTTAAAAAAATGTTTAACTTGCTTTTGTCCTCTTTTGACAGAACCCTGAAACTGGGAAGTTAGAGTTTCGCTACATCTTGGTGGAAGTAGACACCTACCCAAGGAGAACCATCGTCATCGTGGACAACAGATAAGATGGAGGCTGACTCTTTTACCAGTCTGAAAACGTGCTGGTGCAGGGAGTAAATTAATTTGTTGCTGAGTAATATTTGTGACACGATGTCTTCTCAACAGATGCCGATACGGTTTTACAGATTGTATCAGTTTAAACAAGAAAATAGCAGATGGCAATCGAGTCTATATCTCCCGATGTCTTGTTTAGTATTAGTTTTAATGTTGATAGCATTGTCACAGATATGTTGGGTGATTTTAGAAAAATGGGGTAAGAAGATGATTGTAAGCGAAACAGATCACTACAGCCAACGCTCAGGACAGTTTCTTTATTTTGAGACGAGAGGGAGCATGTTGGATGGTGCTTCTTTGAGGTGGCTGTTGCCTGCTGATTGCCATGCAGTGTTGAAGTTCCAGAGGATTAAAGGCATTTGTGAAAGAATTATACCCTAAACTGTTGCACAGATGCTATTTGTGTTTTGACACTCAAAAGTGAGAATGTAGCCTATTTTCTTGGTTGTGAGTATTAATCAGTACTAAACGGAGACACAAACCTGTCAAGAGGTCATTGGGATTTTGCTTAAGACGATTTGGTGTTAAAGTAAAAGTTGAGAAATGATTAGTCAACATTAACGAGTGTGCTCCTGTGATGAGATTTGACATCTCGCGAGCTAAATATTACATTTATACCCCTTGGAATTTAAATGTCACGTTTTGCAATTGTGTTCCCCACCTTCAAGTGTATTGGAGAAAGAAATGACATTTTATTTAATATAATCAATTTATTAAAAGTGTATCTCTTTGATTTTTGTGTGTATGGACACCAGATGGTGACATTTTCACAGGCCTGCCCACATTTCCAGTCAGATGCTCACATTTGTCAGTCCTATTCCAATAATAATAATAATATAATAATATATGCCATTTAGCAGACGCTTTTATCCAAAGCGACTTACAGTCATGTGTGCATACATTCTACGTATGGGTGGTCCCGGGGATCGAACCCACTACCCTGGCGTTGTTACCAACTGAGCTACAGAAGGACCACACAATAAATGAAGGATTACTTTATCAAAAGCATAAGTGAATGTAGGTATATGTGCTATACCTCTGCCAAGATGGCAGCATGTCAAGTCGTTTGTCTGTGACTAGTACATTTTAACCTACTAATAACCTATTTGTTTATGGTGGAGTAACTTCCTTGTTGTGTAGTGCAAACTATTTTGTCTTTGCTAGTGTAAAGATCATTGGTCTCAACTCGAATCTTCATTACTTGAAGTTGATCAAAGTGACCCTATCTCTGGCTGGCCTGAGTTCCTCCTTCGTCTGCGGAGTGTCTCGTCCAACCAAGCTGCTCCTTTCTGCTCTTCGCCTGGCTGTCAGAGGCAGCTCAACAATCCCCAACCCGTTCTCTCGATCGACCTCAACACCCAATCTACTCACACGCGCAAACACTCACATTCAGACTCATACATACACGCAGTCCCTCTCTCCCCTTACCTTCGTTGGCCTCTTTTTTTATTTTTTTTTATACATTTGTCAGAGAAAATGACAATTTTCGTGGTATTGCTATGTGCACTGACTTTACTGAACTCAGGGAAAACGAACATTGTCGCTGGGTGAGGACATCTGACAAAGTGCTCTCCCGTCCATTAGACATTTTGTCTGCAGGAACTCGCTCTTTTTCACTCGGTCCACTCGTCCAAATGCCGACGTATTTGTGGCATGATGTGAACAGTATGATTTTGAGTCACTTACCAAAGTCGAATGGTTTTAAATGACTGTTTTGTATTGTCTGGAAACTCACTTGTAGAATTTGCTTGCAGTAGGTCTCTTAAAAAAAAGAGACGCTGTGCTTGGTTATTAAACAGAGATGCCCAGTTAGTCTTCTTTTGTTGATATCAGGGAACGTGCAACCTAACCCTGGCCCTGATATGCAATGTCTCCAAACCCCCTCTGATTTTAAATCAAGATCTGGTTTTGGTATTTTTCATTTAAATGTACGCAGCCTGTTGTCAAAAATTGTTTCAGATCATCCACCCTGTGTGGATGATTTGGGCTAAATCAACTGATGCTGATGTAATTGGTGTTTTCTGAAACCTGGCTCAGCAAGTCTGTATTTGATAAGGATATTTGTATAAGTAGTTACAATGTTTATCACACTGATTGGGTTAAGAAAGGTGGGGGAGTGGCTATACATGTAAAAACTAAATTCCCTGTAAGTGTTGCAAAGTCTGAAACTATTTGTAAACAGTTGGAATTTCTTGCTTTGAATATTGAGGTTTCAAAGAGCCTCTCTATAACTGTGATTGGCTGTTATAGACCCCCCTCTGCTCTCTATAACTGTGATTGGCTGGTATAGACCCCCCTCTGCTCTCTATAACTGTGATTAGCTCTTATAGACCCCCCTCTGCTCTCTATAACTGTGATTGGCTCTTATAGACCCCCCTCTGCTCTCTATAACTGTGATTGGCTCTTATAGACCCCCCTCTGCTCTCTATAACTGTGATTGGCTGTTATAGACCCCCCTCTGCTCTCTATAACTGTGATTGGCTCTTATAGACCCCCCTCTGCTCTCTATAACTGTGATTGGCTCTTAGACCCCCTCTGCTCTCTATAACTGTGATTGGCTGTTATAGACCCCCTCTGCTCTCTATAACTGTGATTGGCTGTTAGACCCCCCTCTGCTCTCTATAACTGTGATTGGCTGTTATAGACCCCCCTCTGCTCTCTATAACTGTGATTGGCTGTTATAGACCCCCCTCTGCTCTCGACGATGCATTTTCTTCTTTGACACACCTCATGTCTAAACTTCTTTACAGTGAAATGATCTTGACTGGTGATCTCAACTGGTGTTGGTTAAAGCCTGTGTCTGATGATTTAAAAATGTTTTGGAATTCTATGAATCTTACTCAGTTGATTAACTCACCCACTCGCCCAAATCTTAAATGCCCAGATAGATCTACCCTGATTGATTTGATATTGACAAATGTTCCACATAAATATTCTGCGGTTGGTGTTTTTTGGAATGATTTAAGTGACCATTGTGCTGTTGTTGCTGTTAGAAATACTAAGGTTCCTAAGACAAACCCACGTTTTATTCCTAAGAGAAATTTGAAGTGTTTTTAATGAGCAGGCTTTCTTTCATGGTTTGTTTTATTTTGACTGGAGCTAGATTGAGTTTATCCCTGATGTGGAAACTGCCTGGAAATATTTTCATGATGTTTTATTCCAAATAACAAACATGCCCCATTCCGCAGGTTCAGGGTTAAAGGGCGGGATAATCCATGGTTTTCTTCTGAGCTGTTTTGTATTTTTCAAGGCCGTAATCTAGCCTGGGCTAAAGCAATGAAATCATGTTCTGATGCTGATTGGCTTATGTTTAGGCAGTTACGAAACAAGTGTTCTTTTCTTCTCAGGAAGGCCAAGTGAGTATTTTATGTCTGTTACCACTGAATGACTGATAACCTGAATGACCCTAGAAAGTTTTGGAAGGCTATTAAGTCTATGTCTGGTAACAGTAATGTTAATGAATTACCGTCATGTGTTTTGAAGGACTCTGTTGCTGTATATGACAACTGAAATGCTGAATTGTTTCAATGAGCACTTTGTATCATCTGGTAGGCTGTTTGATTCAGTGTCCTCTGTCTCTGCAACCCTGTGTGGATGAACCAGTGAGAGCTGGTCAAACTTTTAGCTTTTTGCCATTCTCAGTGCAGGTGGTACATAAAGCCCTAAAGCCCTGAAATCCTTAGATCAGAGAAAGCCTGCAGATCCTGATCTTTTGGATCCCTGCTTTTTAAATCTGGCAGCTGATTTCATAGCTGAACCACTTACATCTCTGTTCAATCTAACCCTGGAATGTAAATGCAATTCCAAAGATCAGCATTTGTCCTACCACATTTAAATGGGGGAGATCCAGCTATTTTAAATAATTATAGACCAATCTCAAAGCTGTCACCCCTAGTGAAAATACTTGAAACCCTTGTGAGTGAACAGCTAAAAGAGGTTTTATTTACTAACTCTATTTTATCAATGTACCAATCGGGCTTCAGGAAGAAGCATAGCACAATTACAGCAGCCTTGAAGGTTTTAAATGATATCAATAAAGCCCTTGACAAAATATAGCACGGTGTCTCACTTGTATTGATCTCTAAGGCTTTTGATACAGTTGATCATGCTATACTAAGGTAGAGATTGTCGAGTGTAGGTCTTTCGGAGCATGCAGTTGCATGGTTTGCTAACTATCTCTCTGATAGAACTCAGTGCACTCAATTTGATGGGCTTATGTCTGTTAAATTGTCTGTCTTTAATGGTGTGCCCCAAGGCTCTGTTCTTGGTCCTCTCTTATTCACTATTTATATAAATTATTTGACCAAATGTCCAAAATGCGCAACTTCATGTTTATGCTGATGACACTGTTATTTACTGTTGTGCCTCGTCTCTTACAAAAGCTTTCCAGAACATGCAAACTGCTTTTTATACTGTTCAACATGCCTTGTCTCAATTGAAGCTTATCCTCAATACTGACAAAACAAGAAATAGACCTCTGAACCTTTCACCTATTACTACCTGTCAGGGCAAGGATATTGAGATTGTAACCTCATATAAATATCTTGGAATTTGAATTGATGACGGCCTCTTTTAAATTGCATATTCAACAACTTACAAAACAATTGAAGCTGAAATTGGATTTTATTTTAGGAATAAGGCCTGTTTTTCTTTTGAAGCCAGAAGGAGGCTAGTATCAGCTACATTTATGTCTTTACTAGACTATGGGGATATTTTATATATGAATGCTTCCACTCAGTGTTTCAGATCAATTGACAGTCTTTACTATGGCACTTTGAGATTTATTTTAAACTGCAAAACCCTTACGCACTGCACTTTGTATACCAGGGTTGGCTGGCCTTCTCTAGTCACTCGTAGGCTCAGTCATTGGTATACTTTTATTTACAAAGCCATTTTGGGTTTACTACCTTTTTATTTGTGCAGTTTTATTGTTCAGAAATGTGGTGGGTACTCTCTTCGTTCGCTGGACTTTGTCCTGCTAACTGTTCCAAATGTCCCAACTGAATTTGGTAAAAGGGCTTTTATGTCCTCTGCGCCATCGTCTTGGAACACCTTACAAAATACTTTTAAACTGGAAAAACTTGTCTCGATTGGTGTTTTTCAATCACTGATGATGATTTTGAGACTGATTCCCTGACCTGTCAATGTTTTTAATATGCTGTTTTTGATTTTGTTATACTCTTGTGAATTCTATGGTTTTTACTAGTTTACTTGTAGTTTTTCATGTTGTTTGTCTGTCATTTTTTGTAATGACTTAGGCAGCACTATCTTGGCCAGGACGCTCTTTAAAAATAGATTTTAAATCTCAATTCCTGGTTAAATAAAGGTAAAATCAAAAGAGGTCTGATCTTTTTGACACAGGCAGTAGTGTGCTTCCCCTGTATTTGCTGTGTCAAGTCAGTGCTCCAGGTGTCTGTGTTTTTATAATTTATAATTTTACAATTTATAATTTTATAAACATAATAGTGGAGATGACTGTTCAGGGCCATATAACGTAAATTACACCTTGATAGTTGTGGCAACTAGGCCACTCCACATGTAACCCATAAACCAATCAACAAACAGTCTAACGGCTTCTAGGCTGTGGACAGAACAGAAGTAAAAATAACAGTTAAGTTTTGTGCTTTGAGGAAAATTCCACATATTTTCCCATTTCAAATGAAAGCCAAAGGTCAATGGCAATGAAGATTATCAACTGTTAATCTTAATTTCAAGTCATAAAATGCTGTCTCTGGTTTATATAATATTTTTATTTTATTTCACCATTATTTAACCAGGTAGGCTAGTTGAGAACAAGTTCTCATTTACAACTGTGACCTGGCCAAGATAAAGCATAGCGGTGTGAACAGATAACAACACAGAGTTACACATGGAGTAAACGATTAACAAGTCAATAACACAGTAGAAAAAAAAGAGTCTATATACATTGTGTGCAAAAGGCAGGAGGTAGGACAATAATTACAATTTAGCAGATTAAAACTGGAGTGATAAGTGATCATATGGTCATGTGCAGGTAGAGATACTGGTGTGCAAAAGAGCAGAAAAGTAAACAAATAAAAACAGTATGGGGATGAGGAAGGTGAATTGGGTGGGCTATTTACCAATGGACTATGTACAGCTGCAGCGATTGGTTAGCTGCTCAGATAGCAGATGTTTAAAGTTAGTGAGGGAGATAAAAGTCTCCAATCTCAGCGATTTTTGCAATTCGTTCCAGTCGCAGGCAGCAGAGAACTGGAAGGAAAGGCGGCCAAATGAGGTGTTGGCTTTAGGGATGATCAGTGAGATACACCTGCTGGAGCGCGTGCTACGGGTGGGTGTTGCCATCGTGACCAGTGAACTGAGATAAGGCGGAGCTTTACCTAGCATGGACTTGTAGATGACCTGGAGCCAGTGGGTCTGGCGATGAATTTGTAGCGAGGGCCAGCCGACTAGAGCATACAGGTCGCAGTGGTGGATGGTATAAGGTGCTTTAGTAACAAAACGGATGGCACTGCATCCAGACTGCATCCATGGCACTGCATCCAAACTGCATCCAATTTGCTGAGTAGAGTATTGGAAGCTATTTTGTAGATGACATCGCCGAAGTCGCGGATCGGTAGGATAGTCAGTTTTACTAGGGTAAGTTTGGCGACGTGAGTGAAGGAGGCATTGTTGCGAAATAGAAAGCCAATTCTAGATTGGATTTTAGATTGGAGATGTTTGATATGAGTCTGGAGAGTTTACAGTCTAGTCAGACACTTAGGTACTTATAGATGTCCACTTATTCTAGGTCGGAACCATCCAGGGTGATGCTAGTTGGGCGTGAGGGTGCAGGCAGCGAACGGTTGAAAAGCATGCATTTGGTTTTACTAGCGTTTAAGAGCAGTTGGAGGCCACGGAAGGAGTGTTGTAATGGCATTGAAGCTCGTTTGGAGGTTAGATAACACAGTGTCCAAGGAAGGGCCAGAAGTATACAGAATGGTGTCATCTGCGTAGAGGTGAATCAGGGAATCGCCCGCAGCAAGAGCAACATCATTGATATATAAAGAGAAAAGAGTCGGTCCGAGTATTGAACCCTGTGGCACCCCCATAGAGACTGCCAGAGGACCGGACAGCATGCCCTCCGATTTGACGCACTGAACTCTGTCTGCAAAGTAGTTGGTGAACCAGGCATGGCAGTCATTAGAAAAACCGAGGCTATTGAGTCTGCCGGTAAGAATATGATGATTGACAGAGTCGAAAGCTCTGGCCAGGTCGATGAAGACGGCTGCACAAGTACTGTCTTTTATTGATGGCGGTTATATCGTTTAGTACCTTGAGCGTGGCTGAGGTGCACCCGTGACCGGCTCGGAAACCAGATTGTACAGCGGAGAAGGTACGGTGGGATTCGAGATGGTCAGTGATCTGTTTGTGGACTTGGCTTTCAAAGACCTTAGATAGGCAGGGCAGGATGGATATAGGTATGTAACAGTTTGGGTCCAGGGTGTCTCCCTGGTGGTGTTGGTTTATCACAGTCCATCTGAGTCATTAACTGAAAACCATTACTTAAATCCTTCTCAGTCGAGGCAAAGCAAGTGGACCTTTTTTGAAATATCTATTTACTTAATAGATCACATGCTTTCACGTTTGTTTTTTCTTATGGTCGTAATTGAAGCTACAATTAAGTGTTTGGAATTTATATATTTTTTTACTAACCAAGGTGGCCAACAAGAAGAAGCCAAAAGGGTGTGGTAGGAATTTCATAGGCACTCTTTATGTTGTACGTCATTTTCATTTGACTTAAATATTAAGCTTTGTTCATTTTAACTATTGATCACATTGCAGAGTTTTCTAAAAGAAAAACACAGCCTATATAACTTAAGTGTTTAGAACTGTTATTGGCAGATATCTGCTCTTCCTCTGTCGTTGTAGTGCTAGTGAAATAGAACAGTCTAGATTTATTGGAGTGCATTCTCAAAACTCTTCCCTACTTCCTCCTCCCTATAGACCTCCTCCCTATAGACATGTCATCTGACCATAGCACAGGTTCCAATCCAAGTGGCCAGAAAAAAACGAAAAAGGCAAGGCATGGCTGAATAGATGATAATCACATCATATGCTAGCAGGGATACAGAAGCTTGCAGCCCACGTGAAGACTTTCCAGTATTAATGGCAAAATACTCCTTACTTACACCATTGCCACCTACGCTGAGTAAGAACCTTCCTACCAAATACAAGGTAGTGTTACCATATGGAGCGTTACCATTGACATCCTAGCATGGTAGCACCCGGGAGTCGAGATAAGCTCCCGGACGTTGTCAACGTGGTGCACCACCTGAGAAAGCGAAGGGATGACGGATCTCCGCGGACAACATGACGGATCTCAAGCGGATCAACATGAGAATCTACAGACATGTTGTATGGAAAGAAAGAGAATGGGGAAATAACTAGTCAGAAGCCAAGGAGTCCAGCTCTCACTCCAGAAGATGCTGCTGCAAGAGAGCATAGTGAAGAATGGAAGAGAGAATATTTCAGCAGAACTTTTGCATTTATCAATGGAAAGCAGATCGATTGCCAAGACTTTAAGTGAATGTCTCAATCTGACATGAGAGCACTGAATGACTTGAAAAATCTGTGCTCAGGTATATAGCTGACTTGAAATCAATGTGGTTCTCCACTTTCTAAGTCAAATGAAAATGCTAAGAGTTAACTAAATTACTCTTGAGTAATAAGTCGATCATTTTTACAATCACCCAGTTTTATATTACCAGATTTGTAAATGTGAAAACGTGTTCATCATCTTGATCACGACTACCTTGGGTAATGTTTGTCCAGTTCTTTCTCTAAGCTCAGGTTTCCTTACTGGCTTATTTTACTTATATATAACTAGGCAAGTCAGTTAAGAACAAATTCGTAATTACAATGACGGCCTACCCCGGCCAAATGCTGGGCCAATTGTGTACCGCCATATGGGACTCCCAATCACGGCCAGTTGTGATACAGCCTGGAATCGAACCAGGGTCTGTAGTAACACCTCTAGCACCCCCCCCCAAATTGTTTTTATAAAATCCACAAGTATTTTTCATTATCTTCCTGGTTTATCGGGAGTAAATTTTCAAATAGTCCCTCTCAAAGAGATGACATCTTTCATTACAGGAAGGCTATTTTCCACACCGTTACAAGCGACGTCAAAGGTAGTGGGTGTGGTATGTAGTGACGCAATGCTATTGACGTTCCATGTGGGGCGTTTCTTGTTGTAACTTCAGTCTGCAGCTCGAGCTTCGCCCCCTAACCTCATTGCTGACCAGCACAGCGCTCAAACGTGAGTAGCAGTCAAGGTAGGATGGTGAAACAAATGGATAAATAAAGTGCAGTTTTTTTTTAGTTTTTTTGTTTTACTTTCGGGCTTCTAACTAAGTTTAAATTCTGATTTGTTTTGGGGGAGGGGAACGATTATACACGACAGAAATTGACAGGTAGTTGGATTACCTCTCGGCATGAGGATAACATCAAACGGTGTTTGATTAAATCGTTGATGCTAAGCTAGCTGGCTCACATGAGCTGTAAACCACACAGGCGGCTAAAGGAAAACAACAAGGCTTGGCTAGCCGTTTCTGGATGATATAACGTTAGCTAGCTACATTACTTGGTTGACACGGTAAGTTGTTAGTTATAATTTAGCCATAAATACTTCAACCAGATTATTGTCATTGTCTTTTTAATATAGCTAACGTTACCATTGGTTTAACTAAATAGCTGGTTAGCTACGTTTTAGTAGCTAACTGACCATAACTAGCTACCCTTTTCTTGTAAGAAGTGTTTGCTAACTAACAGTTAGCTGCTCTTTTAGATTGGAAATGCAACACTTACTGTAACTAGCTGACGTCTAGGCTGATTTTGATATCTAAAACTAGCTAGTTTCCAAGCTGGCAGTCTTTTTTTTTATACTGTAGTTAACAGTTAACTAGAATTGAGTAGCTAGTTCATTATATCCCTTCTTACATAGTTGTTTATTCCGCTCGTTATAAGCGCTTAAACGACTTAAGCTATTAAAGCGAAACCAACTTGTAAATGTGCAGACCGTCTCAATTTATATAGCTTGAGAAAATATTTGTTATACTTTTGTTTTTGTACTACAGCGATATTTAAATGAACTCCCAATACATTTGGATGGATTTACATGGGCAGAAATCGGGGAAATGTGGTCTCTTCTGTCAATGTAGTTAACAAACCAACGATGAGATGTTCAGACTGACCCAACGTAGATGGCTTGTGTTTATACTTTTGATAACATTTTATACTTTTTTTTTTATCTATAGCAATTTTAAATATTAATAAAACCTCCGTAGTCTTTAATGGGAAATATTTTGATTTGTCACTGCTCTTCTTACACTGTTTAAACTATCTACGCAAAACTAACCCTTTATGTTTATGTGACCCAATTTAGAGAGCTTGCATTCAGATTTAAAATATTTATATATATATATTTTTAATTAGAACCATTTTAAAATATGCATAAATTAACATGGGTTTGAATTAGGAACAGTCATAGTGGTAGCTATGTAACTAACTACTCCTTGGCCAATTACGCTATAAGACCAATTTTAAAACATTCAGGCAATCCTAACTTCAAATTCTTCAAGATCTTTATCAACTATAATTGTACAAATTAGCGTAAAGTATCCAACCCACAGTAACTCTTAAACCATTCATTGTAGAGACACCAAACCAACTTTCAAATGCTCAGGCTATCCTAAATTGTAATTATTTCAAACTTCTATCAACTATAATTATACATATTTACGTAACATTAATCAGCAACAGTAACTCTGAAGCTGTTCAAGCTAGAGATACTAAACCAACTTCCTCATGTTCAGGCTATCCTAACTTTGATCAGCTATAACTATACAAATGTTAATTAATTTGTATAAATAACTCACCACAGTAACTCTTGAACTATTCAAACTAGAGACACCAAACCCACTTTCACATGTTGGTTGGTTTTTTCTAGTTTTCTAATAGATGTTGGATTTGTTTCTCACCCTGAAAGTAGTGCAAAGGCCAGGAGAAACTAATCCATGGTTCACTTTGCTTTACACAGCTGCTACAAACGTCAGCTAACTTTAGCTAACAATCAATGGGGGGTGTGAGTGTGTTTTTATTTTAAAATGGCTAAATCACCTTTAAGTGATTGGAATTGATTTCAGGAGATTTGAACTTTTTTTTTGTTACATGCTCACAATCCCAAATCTCTTCCATTGATTTTTAGCTTATGGTGCCTAAAATGTAGCTAATGTTTATAGTGTCTGTTTAAGGAACCACACTACTTTCAGGATTAGGAAGTTGTAAATAGTGAACTACTTCTTTTTAACTGGTTATGCTTTCAGTTGTTGACAGGCAAGCTATCTACATGGATTATGAAGCTAACATTAAATTTGTTGTTTAGGGGAACTATCTAAATAACAGCCTGTAGTTTGAAGTGCCTCTTCTGAGAGTTAAGGGTGTTTACAGCCACATAATATGTATTTCATCGGATGTTGAACTGTTGCTCACATTGTGCCACATGTCTCTTGCAGATCAAAGGGGACTCGTTTATTCTTCAGAGGTGAGAGGTAGTCATGGACAAAGTGGAGTTTTTATTCAAATGTATTTCGTCGTGGTTTACAGTAAACCATTTATCTCAGCCATCTTATTTCAGAATAACACATACTGGGCTGTGCTTCAAATGTCTAAACATGACTTTGGTTTTGTGTTTCAGGCACCGTCGTTTTGTGACCATGATCTGATGCCTAGTGATCTCAATATGGAGTTGTACTGGTACATGTAAGGAACTTTTAATTCTTCTTTTCACTTTCATACACTTGACTCTGTGTTTTGAACAATGTTGAGATCAACATAAGACATTCTTTGCTGCTACTGTTTATCTCTCTCTTCCAGAGTGGTCATCATATTCATCGTCATCAAGATCTTCTTCTATGTGTGCTGGTACCGCTCGCGTCAGAGACAACTGGCCGCGTACCTCAACAACCCTCGTAATTCGCAGATAGTTATCGTGGGAGGGAGGGCCTACCTGCATCAGATGTGTGAGAGACAGAATGTAAGTAGCAAAGACAGACCACAAAACACAGGCTAAGCTGATATTCAAATGCAATGACATGATTTGGCAACCAATTTTAGTTTTTGTAGGGTTGGCGCTCACCCTGTCTGAGGGTTGGCGCTCACCCTGTCTGAGGGTTGGCGCTCACCCTGTCTGAGGGTTGGCGCTCACCCTGTCTGAGGGTTGGCGCTCACCCTGTCTGAGGGTTGGCGCTCACCCTGTCTGAGGGTTGGCGCTCACCCTGTCTGAGGGTTGGCGCTCACCCTGTCTGAGGGTTGGCGCTCACCCTGTCTGAGGGTTGGCGCTCACCCTGTCTGAGGGTTGGCGCTCACCCTGTCTGAGGGTTGGCGCTCACCCTGTCTGAGGGTTGGCGCTCACCCTGTCTGAGGGTTGGCGCTCACCCTGTCTGAGGGTTGGCGCTCACCCTGTCTGAGGGTTGGCGCTCACCCTGTCTGAGGGTTGGCGCTCACCCTGTCTGAGGGTTGGCGCTCACCCTGTCTGAGGCCTAAATTTAACAACCGCCACCTGCCAAATGTGTGTAGATTTTGGCATTGGCAGGTAAGATGTCTATTTCACCAGCATTGTTGGCGGGTGTTCAGGGCACCTCACTGGGAGCCTTTCACTCACATTTATGAATAAAAATAGTCAAGTATGATCACATGTAAAATAAATGTTGCTGTTTTCAAAGTAATTATGCCGTTTTTTTTTAAATAGTTGGTAAATCAATCACACGTGGTCGAAGAATTATAAATCCTACATAGCATACTCCATCCCATGCTGTAACACTGCCTGGCTGGGGGCTGTGCGCACCTGAAGAGCTGAGTGAAAGATACATTTTTAGAAGCGCTGTGCACAGGCATAAACTTTTATCTAATTTACTTGAAACGAAAGTCTACTGAAGTGAGACTTTGTCCTTGTGTTTCTTGGCTATTTGCATTGTTTTGTTCACAAGCCAGGTTGTGTTTCTATGTTTGACTTTCAACTGCTAGAGAAGAGAAGACCACGCTTCTACTAGGCAGACTTAATCTCACAGGCACAAACATGACTCCAGTTGTGCTGCTATGGTAACCTCCCGCCCTTAAAGGGGTAGGTGAAAATTTGTCTCATCTGTGATATTTTGGTTAAAAAACTGGTATAATAAATATAGTTAATATACCACATTAGTTACTTCTTGCTAGTACTACATTTGATTGTTTTAGAAACATTACAACGCATGTTTTTGCCTAGTTAAATAAAGGTTCAATAAAATAATGTTGATATAATTTCTGGCTAAAAATATTTTGTCTGGTAAAAAAACATGAGTGGCTGGTAGATTGTTAAATGGACCAAAACTTTTGGCTCTCAGGCCCACATTGTGAGAAAATAAATGGGGAAGTAGCCCTGCTGTTTCGGGTTATTCTGAGACTCACATTGTTTTTGCTCAGTCATGCACAAGGACGCATGTCCTATAGACCCTGGTTCCAGTCATGCACAAGGAAGCATGTCCTATAGACCCTGGTTCCAGTCATGCACCAGGAAGCATGTCCTATAGGCTCTGGTTCCAGTCATGCACAAGGAAGCATGTCCTATAGACCCTGGTTCCAGTCATGCACAAGGAAGCATGTCCTATAGACCTTGGTTCTAGTCATGCACAGGGAAGCATGTCCCATAGACTCTGGTTCAGGGAAGCATGTCCTATAGACTCTGGTTCTAGTCAGGGAAGCATGTCCTATAGACTCTGGTTCTGGTCAGGGAAGCATGTCCTATAGACTAGTTCTAGTCGTGCACAGAGAAGCATGTCCCATAGACTCTAGTTCTAGTCGTTCACAGGGAAGCATGTCCCATAGACTCTGGTTCTAGTCAGGGAAGCATGTCCCATAGACTCTAGTTCTAGTCAGGGAAGCATGTCCCATAGACTCTGGTTCTAGTCAGGGAAGCATGTCCCATAGACTCTGGTTCTAGTCAGGGAAGCATGTCCCATAGACTCTGGTTCTAGTCAGGGAAGCATGTCCTATAGACTCTGGTTCTAGTCAGGGAAGCATGTCCTATAGACTCTGGTTCTAGTCAGGGAAGCATGTCCTATAGATTCTGGTTCTAGTCAGGGAAGCATGTCCTATAGACTCTGGTTCTAGTCAGGGAAGCATGTCCTATAGACTCTGGTTCTAGTCATGGAAGCATGTCCTATAGACTCTGGTTCTAGTCATGGAAGCATGTCCTATAGACTCTGGTTCTAGTCAGGGAAGCATGTCCTATAGACTCTGGTTCTAGTCAGGGAAGCATGTCCTATAGACTCTGGTTCTAGTCAGGGAAGCAGGTCCTATAGATTCTGGTTCTAGTCAGGGAAGCAGGTCCTATAGACTCTGGTTCTAGTCAGGGAAGCAGGTCCTATAGAATCTGGTTCTAGTCAGGGAAGCAGGTCCCATAGACTCTGGTTCTAGTCATGGAAGCAGGTCCCATAGACTCTGGTTCTAGTCAGGGAAGCAGGTCCCATAGACTCTGGTTCTAGTCATGGAAGCAGGTCCCATAGACTCTGGTTCTAGTCAGGGAAGCAGGTCCCATAGACTCTGGTTCTAGTCGTGCACAGGGAAGCATGTCCCATAGACTCTGGTTCTAGGGAAGCATGTCCTATAGACTCTGGTTCTAGTCAGGGAAGCATGTCCCATAGACTCTGGTTCTAGTCAGGGAAGCATGTCCTATAGACTCTGGTTCTAGTCAGGGAAGCATGTCCTATAGACTCTGGTTCTAGTCAGGGAAGCATGTCCCATAGACTCTGGTTCTAGTCAGGGAAGCATGTCCCATAGACTCTGGTTCTAGTCAGGGAAGCATGTCCCATAGACTCTGGTTCTAGTCAGGGAAACAGGTCCCATAGACTCTGGTTCTAGTCAGGGAAGCAGGTCCCATAGACTCTGGTTCTAGTCAGGGAAGCAGGTCCCATAGAGTCTGGTTCTAGTCAGGGAAGCAGGTCCCATAGACTCTGGTTCTAGTCAGGGAAGCAGGTCCCATAGACTCTGGTTCGAAGAGTCCCATAAGGTTGCCCTTTCAGTGGTGTGTGTCAGTGTGTGGGGGAAGAGTTATTTGCTTTCCTTGCTGCTTGGTGGTTAGATGAGTCACTTTCCACAGTGAATGACTGACTAAGAATGGGATGCTTTCTCACTGTCGATTACTCAACTTCCCACCCGTCCTGTGGTTAACAGCAGTCCCGTGGGCGTGGTGTGTGCACGTAACACACGGACTTGCTTTTTGAGGATTCGGCAAAAAAATATATAACTCTTTCACAAAAAAAATTACCCATAAATTGCATTGTGGGTTGAATGCTTTAACAACACATAGTAAAATAACTAAAGATGGTCACTGATTATCTCTTATTAGTCTCTAGCTATCATTTATTCACATTCATTTACTTAAATATTTTGTTTGTGTTTTGGTGACCTTTATTATTTCATAAATAAAATCCCAATGATGGTAGACTGTCCATTTCTGCATATCACTTATTAATAAACCATCCTTTATTCACAGTACTTTAATATTATATTGCAGTTGAGGTCTGTTATTTATATATATATATGCATTTATAACTTATTATTTAATTCCAAGTCTTCTAATCTCTGCTCTGGCAGTAGCAGCCAGCCATCCATCTCTGTGGTCCCTAAAGAGTCATCCTATTTATGCTGAATAACAACTATCAACTATCAATCAAAAAAATCCTAGTGCTCCTCTCGTGTGCCACTCGATCTGTCCCGCCCTCTGGGTCGTCACTAGTTACCACAGGTACAAAGTCGTAAACCCCGCCCATTTCTACAATTTATCTTCTTAAAAATGTATTATAAAACCTTACCTTTAACCACACTGCTAACTTTATATTAAGACCAAAAGGCTAATATTTGTTCAAGAATTCTTACGATATAGCCAATGTTGACTTTGTAGCTGTGATATCTCGTAGAAACCCCTTAATCTCATTGTCTGTCTGCCAGCCCCACAGGCTTGCCTGGGCAAGAACCATTGAACAGGCATCTATAGGAACAATGGATTGCTGCCATTATAGTTAAATACCACTTTTTCTGCACTTAACTTTGGTGTAAACTACAATTTCCTACAACATCCTATAGTTTATTCTTTATTTGATTCACTCTAGAGAAACGGCGTGGTAAGCACAGAAGAAACTAAACGGAATTCAAATAATTCAACTGACGTCAGTGAATTAGTTATTAAAAATAAATAAAAGACATTTCGGCAATAGCTCAGCACTCGTATATGCGCATGTATGTGGTTATCAGTAATTGTTTGTGTGCGCTTATAGTACCAGTCAAAGGTTTGGACACACCTACTCATTCAAGGGTTCTCCTTTATTTTTGCTGTTTTCTACATTGTAGAATAATAGTGAAGACATCAAAACTATTAAATAACACATATGGAATCATGTAGTAAACAAAAAAAGTGTTAAACAAATCTAAATATATTTTATTTTTGAGGCTTCAAAGTAGCCAGCCTTGATGACATCTTTGCACACTCTTGGCATTCTCTCAACCAGCTTCAGCTGGAATGCTTTTCCAACAGTGTTGGAGTTCCCACATATGCCTAGCACTTGTTGGCTGCTTTTGCTTCACTCTGCAGTCCAACTCATCCCAAACCATATCAATTTGGTTGGTGGATTGTGGTGGACAGGTCATCTGATGCAGCACTCCATCACTCTCCTTCTTGGTCAAATAGGTAAAATTGTTGAAAAACAAATGATAGTCCCACTAAGTGCAAACCATATGGGATGGCGTATTGCTGCAGAATGCTGTAGTAACCATGCTGGTTAAATGTGCCTTGAATTCTAAATAAATCACTGACTGTCACCAGCAAAGCACCCCCACACCACCTCCTCCATGCTTCACAGTGGGATCCACACATGCAGAGATCATCTGTTCACCTACTCTGCATCTCACAAAGACACTGCGGTTGGAACAAAAAATCTCAAATGTGGACCCACCAGACCAAAGGTTTCCACAGGTCTAATGTCCATTGCTCGTGTTTCTTGGCCCAAGCAAGTTTCTTCTTATTGATGTCCTTTAGTAGTGTTTTTTTGCAGCAGCAGCAGCAATTTGACCATGAAGGCCTGATTTACGTAGTCTCTGAACAGTTGATGTTGAGATTAGAGGTCGACCGATTAATCGGAATGGCCAATTCATTAGGGCCGATTTCAAGTTTTCATAACAATCGGAAATCTGTATTTTTTTTAAATGTATATACCTTTATTTAACTAGGCAAGTCGGTTAAGAACACATTCTTATTATCAATGGCGGCCAAGGAACGGTGGGTTAACAGCCTCGTTCAGGGGCAGAACGACAGATTTTCACCTTGTCAGCTTGGGGGATCCAATCTTGCAACCTTACAGTTAACTAGTCCATCGCAATAACGACTTGCCTCTCTCATTGCACTCCACAAGGAGACTGCCTGTTACGCGACTGCAGTAAGCCAAGGTAAGTTGCTAGCTAGCATTAAACGTATCTTATAAACAATCAATCATAATCACTAGTTGACTACACATGGTTGATGATATTATCTAGCGTGTCCTGCGTTGCATATAATCTGACTGAGCGGTGGTAGGCAGAAGCAGGCGCATAAACATGAATTAGAACTGCACTTTCGTGCATTTTGCCAGCAGCTCTTTGTTGTGCGTCAAGCACTGCACTGTTTTTGACTTCAACTCCCGAGATGAGGTGGGTGTAACCGAAGTGAAATGGCTAGCTAGTTGGCGCGCGCTAATAGCATTTAAAACGTCACTTGCTCTGAACCTTCTAATAGTTGTTCCCCTTGCTCTGCATGTGTAACGCTGCTTCGATGATGGCTGTTGTCGTTGTGTTGCTGGTTCGAGCCCAGGGAGGAGCGAGGAGAGGGACGGAAGCTATACTGTTACACTGGCAATACTAAAGTGCCTATAAGAACATCCAATAGTCAAAGGTTAATGAAATACAAATGGTAAAATGGTATAGATGGAAATAGGCCTATAATAACTACAACTTAAAACTTCTTACCTGGGAATATTGAAGACTCATGTTAAAAGGAACCACCAGCTTTCAAATGTTCTCATGTTCTGAGCATGGAACTGAAATGTTAACTTTCTTACATTTACTTTCTTCTCCAACACGTTGTTTTTGCATTATTTAAACCAGATTGAACATGTTTCATTATTTACTTGATGCTAAAAAAATATATTGATGTATTATATTAAGTTAAAATAAGTGTTCATTTAGTATCGTTGTAATTGTCATTATTACAAATAAATTAATGGTCGATTTAATCGGTATCGGCTAGTTTTGAGCCTCCAATAATCTGTATCGGGCGTTAAATTCATAATCGGTCAACTTCTAGTTGAGATGTCTGTTACTTGAACTCTGAACCATTTATTCTGGCTTCAATTTCTGAGGCTGGTAACTCTGAACCTATCCTCTACAGCAGCGGGAACTGGGTTTTCCATTCCTGTGGCCGTCCTCATCAGAGACAGTTTCATCATAGCGCTTGATGTTTTTGTCAACTACAAGAAACTTTCAAAGTTCTTGAAATGTTCTGTATTGACTGACCTTCATGTCTTAAAGTAATGATGGACTGGTGTTTCTCTTTGCTTATTTGATCTGTTCTTGCCATAATATGGACTTGGTCTTTTACCAAATAGGGCTGTCTTCTGTATACCAACCCTACCTTGTCACAACACAACTGATAGGCTCAAACACATTAAGAAGGAAAGGATATCCACAAATTAACTTTCAACAAGGCACACTTGTTAATTGAAATACATTCCTGGTGACTACATCATGAAGCTGGTTGAGAGAATGCAAAGCTGTCAAGGCAAAGGGAGGCTACTTTGAAAAATCTCAAATATAAAATATATTTTTTATTTGTGTAACAATTTTTTGGGTTACTACATGACTCCATATGTGCTATTTCATAGTCTTGATGTCTTCACTATTAATCTACATTGTAGAAAATAGTAAAAAATAAAAACCCTGGAATGAGTAAATGTGTCAACCTTTGACTGATACTGTGTGTGTGAGAGTGACCTTTCTAAAACGTCAGGGCTCTGGCAGGCCTCAGAACTTGTGTGAAGCAGTGTAAGGGTCACAGTGAATGTGTGAGAGCCAGTGTTGGAGTTGGTTTGTCTACCGGTGACTGTCTAGCGCTTGTCAAATCTAACAAAAGCCTGTGAAAGTCTGAGCCAATAGTAACAGCTAAAATGGTCAGGGAAAGAGAAGAGGTGAGCCATAATAGTTCCCCTGATCTCAAGCATTCAGAAATCTGCCTATTAAATCAAAACAAATTATCAAAAAAAATTGTATTGGTCACAAACGAAATGCTTGTTTCATTTTAAATGCAATTCTATCCATTTTTAGATATGTAAACAGTTTAGTGGTAAGAAAACGTTCCCATCTTTCCTAAGATTCCATGGAACCTTTGAGAAGAGGAACTCCTCATCTTGTTTCCTTGGCGGTTTCAAAGTGACGTTCATTCAACTTTCCCCCTCTGCATTCCTTTTGTTTTGCTGGTCAGGGACTCCCAAAATGCCAACTGTTACCTTGTTTTGTGGTTTATTGTCCTCTGTGGACTAATATCTCCAGAACTATTGACCCGTGACTTTTGATAGCTGCGCCAGCTATCATTGATGTTTTCATAAAGTCTGGGAGAAGACTTCAATACTCAGATTGCATTATACAAACTCTGACATCAGTCCTCCTTCCAGTACGCTCTGCCTTTGTGTTATACTGCTTCCAGGTGTTCTAGGAAGAAACCATTTCTGTGAATCAGAACCCTGGCAAGTCAGTTCAGAACAAATTCTTATTTTTCAATGACGGCCTAGTGCCTTGTTCTGGGGCAGAACGACAGATTTGTTTTACCTTGTCAGCTCGGGGATTCGATCTTGCGACTACCAGTCGTTAGACTACTTTCAGAGTGAATGTTCTTCTAACTAGCTCGACATGCACACCATACCAATGATGCTTTATTGCAGTCCCTGCCATTACCTGAATCAGTATAGGTGCCTTTGTTTTCCAGGTGGGCTTTTTAGGCTATTTATAGTGTCAGGAGTGGCTTTCTCATAGCAGAAATGTCTCCATTCTAAGAATGAGGTATGTTGAGGAGATTCCAGGCTCTAGCTAGCTCTCGTAGGAAGCTTCCCCCAGTAATGACATTACTGCAGCTGCTTTACAATTCATCTGATTTGAAGATGCAGGAGACAATGTACACACAAGCCACTTCTGGCTTGGATTCTGTGTTTGGACCTGAAACGGCTCTATTAGGTAACCAAGTTCAAGTAACTAGGTCATTGTAGAGGAGAAGTTGGGCTGGAATTAGAATGTAGTGTGCTCTGGACAGAACAGGACCCAAGTATAATTGAGCGTTGCAACCCTGTGATTCCATCCTTGTCAGCCACACCCCGGTGAGCTAGCTTTAATGACCTGTTGCTGTTCACTCCAAGCCTCCACTGCCTCAGTGCTTTAGTACAATCCCTCTCTGGCTCTCCTCCTCCCCCTACTTTTCTTTCTCTTATCTCCCGTTAGTCTTCTAGTCTAAACCATGATGCTCCCTGTTTAGATTTTAATGGAATGTGCATGCAGCGAAGAGGCCCCAGAGCCAGCCATAACTCCAGCAGACAGGCAGCAGCCCCTCTGAAAGGTCCCTGGAGAGAGGCCAGAGGGTGGGGTGGAGAGGCCAGAGGGTGGGGTGGAGAGGCCAGAGGGTGGGGTGGAGAGGCCAGAGGGTGGGGTGGGAGAGGCCAGAGGGTGGGGTGGAGAGGCCAGAGGGTGGGGTGGAGAGGCCAGAGGGTGGGGTGGAGAGGCCAGAGGGTGGGGTGGGAGAGGCCAGAGGGTGGGGTGGGCCAGGGGGAGGCCAGGGGTGGGTGGGGGGGAGAGGCCAGAGGGTGGGTGGGGCGGGAGAGGCCAGAGGGTGGGTGGGGCGGGAGAGGCCAGAGGGTGGGTGGGGCGGGAGAGGCCAGAGGGTGGGTGGGGCGGGAGAGGCCAGAGGGTGGGTGGGGCGGCCAGGGAGAGGCCAGAGGGTGGGGGAGGCCAGGGAGAGGCCAGAGGGTGGGGGAGGCGGGAGGGAGAGGGGCCAGAGGGTGGGTGGGGGGGAGAGGCCAGAGGGGGGGGGGGAGGCCAGGGGGAGACCAGAGGGTGGGGGGGGAGAGGCCAGAGGGTGGGGGGGGAAGGCCATGGGGAGGCCAGGGGGTGGGGGGAGAGAGAAGCCAGGGGGGGGTGGGGAGGGGGGAGGCCAGAGGGTGGGAGGGTCTCAAATGACTACCAGGGCCCATAGAGTAGTGCACCAAGTAAGGAAAAAGGAGCCATTTGGGATGCAGGGTGTAAATTCTCTTTTACCCATCAGTGAGCTTTAGATTCTTCATCACGCTTCTGTTGAGCTCCGAAATGAACTGTGTGTGTGTGTGTGTGTGTGTGTGTATACGCTCAGTGCGCCTATGTGTTTTTGTGGTAATAATTCCTGTTCTCTCTCTCTCCATGTCTCTCCCCAGACGTCTATCTGGCCCAGTTGGTATGGGGTTCAGGATGAGGGATCAATGGGCGAGTCTTCTGCCTCACTCCCCCCGGCAGCAGTATCCTTCTCTCACCTGGACATGCCACCACCATACCAAGCTGTCTCCGGAGGTAACACACACACACACACACACACACACACACACACACACACACACACACACAGGATATGGTTAGGTGAGAAGATGGCTCTGCAGGAAATGGATCAAAGAAACACCACCTAAGGTCATACTTGTCTTAAGAAGGGGCTGCACCTGGGGGCTTGAGACTTGTGGTAGCCTTTAGTGAGCAGGGGGGCTTTGAGGCTTCCTTAGAGGGCAGGGGGGCTTTGCGGCTTCCTTAGAGAGCAGGGTGCCAAGCAGGGTCTTACTCATTAGTGCATACCGTATCAAAAACATTTTGCGTTAGAAAACAGCTTTTCTTTTTGGGCAAGTTTAGGTAGCTCCTTCCCTTTTCTGTCTGTTTGGTTCCTAGTGAACATAACCCAGGAGAGAAAATGCCCACATCTCCCAGGATAATAGCCCTGCTTGGCTGGCTCTGTGGTACCACTGACAACAGGCTTGTTTTAACCCCGTCACAACCACACTGCTGCCAAAGGGGGAGTATTCTACCCCTGTTGAAAAGAGCGATTGTGCACATCCAGACTGAACACAAGAGCTGGGCAGATGAGTCCCAGAAGGGCACTTTAGTGATGACACCATTATTTAGATCAGGATGGTCTTTTGTCAGTTTGAAATGTTTTCACAACTAACTGATGCTAATGTTTTTTTTTCTAAATCGATGCTAAAGAGGCTGTTTTTTTCCACCTGTCCCACTCCTGTGTGATTCCATTAGTGGAACCTGACCATGTTTGTTGTTGCTGAGACACGACACTAAAGGAACAAAGGAGGTCAAGAAATAAACCTGTTGTAGCTAGCCACATTTTAAAATGGTGGAGGGCTTCCCTGCTTGGCTTCACGATCACCTGCCAACACCTCACCCTCAGTGACTGGGTCTGCCGTAGTAAACACAGCCTCACCCTCAGTGACTGGGTCTGCCGTAGTAAAGACGGCCTCGGTGACTGGGTCCGCCGTAGTAAAGACGGCCTCAGCCTCGGTGACTGGGTCTGCCGTAGTAAAGACAGCCTCGGTGACTGGGTCTGCCGTAGTAAAGACAGCCTCGGTGAAGTAAAGACAGCCTCGGTGACTGGGTCTGCCGTAGTAAAGACAGCCTCGGTGACTGGGTCTGCCGTAGTAAAGACAGCCTCGGTGACTGGGTCTGCCGTAGTAAAGACAGCCTCGGTGACTGGGTCTGCCGTAGTAAAGACAGCCTCGGTGACTGGGTCTGCCGTAGTAAAGACAGCCTCGGTGACTGGGTCTGCCGTAGTAAAGACAGCCTCGGTGACTGGGTCCGCCGTAGTAAAGACAGCCTCGGTGACTGGGTCTGCCGTAGTAAAGACAGCCTCGGTGACTGGGTCCGCCGTAGTAAAGACAGCCTCGGTGACTGGGTCCGCCGTAGTAAAGACAGCCTCGGTGACTGGGTCTGCCGTAGTAAAGACAGCCTGGTGACTGGGTCCGCCGTAGTAAAGACAGCCTCGGTGACTGGGTCTGCCGTAGTAAAGACAGCCTCGGTGACTGGGTCCGCCGTAGTAAAGACAGCCTCGGTGACTGGGTCCGCTGTAGTAAAGACAGCCTCGGTGACTGGGTCCGCCGTAGTAAAGACAGCCTCGGTGACTGGGTCCGCCGTAGTAAAGACAGCCTCGGTGACTGGGTCCGCCGTAGTAAAGACAGCCTCGGTGACTGGGTCCGCCGTAGTAAAGACAGCCTCGGTGACTGGGTCCGCCGTAGTAAAGACAGCCTCGGTGACTGGGTCCGCCGTAGTAAAGACAGCCTCGGTGACTGGGTCCGCCGTAGTAAAGACAGCCTCGGTGACTGGGTCCGCCGTGGTAAAGACGGCCTCGCCCTCCGATCTCTTCATGATCACAGAACCACCGCCACCTCCCCTCACACTGGAAGCAGGGTTAAACCCACAGTGTCCTGGTCGACTTTCTTTATAAACACATTGCCATAAGTACCTGTTTTATTCAACTTTTCACCTGCCCGTTGCTTTAGCTTGTGCTTCCCCTCCCCCAATCCTAAAGGGGAAATGTTGTTGCACCAGCCCATACGTCCATCACCAATAAATACACACAGACACTACAAGCAGCACATCATCAATGAATATATGAACACGTTTCTTTTTTTAGATTCATTGATGTGCCGCTTTTGTCTGTGTCCTTGTTTTTATAGTGTGTTTATTGGTGTTGGCTGTTATGGGCTGGTGCCTTTTGGGGATTATTTAAATTACTCTCTTAACCACTAGTGAGGGGGAATGCAAAACTGATCCAAGATCAGCGTCTAGGGACAACTTCACCCTACACCGGTTCTAGCCAGCTCACTGAACAGGAACCGGATGTGGTACGGGAGGACGTACAGTGACTTCAGAAAGTGTTCCTACCCCTTGACTTACAGCCTGAATTCAAAATATTATGAATAAATAGAACATGACCCATCTACACACACTACCCCACAATGACATGAAATACAGATATCTAATTTACATACCTATTCACATCCCTCAGTCAATAGTTTGTAAAAAAGCATATTTAGCAGTGGTTACAGCTGTGAGTCTTTTCTGGGTAAATCTCTTAAGAGTTTTCACACCTGGATTGTGCAATATTTGCCCATTTTCAAAATTATTCAAGCTCTGTCAAATTGGTTGTTGATCATGGCTAGACAGATATTTTCAAGTCTTGACATAGATTTTCAAACCGGTTTGTCTCAACTGTAACTAGGCCACTTAGGAACATTCACTGTTTTCTAGGTAAGTAACTCCAGTATAGATTTGGCCTTGTGTTTTAGGTTGTTGTCCTGCTGGAAGGTGAATTAATCTCCCAGTGTCTGTTGGAAAGCGGGACAACCAGGTTTCCTATAGGGTTTTGCCTGTGCTTTAGCTTCATTACATTTCTTTTTTTTTATCCTGAAAAACTCTCCAGTCCTTAACAATTACAAGCATAATCATAACCTGATGCAACCACCACTATGCTTGAAAATATGGAGAGTGGTACTCAGTGATGTGGTTAGGGTCAACCCCATTTAGTCGACTGGACGATTGTTTGGTTGATACGTTGTTGGTCGAAACCTTTCTTTAGTGGAGCAGTAGCAAAAACTGGACTGATCCATTGTGGGGATGCCACAGTTCATCACTCTTAAGACGTGCTACTGCAATTTGTATATGGTTGTATTACACAAGAATACAAGATTTGATACCAAATGTTTTTTTTTCTCCTACGTTTGATAGCGGTCGCTGTCCGCGGTTCTGAAACATCAGTGTGCTGTTGAATTGGCGTCTTTTCCTAGACCATGTTGCTATGTGGATAATGGCAAAGTTAACCAGCGTATTGGGGTTGAGGACAATGTGGCGGAGACAGCAGCAGAGTTAGGAGATGACAAAACAGGCCTTGCCTTACTGTCTTAAGAAAAGTCAGGAGAGCGGAAACCACAACTTAATTAGGTCTATAATCAATAGCCTAACTGTTAAATGTCGCTGGCTTTATAAATCGTCCACCTCTACTGAAATAAGACGGATCCTGCTTCTGTTGTCTTGACTGTTCGGGTTGATAGCCTACTGATAACGTGAGCACCGAGCCTCGTGCAGTAATTTCACATTTGTATCTTTTTAATCTATGCTGTAACAAAGGTTTACTCTGTTCTTTCATCGTTAGACCAGTACCATCTGGTATTGTTTATTTAGTGTTTACGCTGTTCTAAATTGACAGAAATTATAATAATATCCCTCCTTTTTCCTTGATCTCCTCCCTTATTATTATGATCATCGTATAACCACCATCGAGCTGTTGGCCTAAGAGCTCTTCCTGTTTATTCTTAATTCCGTAACTTACTAATACCTATATTTCAATACTTATATAGGCTTTTGTATCAACCTTTCATGATGTGAAATGCAATCAAGATTTTAGTTTTTTTAAATAAAACAAAAGCCACCATTGAACAATTAGCGTAAACAATACATTTGTCTAAACCGTTCGATTTCGGGAAATGGCATTCCCAAATGAATGCGGCTGTTTTTAGTCTTTGCTATAATAAAGGCTTTACGGAAATGAAAATAAACTTACAACAGACTTTTTGGTATCCGTATTTAGTGTTTTATTTAGTCTTTGCTATAATAAAGGCTTTACAGAAATGAAAATAAACTTACAACAGACTTTTTGGTATCCGTATTTAGTGTTTTATTTAGTCTTTACGCTTTTCCAAACAATGATATTGTAATCGAACAGCACCTGTTTGGCACAGAGGCCTAATATGTCTGCAGCACTCGCACCATACCTTTTATTGGTCTTTATCTCCGGTATTTTCACAACTAGTCAAATTTATTCCACACATCTGACTTCCCCTTTGCCTCCTGTGCAACCAGTAGCCTAGTGGTTAGAGCCACTAGGCTACTGGTTAGAGCGGCAGGGTAGCCTAGTGGTTAGAGCTTTGGACTAGTAACTGGAAGGTTGTGAGTTCAAACCCCCGAGCTGACAAATCTGTCGTTCTGCCCCTGAACATGCAGTTAACCCACTGTTCCCAGACCGTCATTGAAAATAAGAATATGTTCTTAACTGACTTGCCTAGTTAAATAAAGGTAAAATTAAAATCGCCCCGTTTCGGGTTTATTTGTCACGTCCTCTGCATCCGTTTTGCTGTCAGTTCAGAGTTTATAACTAATTTATTGATGTGATTATGCTGTAGGTCAGGCCCTATTGGTCACGTGAATGCCAAACAGTGACACGTAAAGAAAGCAAGGGTTTTAGGGAATGTGTTGCCTAAGCAAATAAGGCTATTCGGTAACACCGCTATTTCTGACTGAAAAGTTGTAATTGTGTTATAGCTTCCAGCAACACGTTCAGCGCCAGGCACACTGATGTTCTGTGGTGGTCGCTGTAGCAGGGAGGAGAGAGAGACAACACTATACATACTGATATTATGTGGTGGTCGCTGTAGCAGGGAGGAGAGAGAGACAACACTATACATACTGATATTATGTGGTGGTCGCTGTAGCAGGGAGGAGAGAGAGACAACACTATACATACTGATATTATGTGGTGGTCGCTGTAGCAGGGAGGAGAGAGAGACAACACTATACATACTGATATTATGTGGTGGTCGCTGTAGCAGGGAGGAGAGAGAGACAACACTATACATACTGATATTATGTGGTGGTCGCTGTAGCAGGGAGGAGAGAGAGACAACACTATACATACTGATATTATGTGTGGTGGTCGCTGTAGCAGGGAGGAGGGAGAGAGACAACACTATACATACTGATATTATGTGGTGGTCGCTGTAGCAGGGAGGGAGAGAGAGACAACACTATACATACTGATATTATGTGGTGGTCGCTAGCAGGGAGGAGAGAGAGACAACACTATACATACTGATATTATGTGGTGGTCGCTGTAGCAGGGATATTATGTGGTGGTCGCTATAGCAGGGAGAGAGAGACAACTGATATTACTATACATACTGATATTATGTGGTGGTCGCTATAGCAGGGAGGAGAGAGAGACAACACTATACATACTGATATTATGTGGTGGTCGCTGATATTAGCAGGGAGGAGGAGAGACAACACTATACATACTGATATTATGTGTGGTCGACAACACTATACATACTGATATTATAGCAGAGAGACAACACTATACATACTGATATTAGGAGAGAGAGAGACAACACTATACATACTGATATTATGTGGTGGTCGCTGTAGCAGGGGGAGGAGAGACAACACTATACATACTGATATTATGTGGTGGTCGCTACATAGCAGGGAGGAGAGAGAGACAACACTATACATACTGATATTATGTGGTGGTCGCTGTAGCAGGAGGAGAGAGAGACAACACTATACATACTGATATTATGTGGTGGTCGCTGTAGCAGGGAGGAGAGAGAACTGGTGCTAGTCACTACATACTGCTTTCTATAGCAGGGAGGAGAGAGAGACAAAAAATAGAGTAGCAAGTCTGAGCCAGGCGGCACAATCAAAACACTGCACAATCAAAACATATTGCTGTCGGACTCCCTCTCGTCATTTGTGTGTCTTAATTATTTAATCAAAAAGTGTGCTTAAAGCATCAGACGAGCTCAGGGCATATAGTTGATTTGATTAAAATACCACAGGATGTGTCTATATGGGGGAAAAATACACGTTTTAACATTTCAACTAATCGATTGGTCAAAAAAATGTTTTATTTAGTTTCCTTTTCACTCTATCAATTAGGTTAGTATTGTGAAGTAACTACCATGTTGATCCATCCTCAGTTTCTCCTATTACAGACATTAAACTCTAACTGTTTTAGTCACCATTGGCCTCCATGGTGAAATCCCTGAGCGCGGTCTCCTTCCTCTCCGGCAACTGAGTTGGGAAGTGACTGGGTGTATTGCTACGCCACCCAAATCGTAATGAATAACTTCACCATGCTCAAAGGGGGATACATATTTTTCTTCTTCTCTCATCTACCAACCCCTCTTTGCGAGGCATTGGAAAACCTCCCTTTCTAGTTGAATCTGTTTTGAAATTCACTGCTTGTCTGAGTGACCTTATAATTATCTGTGTAATATATGAATAATAATAATATATATAATAATAATATATGCCATTTAGCAGACGCTTTTATCCAAAGCGACTTACAGTCATGTGTGCATACATTCTACGTATGGGTGGTCCCGGGAATCGAACCCACTACCCTGGCGTTACAAGCGCCATGCTCTACCAACTGAGCTACAGAAGGACCAGAGTGTGTGGAGTACAGAGATGAGGGAGTCGTGTTAAATACTATGCACACAGAGTCCATGCAACATATTATTTAACTTGTTCAAAAACTTTTCACTCATTAACTTATTTAGGTTTGCTGTAACAAAGGGTTTGAGTGTGTGTTGACTAATGTGTAAACATTTCAGAAAACATCATTCCACTTTGACATTATGGGGTATTATGGGGCGGCAGCGTAGCCTAGTGGTTACAGCGTTGGACTAGTAACCGGAAGGTTGCGAGTTCAAACCCCCGAGCTGACAAGGTACAAATCTGAACAGGCAGTTCTTGCCTTGAACAGGCAGTTCTTGCCTTGAACAGGCAGTTAACCCACTGTTCCCAGGCCGTCATTGAAAATAAGAATATGTTCTTAACTGACTTGCCTGGTTAAATAAAGGTAAAATTAAATTAAATTGTGTGTTGGAAGGTCAGTGACAAACATCTCAATTTTAAATTTCAGGCTGTAACTCAACCAACTGTAGAGGAAGTCTTTGCTCTACATACGTAGAATGTATGCACATGGCTGTAAGTCGCTTTGGATAAAAGCGTCTGCTAAATGGCATATATATTAAGTCCAGGGGTTTGAATACTTACCGAAGGCACTGTCGTGTGCAGCCGACCAAGGACACATTCTTTAGTTGCTTTCCCTGTTGCCTGCACTCGACGTTCACTTCAGTTCCTGTATTACTTCTTACTGAACTCTAACCTCTGACCCCACAGCGGATGACCTGAAGCCTCCTCCGTACAGCGAGGTTGCCCAGAGCGACGACGTCGACGCATCTCGCCTTGCCCCCCTCCCCATTCTCCCTCCCCCTCTCTTTGAGGGTGAAGACTCTGCCAGCATCATAAGCGAGGCCCCGCCTCCATACACCCCCAGCCCCAGCCGGCATGAGCGTCCTGTCAACCCCAGCCAATCACATTCAGAGGACCGACCCAACTAGACCAACTGAACCCTGATGCAGACTGACTCTTTACCTCCTTTCCAAGTGCTGCCTTCTAACCTCAGCGATCCCTGCCAGCTATGCTCTCACTAAACCGAGAGGGCAGACTATGTTTTCTAGTTTTTAAAAAGGTTTGTTTTCTATTTTCTACTGTCTGAAAGTGATTTATTGTGATCATGGATATGATAAATGAATAAAATATAATGTGGTGGAGTTGATGGGAGTTTGACTCTGCTATACCACTGCTCCTCTCTGGAACACCCCACTGCCTCATGGGAAGGAGAGATGTACACAGCCGCCAGCAACGGAGAGGAGAAATGTCTCAATAATATCTGATATCCAATGAGTCCATAATGGCCTTTAGTGCTGCGTCCTCCAGCCCAGTGCTCCCTATCAGAGGTGTGTATCCGCGGCCCTCTCAGAACCAACTCAAACACTGTTCTACAGATCTTTAAAACGTCCAACAGAGTTTTCCTTGGCGAGTTAGAGAGGGGTGTCAATTAATTTCCAAGTTATCTACTGAAAAGAATGTTGGAAATAAACTACTTGATCATAATGTTTATACTACAATCGTGATAATGAGTAGTGTCTACAGTCCATCGTAGTGTCGTCATCTCGTCACTATCTGGCTTGGTTACGACATTTGATTTGATTTTGAACCTAAACCTGTAGAATGATGTCCTTTTCTGTTATTGTCTCACCCCGTCGGCTAGGAGTTTTTCCTCAACCAAAACTTCCGGACCTTAAAGCCTATAACTAGGGTCCATAGGGCTTTTCCTGATCAGGTCATGTACTCGGGAGAGACTCTTAAGGCCTAGTCCACTCCGGTCGCTGAATATGGGAGATGTAATGCGATTTACCATAACCCCCATTGGAGCGTATAGACTATAGTTATGTCCCAATCACATCTCCTTTCTCCCTAAGGGTGCATTTTGTTCTCTTCACTGATTTGAAAGGAAATGACTAGTTTTTAGATGGAAACTCCCTCTAGCTCATGCCTCAACCAATCCAATGCTTTATGAGAAAGAGTGAATTATTCAGGAGAAATTAGATATTGGGACGCACCCTAAGTATCCCAGGAGGAGATACGGTGGTCTACGATGACTCCTCGCCAGAGCTAAGGGGCTTCACGGTGACCCCACAAACAATAATAATGGTGTATGTGTGGTGTGAAGTACTATGGGAAAGTTTACCGATGAGACCCATTTGAAAGACGTCCATAAGCGTTGAATGGTTGGCGACGAGTGTAAGATGACTTTACATGTTATTGTTACATGATTGTCCTTAGTTTTGTGATAACCTCTCGGTGTCTGTCCTTTCCAGTTTCCTAACCTCGCCTCATTGGCCTTTACACTATACAGTTGTTGGTATTGAGTTACTTCATTCAACATCTCTGCACAATAGTTGGAACCAAATAAAGACCAACTCCTTGATTTACACACTTCGTAATATAGCAGGTTTCTGTCCGTTTAACCAGCTAGGTTATTTAAATAGTTTTTGTTTTCATGTTCATTCCTGTGGTTTAAGTGCTTGTCAAACCATCCCAAACAGGTGTGCGTTTATGGGGTTTGATTCTGCATTTTAGAGACTTGATTTTATTGTTGGGAATTTTGGGGAGTAATTAATTGTACATTAAACATATGTTCATATCTCGTTTCTGGTGTGTCCGTCTTTTCACAGGTCAAAATGTAATTTTCACACTGAGGCCCGTTATTCTGCCAACACTTCTAAAGGTTTCATTTCGTATCCATTGCTTTATTTTAATTCCTTCAAGTTTTGTTGATAATCGAGCTAATATTTCCTCCCCCTCTAATGTTCACTATTCCACCTCAACCAGTATTGTTATATTGAGCCACTAGGGGGGAGTATTGCTCCAAGTTTTATTTCAACCAAGCCTCTGTGGCAGAGCCTGCTCTACATGAACCACCTGTTGAAGATGTTCCTTAAAGCTAGTCTATAGGGCCTCTGTAGACTACTCTACAGGATGTTCCTTAAAGCTAGTCTATAGGGCCTCTGTAGACTGCTCTACAGGATGTTCCTTAAAGCTAGTCTATAGGGCCTCTGTAGACTGCTCTCCAAGATGTTCCACAGTGTTCCTCAAGGCTAGTCTATAGGGCCTCTGTAGACTGCTCTCCAAGATGTTCCACAGTGTTCCTCAAGGCTAGTCTATAGGGCCTCTGTAGACTGCTCTCCAAGATGTTCCACAGTGTTCCTCAAGGCTAGTCTATAGGGCCTCTGTAGACTGCTCTCCAAGATGTTCCACAGTGTTCCTCAAGGCTAGTCTATAGGGCCTCTGTAGACTGCTCTCCAAGATGTTCCACAGTGTTCCTCAAGGCTAGTCTATAGGGCCTCTGTAGACTGCTCTCCAAGATGTTCCACAGTGTTCCTCAAGGCTAGTCTATAGGGCCTCTGTAGACTGCTCTCCAAGATGTTCCACAGTGTTCCTCAAGGCTAGTCTATAGGGCCTCTGTAGACTGCTCTCCAAGATGTTCCACAGTGTTCCTTAAAGCTAGTCTATAGGGCCTCTGTAGACTGCTCTCCAAGATGTTCCTTATAGCTAGTCTATAGGGCCTCTGTAGACTGCTCTCCAAGATGTTCCACAGTGTTCCTCAAGGCTAGTCTCTAGGGCCTCTGTAGACTGCTCTCCAAGATGTTCCACAGTGTTCCTCAAGGCTAGTCTATAGGGCCTCTGTAGACTGCTCTCCAAGATGTTCCACAGTGTTCCTCAAGGCTAGTCTATAGGGCCTCTGTAGACTGCTCTCCAAGATGTTCCACAGTGTTCCTCAAGGCTAGTCTATAGGGCCTCTGTAGACTGCTCTCCAAGATGTTCCACAGTGTTCCTCAAGGCTAGTCTATAGGGCCTCTGTAGACTGCTCTCCAAGATGTTCCACAGTGTTCCTCAAGGCTAGTCTATAGGGCCTCTGTAGACTGCTCTCCAAGATGTTCCACAGTGTTCCTCAAGGCTAGTCTATAGGGCCTCTGTAGACTGCTCTCCAAGATGTTCCACAGTGTTCCTCAAGGCTAGTCTCTAGGGCCTCTGTAGACTGCTCTCCAAGATGTTCCACAGTGTTCCTCAAGGCTAGTCTATAGGGCCTCTGTAGACTGCTCTCCAAGATGTTCCACAGTGTTCCTCAAGGCTAGTCTATAGGGCCTCTGTAGACTGCTCTCCAAGATGTTCCACAGTGTTCCTCAAGGCTAGTCTATAGGGCCTCTGTAGACTGCTCTCCAAGATGTTCCACAGTGTTCCTCAAGGCTAGTCTATAGGGCCTCTGTAGACTGCTCTCCAAGATGTTCCACAGTGTTCCTCAAGGCTAGTCTATAGGGCCTCTGTAGACTGCTCTCCAAGATGTTCCACAGTGTTCCTCAAGGCTAGTCTATAGGGCCTCTGTAGACTGCTCTCCAAGATGTTCCACAGTGTTCCTCAAGGCTAGTCTATAGGGCCTCTGTAGACTGCTCTCCAAGATGTTCCACAGTGTTCCTCAAGGCTAGTCTATAGGGCCTCTGTAGACTGCTCTCCAAGATGTTCCACAGTGTTCCTCAAGGCTAGTCTCTAGGGCCTCTGTAGACTGCTCTCCAAGATGTTCCACAGTGTTCCTCAAGGCTAGTCTATAGGGCCTCTGTAGACTGCTCTCCAAGATGTTCCACAGTGTTCCTCAAGGCTAGTCTCTAGGGTATGATACTTGGCATATCTGTTTTTTTATTCCCGTGAGGGATGGAGAAAATTGTATTCAGAATGCTCAGATTATTCATGGAATAGTGAATTTTAAGACGATGGCTCATTTCAGTCAAAACAAACAGTTAACTCTACCCACTCTTTTTATCCTATACAGATCTCTAGCCAGGGATCGTAGCCTACAAGATGTGTGTTTGTGCGTGGGTGAGTGAGTGATGGCTATAATGAGCAGTCAACCGCAAACAGTCAATGCCAGACCAAGGTGTGGGTGGCAGTTATGGTTTCACCAAGCCACCATGCCAATGCTTCTGTCTGCCTCCTGTTAAAATCCACTCAATGTTTTATTTTTAATTAGCAGGACAAATAAATTACCCCCCCAAAAATAATACAGTCACACATCCAATTAGTAAGAGGTGTCTGAATATTTTTTTAGAAAAAGTTTTTCAGTTGAGACACCGAATCGTTCGACGAAAACTTTACAAACTGTCTGTGTTGCTTGAAACAAGTTAAATGTCACATTTCTCTCCCTTTAGGTTGTCATTCCTCTCAGAGGTTCTGAATATGACATACTGCCCTTGGCTATTTTATATATTCATCTTATCTAGATTAAATACACATTAATCGACCACATCAATGTTAGGCGGTGTAGAAGGTAATGAGTTTGTGTGTTTGTGAGATATTTAAGGCCATCTTCAGGGCTGAAACGCCTTCGGAAAACTCAGCAGTGACTTGAATGTGTTTCAGACAGACACTCGAGGCCACCGACTGCCTCGTGTTTCAGACAGACACTCGAGGCCAACGACTGCCTCGTGTTTCAGACAGACACTCGAGGCCACCGACTGCCTTGTGATTCAGACAGACACTCGAGGCCACCGACTGCCTTGTGATTCAGACAGACACTCGAGGCCACCGACTGCCTTGTGTTTGATGCCTCTTCTTGTGAACATTGGTGTACTGCTCATCACCTCAGCACTACACATCACTGACCCCCACATGAAATATTAGGAGGTTAGTTTAGGTGTGAGATGTTTACGTGGTGAAAAAAACCAAGCTCTTCGATCCATACTCACTGAACATGGCATTTCTTTTATAGGCGTTATGTTAAAAGGTGGCACATGGGAGTTCTGAGGGTATTTTCAGGTAAGCGTTAGAGGTAGGCCCACACCTCACAAGACACACGTCTCCACAGATGACATTTGTATACATCCTTAGAGAATCATTGACCGCTTCAGAATCAATGAATAATCATAGACATAAAATTAAAATGTAGTTTTGTTTTTTGTCATTGGGGCTCAAGCATAGGTTATCGCTCTCAAATAACCCGCCTAAGTTACCTATCATATGGAAAGTTATTTTTGGAGAGGTATTTGGCGTCTGTGGAAAATACCACACCTTGTGTTTTTAAATTCTGCACATTCCTGCAAAGGCTTAGGATAGATAAGGTCTACAGAGTTGATTTGAGATGTTTTTTCTCCCCTAAATCATTTCAGTTTCATGACTAAAGATATAAACGGTTTAAACTGTTATTTCACTGGACATGAATGTCATCAGTGTGAAGGAGCAACATTTCCCCTGTTACAGCAAACTCATATTTCAGCTAATGGCTGACATGTTCATGAAGTAACATCAAACTTATCCAAATAGGAACCTAAATAGGGACCTAAATAGGAACCCAAATAGGGACCAAAATAGGAACCCAAATAGGGACCTAAATAGGGACCAAAATAGGAACCCAAATAGGAACCCAAATAGGGACCTAAATAGGGACCAAAATAGGGACCTAAATAGGAACCCAAATAGGAACCTAAATAGGAACCTAAATAGGAACCCAAATAGGGACCTAAATAGGAACCCAAATAGGGACCAAAATAGGAACCCAAATAGGGACCAAAATAGGAACCCAAATAGGGACCAAAATAGGAACCCAAATAGGGACCAAAATAGGAACCCAAATAGGGACCTAAATAGGGACCAAAATAGGGACCTAAATAGGAACCCAAATAGGAACCTAAATAGGAACCCAAATAGGGACCTAAATAGGAACCCAAATAGGAACCTAAATAGGAACCCAAATAGGGACCTAAATAGGAACCCAAATAGGAACCTAAATAGGAACCTAAATAGGAACCCAAATAGGGACCTAAATAGGAACCCAAATAGGGACCTAAATAGGAACCTAAATAGGAACCCAAATAGGGACCTAAATAGGAACCCAAATAGGGACCTAAATAGGAGCCTAAATAGGGACCTAAATAGGAACCCAAATAGGGACCTAAATAGGAACCCAAATAGGAACCTAAATAGGGACCTAAATAGGGACCTAAATAGGAACCCAAATAGGAACCTAAATAGGAACCCAAATAGGGACCTAAATAGGAACCCAAATAGGAACCTAAATAGGAACCCAAATAGGGACCTAAATAGGAACCCAAATAGGAACCTAAATAGGGACCTAAATAGGAACCCAAATAGGAACCCAAATAGGGACCTAAATAGGAACCCAAATAGGAACCTAAATAGGAACCCAAATAGGAACCTAAATAGGGACCTAAATAGGAACCCAAATAGGAACCTAAATAGGAACCCAAATAGGAACCTAAATAGGAACCCAAATAGGGACCTAAATAGGAACCCAAATAGGAACCTAAATAGGAACCCAAATAGGAACCTAAATAGGAACCCAAATAGGGACCTAAATAGGAACCCAAATAGGAACCTAAATAGGGACCTAAATAGGAACCCAAATAGGAACCCAAATAGGGACCTAAATAGGAACCCAAATAGGAACCTAAATAGGGACCCAAATAGGAACCCAAATAGGGACCTAAATAGGAACCCAAATAGGAACCTAAATAGGAACCCAAATAGGAACCCAAATAGGAACCTAAATAGGAACCCAAATAGGAACCTAAATAGGAACCCAAATAGGGACCTAAATAGGAACCCAAATAGGAACCTAAATAGGAACCCAAATAGGAACCCAAATAGGGACCTAAATAGGAACCCAAATAGGAACCTAAATAGGGACCTAAATAGGAACCCAAATAGGAACCCAAATAGGGACCTAAATAGGAACCTAAATAGGAACCTAAATAGGAACCCAAATAGGGACCTAAATAGGGACCAAAATAGGGACCTAAATAGGAACCCAAATAGGAACCTAAATAGTTCCTTAAGGGCCTCTGTAGCTAGTAACCTAAATAGGAACCCAAATAGGGACCTAAATAGGAACCCAAATAGGGACCAAAATAGGAACCCAAATAGGGACCAAAATAGGAACCCAAATAGGGACCAAAATAGGAACCCAAATAGGGACCAAAATAGGAACCCAAATAGGGACCTAAATAGGGACCAAAATAGGGACCTAAATAGGAACCCAAATAGGAACCTAAATAGGAACCTAAATAGGAACCCAAATAGGGACCTAAATAGGAACCCAAATAGGAACCTAAATAGGAACCCAAATAGGGACCTAAATAGGAACCCAAATAGGAACCTAAATAGGAACCTAAATAGGAACCCAAATAGGGACCTAAATAGGAACCCAAATAGGGACCTAAATAGGAACCTAAATAGGAACCCAAATAGGGACCTAAATAGGAACCCAAATAGGGACCTAAATAGGAGCCTAAATAGGGACCTAAATAGGAACCCAAATAGGGACCTAAATAGGAACCCAAATAGGAACCTAAATAGGGACCTAAATAGGGACCTAAATAGGAACCCAAATAGGAACCTAAATAGGAACCCAAATAGGGACCTAAATAGGAACCCAAATAGGAACCTAAATAGGAACCCAAATAGGGACCTAAATAGGAACCCAAATAGGAACCTAAATAGGGACCTAAATAGGAACCCAAATAGGAACCCAAATAGGGACCTAAATAGGAACCCAAATAGGAACCTAAATAGGAACCCAAATAGGAACCTAAATAGGGACCTAAATAGGAACCCAAATAGGAACCTAAATAGGAACCCAAATAGGGACCTAAATAGGAACCCAAATAGGAACCTAAATAGGAACCCAAATAGGAACCTAAATAGGAACCCAAATAGGGACCTAAATAGGAACCCAAATAGGAACCTAAATAGGGACCTAAATAGGAACCCAAATAGGAACCCAAATAGGGACCTAAATAGGAACCCAAATAGGAACCTAAATAGGGACCCAAATAGGAACCCAAATAGGGACCTAAATAGGAACCCAAATAGGAACCCAAATAGGAACCCAAATAGGAACCCAAATAGGAACCTAAATAGGAACCCAAATAGGAACCTAAATAGGAACCCAAATAGGGACCTAAATAGGAACCCAAATAGGAACCTAAATAGGAACCCAAATAGGAACCCAAATAGGGACCTAAATAGGAACCCAAATAGGAACCTAAATAGGAACCCAAATAGGAACCCAAATAGGGACCTAAATAGGAACCCAAATAGGGACCTAAATAGGAACCCAAATAGGGACCTAAATAGGAACCCAAATAGGAACCCAAATAGGGACCTAAATAGGAACCCAAATAGGAACCTAAATAGGGACCTAAATAGGAACCCAAATAGGAACCCAAATAGGGACCTAAATAGGAACCTAAATAGGAACCTAAATAGGAACCCAAATAGGGACCTAAATAGGAACCCAAATAGGAACCCAAATAGGGACCTAAATAGGAACCCAAATAGGAACCTAAATAGGGACCTAAATAGGAACCCAAATAGGAACCCAAATAGGGACCTAAATAGGAACCCAAATAGGAACCTAAATAGGGACCTAAATAGGAACCCAAATAGGGACCTAAATAGGAACCCAAATAGGGACCTAAATAGGAGCCTAAATAGGGACCTAAATAGGAACCCAAATAGGGACCTAAATAGGAACCCAAATAGGAACCTAAATAGGGACCTAAATAGGGACCTAAATAGGAACCCAAATAGGAACCTAAATAGGAACCCAAATAGGGACCTAAATAGGAACCCAAATAGGAACCCAAATAGGGACCTAAATAGGAACCCAAATAGGAACCTAAATAGGGACCTAAATAGGAACCCAAATAGGAACCCAAATAGGGACCTAAATAGGAACCCAAATAGGAACCTAAATAGGAACCCAAATAGGGACCTAAATAGGAACCCAAATAGGAACTCAAATAGGGACCTAAATAGGAACCCAAATAGGGACCTAAATAGGGACCTAAATAGGGACCTAAATAGGAACCTAAATAGGAACCCAAATAGGAACACAAATTGGAACCAAAATAGGAACCCGAGAATGTCCTTAGGCTGTCTGCAGAACCCCATTTTAGTAATTGTTTGATTTGCAGTCATTATTCCTTTTTGGAAATGAAAAGCATGTACACACACACACACACACACACACACACACACACACACACACACACACACACACACACACACACACACACACACACGCAAATATATAAACTAAGCTAAGAGACGGCCAGCCAAACTCCTGCCAGCTCTGTTTGTTCTGGGCAGTCATTTATTGGTTTTTGAAACACACACACACTCAGTCATTTATTGGTTTTTGAAACACACACACACTCAGTCATTTATTGGTTTTTGAAACACACACACACTCAGTCATTTATTGGTTTTTGAAACACACACACACTCAGTCATTTATTGGTTTTTGAAACACACACACACTCAGTCATTTATTGGTTTTGAAACACACACACACACTCAGTCATTTATTGGTTTTGAAACACACACACACTCAGTCATTTATTGGTTTTTGAAACACACACACACTCAGTCATTTATTGGTTTTTGAAACACACACACACTCAGTCATTTATTGGTTTTTGAAACACACACACACTCAGTCATTTATTGGTTTTTGAAACACACACACACTCAGTCATTTATTGGTTTTTGAAACACACACACACTCAGCAATTTATTGGTTTTTGAAACACACACACACTCAGTCATTTATTGGTTTTTGAAACACACACACACTCAGTCATTTATTGGTTTTTGAAACACACACACACTCAGCAATTTATTGGTTTTTGAAACACACACACACTCAGTCATTTATTGGTTTTGAAAACACACACACTCAGTCATTTATTGGTTTTTGAAACACACACACACTCAGCAATTTATTGGTTTTTGAAACACACACACACTCAGCAATTTATTGGTTTTTGAAACACACACACACTCAGCAATTTATTGGTTTTTGAAACACACACACACTCAGCAATTTATTGGTTTTGAAAACACACACACTCAGTCATTTATTGGTTTTTGAAACACACACACACTCAGTCATTTATTGGTTTTGAAACACACACACACTCAGCAATTTATTGGTTTTGAAAACACACACACTCAGTCATTTATTGGTTTTGAAACACACACACACTCAGCAATTTATTGGTTTTTGAAACACACACACACTCAGCAATTTATTGGTTTTTGAAACACACACACACACTCAGCAATTTATTGGTTTTTGAAACACACACACACTCAGCAATTTATTGGTTTTTGAAACTCACACACACTCAGCAATTTATTGGTTTTTGAAACACACACACACTCAGCAATTTATTGGTTTTTGAAACACACACACACTCAGCAATTTATTGGTTTTTGAAACACACACACACTCAGCAATTTATTGGTTTTGAAACACACACACACTCAGCAATTTATTGGTTTTTGAAAAACACACACACTCAGCAATTTACACACACACACACACACACACACACACACACACAACTAAGATTCCAGTTTTTTGAAACACACACACACTCAGCAATTTATTGGTTTTTGAAACACACACACACTCAGCAATTTATTGGTTTTTGAAACACACACACACTCAGCAATTTATTGGTTTTTGAAACACACACACACTCAGCAATTTATTGGCTTGTGTATTTGATATGTAACAGCAGTGGTATGAAGAGTTTGTGTTCTCCTTAGACAACCTGCCAACAGACACTTTATCAAATAACAGTGTTCTTGTTTAGTGTTTTACGTATCGTAGACTCGTTAACAGAGATGTTAGAATGTTCCAGAGTTTTCTGTAAGTCTTTAGCTGACACTAGGATTCGTCTTAACCTCATTGAGCATTCTGCTCTGTGCTCTTGCAGTCATCTTTGCAGGACGGCCACTCCTAGGGAGAGTAGCAACGGCGCTGAACGTTCTCCATTTATAGACACTTAGTCTTAACGTGGACTGATGAACATCAAGGCTTTTAGAGATACTTCTGTAACCCTTTCCTGCTTTATGCAAGTCAACAATTCTTAATCTTAGGTCTTCTGAGATCTCTTTTGTTCGAGGCATGGTTCACATCAGGCAATGCTTCTTGTGAATAGCAAACTGAAATTGTGTGAGTGTTTTTTATAGCGCAAGGCAGCTCTAACCAACATCTCCAATCTCGTCTCATTGATTGGACTCCAGGTGAGCTGACTCCTAACTACAATGAGCTTTTGGAGAAGTCATTAGCCTAGGGGGTTCACATACTTTTTCCAACCTACACTGTGAAAGTTTAAATTATGTATTCAATATAGACAAGAAAAATACTATTATTTGTGTGTTATTAGTTTAAGCAGACTGTGTTTGTCTATTGTTGTGACTTAGATGAAGATCAGATCACATGTTATGACCAATTTATGCAGAAATCCAGGTAATAACGAAGAGTTCACATACTTTTTCTTGCCACTGTAGATAGTAATCATATGGCAACATAATCAATAATATTACAAGGTGAGGTGCTTTGTGGGCAATAAGGTATTCAATAAACCAAATCATTACTCAAATATGATAAGAACAGCCCAGAAGAGATGATTACCGATTCCAGTTTAAAAACACCTATTCAAGTCAAATATGATAAGAACAGCCCAGAAGAGATGATTACCGATTCCAGTTTAAAAACACCTATTCAAGTCAAATATGATAAGAACAGCCCAGAAGAGATGATTACCGATTCCAGTTTAAAAAACACCTATTCAAGTCAAATATGATAAGAACAGCCCAGAAGAGATGATTACCTATTCCAGTTTAAAAAACACCTATTCAAGTCAAATATGATAAGAACAGCCCAGAAGAGATGATTACCGATTCCAGTTTAAAAAACACCTATTCAAGTCAAATATGATAAGAACAGCCCAGAAGAGATGATTACCGATTCCAGTTTAAAAAACACCTATTCAAGTCAAATATGATAAGAACAGCCCAGAAGAGATGATTACCGATTCCAGTTTAAAAAACACCTATTCAAGTCAAATATGATAAGAACAGCCCAGAAGAGATTATTACCCATTCCAGTTTAAAAAACAAGACCTCAAATGGTCCAGAATACAGTGCAGACACTTTAAAAACTTGCCACTGTATATATATATACAGTAACAGCCAAAAGTTTGGCACCCCTAGTCATTCAAGGTTTTTCTTTATTTTGACTATTTTCTACATCATTGAATAAAAGTGAAGATATCAAAACTATGAAATAACATATGGAATCATGTAGTAACCAAAAAAAGTGTTAAACAAATCAAAATGTATTTCATATTTGAGATTCTTCAAAGTAATGTCATGACTGGTCTGCTCGGGCCAGGTTACCGTGGATCACAGTCCTACACAGACATCTCTTACACCCAACCAGAGGGGGAGAGGTATAGAGGGAGGGTTATGATACCTCACGCCCATTGTACATCTTAAGGCAGCGGAAAAAATCCTTTGTCCTCTCAGTGTGGAGGATTGCAATG